>NC_092801.1:26796476-27147020 GCF_918797505.1 Bemisia tabaci | reverse complement strand
CAATATCAAATCGCTTACTTATATCAATTACTATATATTATCAAAATTACACTTCATAAAACTATCATGGCATTAAGAGGCACGCACCACACACATAGCGCCTTCGATATCCTCTACATACTTCAAGCGATACACCGTTATAAATACACGCTATGATGTGCAAATTGCCTATACTGTGCCTATATAGATCAGGCGATCCTGCACATTCTGCACGCCTGTATCATTTTCCAATGAGCACCAACACTCATCTTTAATTCTTGTTGAACTTCGTAAGCAACTGCTTAGTATGTACTGTGTTTTTTATGCTGCCGTGATAGCGTAGAAAGCGGTAAGTGCAAAAATGAAGTTTTGAGAAAACGGGCCATGATGCGCAGCAGAATTTCATTAGTTTTTTCCTTTTTGGAAAAATTGATTCCCTTAACTTTAAAATTTTGGGGAAAAAAATAAATTGGTACTCCATTTTTTTTGCAAGCTACAAATTAGGTCAGTGTCCCGTAGAATCTGAGATCCAAAATTAATTCAAGCCATAGAGGGCATTTATGGCAGATCAAATAGAGAATTTGCACGAGTCTGAAATTTGATGAATTTCGTGTTTAAGTAAGTGGAAACTACCGTGTGAACTGAATACGAGGATCTAATTTGCTAAAATACTCGCGATTAAATGATAAATACCGTCAGATGATGTCACTAGGCGGTGCATTTTCTCGCTTTTAAATCTATTTTACACTATTTCCCGTATCAGAAAAAAAATTATAAAAAATACTGTGATATCAGCTCTTTAAGCACTTTCAGATGAAGCAATAAAAAAAAAAATTGCATGCAAATTCTCCATTGATACATCGCAAAGCGCGCCTCGCCACTGCTCCATTTGGCAACAGGGCAGAGTAACCACTGAGAGTGTACCGCAGCAGGCGTAATGCAAGGAGGTTAATCACAACGAAATTACCCGGCTGCTTTGCTTGATTGACGAGGAAAAACGAACACGATGGCCGCTGATGGCCATAAATCACCAGTTTCCTCACTTGCGTCAACGTAGTTCACCCGATTTTCGAGCAAAATCTTGCAACCTCGCATACGAGTGCGTAACAGCGGTTACATTTAGCCCGCTAATGACCGGCTGCTGGGACGTGCGTGGGACATACGTGAGGTTTCCGGGGCGCAGAGCAAAATATTCATTTATAGATCGCGTTTGGAGAAAAATTCTCACTGTTAAGAATCAATGATCTGCTCTACTGAAAATGTCGGCAACAGAACAAGCCAAACAATACGACACTATATAGGAAGCGAAATGAAATAGTCACTTGACTGTTACAAAAGTAAACATGAAGAGGACGCTTGCGATATAAATATTTAAACATTACGAGGCCCAAAAATTACTTTTCGATTTGTCAAAGCGAGTTACGGTTGATAGGATCGAACTCTTCGATTGAGCCGAACTGATACAACAAGTCAGATCACACGATCTTACGAACCGAAATTCCGCTTTGACGAACCGAATAGTTCGATTCAGATGGAACACCAAAAATCTGGGCCCTACGAACAGTTGTTCTTTTTTTACTGAATTGCGAAACCTTAACAATTTAACGAGGATTTTAAAACTTGATCACTTTCTAGGTATGGTTTTTTTAAAGAAGAATGCTTTGATATGTTTTTTTTTTTTTTTTTAATTTCTCGAGGAAAGTCATGATACAGTCGAGGTACATTGACGGTAGGGGCCTATTCAGAGCCCATTAAGTAGGCCACGCCTCACATATTATGTGCTCGATAGGAGGGGGGAGGGGGAGATAGGGAAAGTCATAACACACACGCGTCTATCAAATCAACTCGGATATCGTTATGAGTCCGCTAAAATTTTTTTGCCGTCATTTTTGTTCTAACGACTAGAGAAACTTCATAATTCCGTTTGCCTATGAAACAGGTTCGCTCGGAGCTTTAATCACCGCGCTAGCCGAGATAGCATAGCGCGGCGCACAGTGGATGGAGTCAATTAGAGAAGTCGGACATAAAATTTTTGACGAAAACTACAATATTTTATGGTGATTTCATCAAATGTTAAACTTTAAGGGGTGTTTCTTGAAGAAAATTTCACGAGGAAACCAATGAAACCATTTTTAAAATCTCAAAGTTTAAATTCAACGGAGTTATAAGCTTTTAAAGTTTCCAATTTTTGTCCGACCTCTCCCATTGGCTCGATCCATTGTGTGGCGGCGCGGCGGCGTGATCTCCCGTAAAAAAAGAAAGGCGGTCCGAATCAAAAGTGTAACCTAATATGGGGTTGGCGGATGGCCCGTGTAACGGCCGATTTTATATCTTCATCGCGATTATGTAAACGCCGCGACGATTTAGAAAGTTGCGGTCCGCGTGTGTGTTTTGTGGTTATTGTGCGGAGGCAAGGCACAAGAAACTCAAGAAAGGGCCGGTGGTAAAACTACGTATTTCCGTTTTATGACGAGCTCTCAAGTCCATCGAAATGCTCACTTCCAAGTTTCATCAGATAGTTGAAATGTTTCGTTTTATCATCTACCGATCAGCATAAACTACACCTGTGAGATTTTGTAATTTTTTCGCGGCGCTGTGGGCTACGCGAAAGGGGGGGGGGGGATTTCGCGGGATTTCTTGACACCGAACTTCAATTATGGGGGGTTATGGAGCGTAAAACCGCTTAATGCCGTTGTTTAAATAGCGTATGTGTAAAGCGCGGCTGAAGTTGGTTGTTGGCTGCGGTGATCGTTGAGACAACGGAGATAGGCTACTCTCTCGGAAGCGCACCGATTATCATGGACATGGATATGATTATCGGATCTCGAATTATCTGAGTGGTGAGTGCATTGACATTAACCACTCCCAGAGTGCAGTGCGCGATCATCGACACAGCGGAGCGTGGGTAAAAGGCAGAGACAAGAGACCCTCCACTGGCCTCCTAGCGACAGGTGGAAGCTTTTACTTTCGGGGTTTCAACAATAATTCCATATGGACAATTGTTAGCGAGCAATAGTCATCACCCTATTTTCGGCTGTTGACTTACCTACATGGTCGATGATGAGCTTCGGATGACGTCATGAGCCGAACAACTTTCCCAAACGTCGGCCATTTTCGGCTTGTTTGCAAAACGAAACTGCCAACACGTTGTTAAACATCAACCATTTGGGTAAGTCAACAGTAGAATGCTGAAGTCCCGAAAGTAAAAGCTTCCACCGTGGCCAAGCTACTAGTGGAGGGTCTCTTGTCTCTGGTAAAAGGTGTGATGGGGTCAGTTTGAGTTGCGCCAGTCACAAATTTGTGTTTTGCCAAGTTCAGATCATAGATCTGCAAAAAATAACGAGATTCGTCCAAACACTATTCTTCCACATCAAACATGATCGGATATGTTCTCTTTTAGGCGCTTCTGATCACCAGAATGCGCCCTTTCCAGCCGATGGGACCCCCTGATGTAAAATGTACCATAGTGCATTGCATGTTGCCATATGAGTAATGCCTCACTTTCAAAAAGAAACAACAGCGGAAATTCTGGTAGAAATTTTAGTATCGATTCCATTTTTCTGAAACTTGATTCATCATAAATTTTCAACAGCAAAAATCCGTGTTCTTTGTTTTCCCTGACACGAGAATTGCTTACAAAATCAAATTCCCTGACATGCCGCATTGTTGCGGACTCCCTGACTTCCTTGACACGAAAAAAAAAAAAAAAAACCCCTGCGTTTCCCGGTTTTCCAGGTCGCTAGTGTCCTTCGGGGTGTCTACTAAACAGGCTGGTCAAAATTAAGTACTTTTACAGTACTTTTTCAGTACTTTGTCAGTACATTCTCAAGAAATTCAGTACCTCCTCCAACAGAAAAATTCCGTACTTTTTCAGTACCTCGGTTTGACGAAATTCGAAACATTTCAAAAATTTGAAATTGCGACAAAAATGACAAAAAATTAAAAAAATTCCGGATCTTTTTGCGGAATTTCCGCACTTTTTCAGTACTTCCGGACCGCTCTTGAAAAATCATACTATTTCCGGACTTTCCGGAAATTTCGGACTTGTAGACACCCTGTCCTTACTCCATAGAGTACATAGAGTCATAATGTAAATGGGAGAGCTGGCGCCATGTTCTGCTCGACGAGTTCCGAGGATTACGTAGCATGGTGTCAACGATCATGGTGTCAACAAACAGTTTTTCTAAGTTTTTGTTGACACCATGATCATCCAAAAATAAAAAATTCTGACCCTTATGAAAAGTGATCACGGTGTCAACGATCACGACGTCAACGAAACTTAAAACTTGCCTCAATAACACCTTTTAAATTTCAAGTCTTGTTTTTCTTGTGTTATTTACTCTAACCTTACCTAACCTAACCTAACCTAACCTAACCTAACCTAACCTTAGCCAACTTCAGAACTTCACCTTACAAGACCTATCCCACTTTCACAGAGCTTAACTTTCCCCGACCTTACCCTACATAACTTTAACCTTACCTACTTAATCTAACCGTACTATGTCCTGACCTAAACTAACCTAATCCAACTATACGTGACCCAGACCTCTCCTGTACACTTAATTTTTTAATTTTACTCACAAGGAAGATATTTTTCTGTTTGTTGACACCGTGATCGTTGACACCATGCTCAGGGCCCATTTTTGCGTTTTACTGCCTGATCACGACGTCAACAATCGTTGACTCCATGATCAGATTTTTGGTTTGTTGACACCATGATCGTTGCCACCATGCAACGTTACCGTTCCGAGCCCGGTGTGCGCCGAGTTCGGGTCACTTTTTCGATATATGTTCGATCCAAAATGGCGGTGTGGAATACGTGGTGATTCCTATCTTCTTTGTTTACATTGGATGGCCGGGTACCCGTGTATCGCGAACAATCGATTGTGTATCGAAAAAATGACCCGGCGTCACACAGGAGTCTCGGAATTCGGGACCTGGAAAATGCTTAAAAGTGGCGCCAGTTCATCCACCTACATTACGACTCTATGTACTCTATGCCTTACTCTCTCTATTGTATAGGTACTCTAATTGAACCGAAAGTGACGAACGCTCCACTAATCCCGCACCAAGCGACCCAAACGCCCATGCACCGTGCGTGCCCCCAACACGAGATCACAAAATTGATTCCCGGCCGGAATCAACCCCGGGGGTCCTTCGGGGGGCAGGCCACCCAGCTCCGACCTCTCCCGCGCTCCCATTGTCCGCGGCCCGTGGAAACGTCGAAAGCCGCGCCCCGCTACCAACTAGTTCAAGAAAACCGCCGACCGCGAACCGGTTCGACCGTGGGTCACCCGTCCGGGCGCGACGGCAACGCCGGGTCGAAAAGCGTCATCGGGAGATAATTTGATGGAGATGATAGTGTTGATTGTTGGGTTTCCGGAGTCGGATATGGACTTGCGGTCACTATCCTCCGAGTTGGGGTTATTCTATGGCCGTGTTCAGGAAAAACGCCGTATGAAGCTTCAGGCGTTGCCAAGTTTCCTCCGATAAAAATCGAATTTACTGGAAAATTTTTGAATAGTTTTTTCCAAAATTTTCGGATAATTTTGTTGACAATTTTACCTAAAGTTTATGAAAATTTCAATGCAAAACTGCACGAATATTGTCAAAAATACATGTTCAGGGTGTCTAGCAAAACAGGCTGGCCAAAAATCAGTACTTTTACAGTACTTTTTCAGTACATTCCCAAAAAATTCAGTACCTCCTCAATAGAAAAAATCAGTACTTTTTCAGTACCTCCATTTGACGAAATTCGGAAAATTTTAAAAATTCGAATTTCTCGCTCAAATTGAGACAAAAATGACCAAAAAATTATAAAATTTCCGGACCTTTTACGGAATTTCCGTACTTTTCCAGTACTTCCAGACCCCCCTTAAAAACTCGGTACTATTTCCGGAAATTCCGGACTCGTAGACACCCTGTTTTGTTAGCAATTGTGCCTGAAGTTTATACAAATTTCAATGAAAAATATGCATGAATATTGTCAAAAATACATGTTTTATCAAGGGAAATTTGGCAACTCTCGAGTGTGCATACGGTGTATTTCCATAGCACTGCACTATTGTAGTTTGACGTACTTAAATCAAAAGGAACCATCTCAACTGAGACCTGGGCCCTGTGGCCCACGAGCCTAGACGCACGGCAGGGCCCATGTCTCAATGGAGATAGTTCCCTTTGATTTGAATACGGCGAGTTGTTCTTGTGCGGCTCTGGTGCTTGCACTAGAGCTGCTATTCCGGACGGTCCCAGCTGGGGAGTATCAATGCAGCATGTTACATTGTAGAGACCGCGCGTTGGTTGATGGGAATCGGCGCCATTTTCGGCTATGTTCCTTGTCATGACTTTATTTTATTGCATACTGTTTTATTGTTAGTCAATGCTATGTTGTGTATTGTATTTTTGGAATCATGGTGATACAGTCAACAATTCAAAACTTGTTTGTGCTTTTATCTCGTGATGGAAAAAATGTACTTTACGTTCAAAATTTGAAAATTTGAATTTTAAAGTTTTCGCGGTTAAGGAAGCTTTAACTACTGGGTTGGAGCTTCCTAGTCATATTACTTGATATCAGCTGATAGCAAACAAAGGTTACCAGGGAAACCGTAAACGTCTAAACAACTATCGTGGCCATTGGGGCGATTATTGAAATGATATCGACTGTATGTCGCCGCTTACGACAGGACATAGCCCTATCTTAACTGTGTAATATATCGCAATTCGATATTGTTTTGATTTTTAAAAGGAGCAATTCATTCATACAGTTCCGATTAGTTTTGGCGAACGGGCCCTTAACCTACGACACTCGGCTCATGGGAATTTTTTAACTTGTCCTGGACGGACTCGTCTGTAGCGCCTCGTTCTTCGTTGTGTGTGTGATTTCGTGAAGAAGTTTCTATGGCAATTTGCTTTTATTTGTGAGCTGTTTTTTCACGGGATTTTTGAATGTTCTGTACGAATAAATTCGGTGAGTACCTCATTTATCCCTCCTTCCAGTAAAATTATTTCAACTTTTCCTTCTCCCTCATTCTGGACCCACTCATGGGCTGATTATTTATGAAATTGATCTTCGAATACCTTTTGATGAGCTAGGGAAATGGAACCATCTGCATCTCATGGACAATAAATAGTTGCCGTAATTAAGGTCATCCCGTGATTAAGGTGCCGTGATTTAAGTCATAAATTCTTCATCTAATTCTTGATTCATCTCCAAAATGTCTGCTAAAGCTTTCATGCGCTTCTCCTTGTATGCATGAATGAGCAAATTGGGTATCGAACAAGCGGACACTTTTTGAAAATTTAGATGATTCTGGACAATATCGTACAGAAGTCCACGAGCTGCAGATAGAACCATTACCTCTAGCTCATCAAAAGTTATTCGAAGATCATTCAACAACCTCTTTGACAAGTTGCAAAAACTTTTCGTTAACAATAGTGTCACACGGTACTAGGAATATTTACTATTTAACGAACCTTATATTTCCCTGACTCAGTCCTAAATTATAGAAGTATGCGTTACTTTTCCAGCAATCCAAAAAAACAATTATACAAAAAACCAATACCTACACTTTCAGATATAAAAATGCAAATTTTTTGCAGCCTCGCTAAACGACTTATCAACCAGAGATTTTTTAGGAAGCGGACCTCCAAAGAGCTTTCAAAATTAAAAGTATACAACAAGTGATAATGCCATGTATTCGCCATATCAAAGCCCAATACACATTTATACACCGGCTACGTAAATCTGCTAAGTTACAAAACATGAATCGACAGTTGTCGGATTGTACATCAATGACAAAATGTGTCTAGGCCCTCATTCTTGACTACAACTACTGCCCCCAGAGCCGCTCTCCGACGCCAATGCGTTGGAGCTTCCTGCTTGTTTGTAAATCCCGGCGCTTGGTTCGGTTCGGGTGTTAGTGCGTGGACCCACGCAGTGAGCGCGAACAATGAGAGGAAATGGAACGGGATTTGTGAGCGGCGTCACGGACCACGGTGTGGCCTGTGCGGTAACCGATGGTTTTTGGTGGAAAACGCGAGGAAAACTGGACGACTAGGATCTGGTTGTGAGACTCACGCAGAGACAAGAGACCCTCCACTCATACCTCGGATATTGTGAAAGCTTTTACTTTCGGGACTTCAACAGATAACTGTTGACTTACCTACATGGTTGATGTTCAACAACGTGTTGGCAGTTTCGTTTCGCAAACGAGCCAAAACAAGTCGAAATTTGGGGAAATTGTTTGGCTCATGACGTCACCTTGAGCTCATCAACCACCGTGTAGGTAGGTCAACAGCCGAAAAAAGAGCGATGACTGTTGCTCCCTTATAATTGTCTATGAGGAAGTGTTGAATCCTCGAAAGTAAAAGCTTCCACCTGTCGCCAAGAGGCCAGTTGAGGGTCTCTTGTGTCTGGACTCACGGCGCGTGCACAGTGTGCGAGCACATATCTAGCAGGCTGATTGTTAGAATTGGTAGACAAAGCTAGAGACAAATTAGTTAAAAGGGTTATGAAGGGATCCTATTGGTGGAAGCGGTTGGTTGCAATGGACAAAGAAGGTAGGTAATCGACTGACTAGCGGCAACCCACGAGAGACCCTATAGTTAGTTTCTCCTTTAGTCCATAGGAACCATCCATTTCAACCAATAGGATCGCTCCAAATTACCTATGTATTCTTTGTCCTAGAATTTGTCCCCCCTCCAGTTGGTAGACATCCTGCTGAATTCGAAAAGAGCTGCCAGGGTTTCTACTAAAACAGGCTGGCCAACAATCAGTACTTATACAGTTCTTTTGCAGTGCATTCCCAAGAATTTCAGTACCGCCATAACAGAAAAATTCAGTGCCCCTGTAACAGAACAGTATACAGTACTTTTTCAGTAGGTACCTCCATTTGACGAAATCCGGAAAATTTCAAAAATTTGAATTTCTCGCTCAAATTGCGACAAAAATGGAAAAAACTTCCGGACCTTCTTGTGGAATTTCCGCACTTTTTCAGTACTTCCGGACCGCCCTTACAAAATCGGTACTTTTGCAGTGCATTCTCAAGAATTTCAGTACCTCCTTGACAGAAAAATTAAGTACTTTTTCAGCACCTCCATCATTTGACGAAATTCGAATAATTTTAAAAATTTGAATTTCTAGCTCAAATTGCGACAAAAATGAAAAAATTCCCGACCTTCTTGTGGAATTTTCGCACTTTTTTAGTACTTCCGGACCGCCCTTAAAAAATCATTATTATTTCCGGACTTTCAGGAAATTCTGGACTTGTAGACACCCTGGCTGCGCTCCAACCGACGTTGCTCCGACGTAATGTCATCTAATCGTAATCATTGGCGAATCGAGCAAATTAGCAACAATGTTTTTCTCCGTTTAAACCTATGGAAATATATCGATTCTTGGAGAGGCTAGGTGCTCCGACAAGAATCGATTATTTAACATAGGTTTAAATGTAGGGAACCCGCTGTTGCCAAATTGCTGGATCCGCCTCTGATCATAATAAACTTCAGAATCTAAAAATAAAACTGAAATCCCACGGTATCCCCACCTCCGAGTCTTTAAACCTCCAAGCACGTGCTCCTTATCCTTTTAAAACTCGCCATCAAACGACGATCTCACGCCATTATCTCTTCCCCCTTCCACCCTCCGAACGGGGAGGGTCGGGAACCACGTCGCGTCGTCACGTCCGACATGGATTAAATCGAATTAACCACCCTCGTAACTGTCGACCGCGACCAGCGCGGTATCCGGCGGTGTAAGGGTGGAAATGGGTCGGAAGGGGTGGGATGGACGATTCAAGAGGGATTGAACAAGTTGATCTTTGTCGTACAGCAAAATTTTAACTTAATCGATATCAAAGCAGCGCAGTGGATCTCTGGAAAAAAAGTCGCTTGGATCTAGAGTCCAGACTTTTAAAGACATAGACAAGAAAAAAAACTCTTGATTCAATCGGACTTTTTGCTTGAATCAAAAGGAAATCCGCCTACATCAAGAGGCTCGGCTCTTCGATTCAAGGAAGAATCGGGTTGAATCAAGAGTATTTTTTCTTCTGAATGTTATTAAGAGCTCGGACTCGAGATCCAAGCGACTTTTTTTTTCCAGTGATGACGTCATAAACGAATTTTTCAAAGCGTGATATCTCGGTTGATATTGAATTCAGGAAGTTATGCTGTTAGGATGGATCGTATTATTTTTAGCTAAACTACAATAATCAAGAACACAATAATGTGGTCATTGCACCTGACCCTTTTAGAGCGCAAACGGGAAAAATAAAATTGACTGTGTTCGATGGTGGTTCGATGTATCATTTGGTTCAAACAATAGAACATAACCTTAAACAAAAAATTTCGGTTTTAAGTAGGAAATCTGAAAGCGAAAATTCCTAACAATTTCATTTTTCATTGCAAGGATAAAAACATTGAACGATTGAAATCAAACAATAAACAGTAACCTGTTTCCTTACATTACTTAATTGACTTTTGAGGCTGTGTTTGTGTTTACATGTTGAACCAATCGATATCGATGCTATCTCACTTGTTTGATGCATCGAATACGATCCACTAAAAGAAATTTGGCAACGCCTGAATGCTCATACGGCGTTTTTCCTTCGCATGGCAGAATGCAACATTGCAACACTCGCGCGGAAGAGGAGGACGGGGAAGCGATGCAATACCATAATAACTCGGGTGTCCCGCGACGGCCAAACCCGGGATGGCACTAGAGAAAATGCAGTTAGAAGTGACGTCATTACGGTCATGTGACTGCCGTGCACTGATTTGATAATCAATACGGAGCAGCAGACCATTACCCGTATGAATCGTCGCCGCCGCTTCCAAGTTGCAAGTGTCGTTGCTCCAGAACCCACGTTGCAAGATGGGGCCGTTTCAAAAGTCACGACTGGCGATCGATGCCATAAGCGAATTTTATTTGGAAGTTCGATACTACTTTTGCGCCCAAACCTTTCAGCTGGCGTTCTATTTGAGTTCGGAACTTCCGATTTGGTGACTGACGAATGGCAACGTTGGTGCGTAATTTTGGTACCACCTCGCCGGGTAGTCCTAAAAAAGGTTCGATCTACCGATAACTGACGGGTCTGATTGATCGGATCTGTTGGCAACGGATTCCATTGGTGTTGATTAGAGTCCCTTTATACTGAGAGTGAAGACAATGTGAATCCATTTCTGATAGGTTCCCGTATTTTAGGCCTTCACAGTGTCACAAACGGGAATAAAGATTACATTTTCACCGATTGCAAAGATTATAATCTGGAATAGACCAGGGAATTACGGGTTCGACAAGGAACAAACGGAATGAGATAATGAACGGGGAAAGGAATTTGAGAATGGGCCGATCAAAGATTACAAAAAACGTTCAATTTCTGTAATCTTTATTCCAGTTTGTGACTCCATGAGAGGGTGTTGTCTCGACTCTCAGTATATAGGGACTCTAGTGTTGATGGTTATGGGGCCAAACCGAGCAGAGCCTCTCAATGAGGTTCGGAACTTAGAATAAAATTCGCTTTATGTGTTCTCCATGGATCCTATTCGATACATCGAACAGGTGATATTGTATCGATATTGATTGGTTCGACATGTAAACATGACCTCAAATGTCAATGGAGTAATCTGAGGGAATAGGTTTTTAGTAATGGATTTTTTTATTTTTATGAGTATCATTTTTCTTTGCAAAAATTAATTCTTCCAATCAATTGAAATCTTATGCAAGGTGAGTTATGACAGTTCGCAGGATTGTTTGGTAATTTAGGTTATGTCTCTCTCTTCGGGCAACCCTGACTGCTGGCCACCATAAAAAACTCCCCACATACGCGATACACTTTCGATATCTCTTGCGTGCAACAGACCCATTGTTGTAATAATAAATCACTATGAATTGGATCACTAGATCGGCTGCCCTTTAGGGCCCTGAAAGCTCCATCACCTAATCTCAAAATTACCGACATGTCCGTACTCTCCCTATACATATAGGTACTCTAGAAAACTATAGACAAGTTAAGCCTATGAGCTCCATCAACTAACTTCAAAATTACCGACATGTCCGCACTCGCCCTGTGAAGGCACTCTAGAGCACTGCTGTGCTACGGAAAAACGCCGTATGAACCTTCATGCGTTGCCAAATTTCCTTAGAGAAATCACGAATTTCCTGGTAAACTTGTGAATATTTTCTTTCCCATCTTTCAGGTAATTTTGTTCACAATTTCACCTAAAGTTCCTAAAAATTTCGAGGGGAAAACATTCATAACTTTCCCCATAAATAAACGTTTTATCGAAAGAAATTTGGCAACTCTCGAATGTTCATACGGCGTTCTTCCTTAGCACGGCAGAGCAGACGCAAAGACCCATCTCTGGGGCGTTCAAACATCGGAGCCGGCTGACGAAACCGGGTGAACTCTGAAGTCCATAAAAAGGATGGCGGAGCCCGGTAAAAGGGCAAAAATGAAATCATAAAAAAGTGCACTGGGAGGCGGCGACCGGCGACCCGGGGAAGGGATTGTGTCCCGCACCGGCGAGATGGGCAAACGGGCACGGTCTGTAATTATCACGGACGCCGCGACCGGCGATGATAATGACAGCCGACTCAATGCGGGGGAGTCGCCGCACAATGGTTCGAGTCAATAGGAGAGGTCGGACAAAATTTGGAAACTTTAAACGCTTATAACTCCGTTTGTACAAAACTTTGGGTTCTAAAGGTGGTTCCGTTGGTTTCCTCGTGAAAAGGACCACTAGACAAGGCACTATAATTTAAGTATTCAGATGCATGTTTCTCTGCCAGAATGTCACCTAGAACACGATCAGTGTTCGAAACTCACAGGCGCCAACGCGCCAGATGCGCCTAAAAAATCGGCCATGGCGCCTAAAAAATGAAGGCTCTGCGCCAACGTGGCCCCTATAAAACTGCGCCCTAAAAATCAAGATTTTCACAGGAAGTCACATGAAGAAAGAAAAACAAATCTATTTGAATTGAAAAAACTCAGAATTGTCAGCACTACAAGTGAAAGCTTGCTTTTTCTATTCCTTACGATTTCATTCTTAGTGCTTTTGTCTTCCCCAAGTTACAGCTACTTACTAGTTCTGTTACGAAAACATCTTGTGTCTAACTTTTCACTAAATGCGCCGTAATATATAGGCAAAAAGTCAATTTTGCCCCTGAAAAATTGTCAATAGCGCCTAAAAATCGGGCTTGATGCACCTGCACATGGCTCCTAAAACTCGAGGGTGAGTTTCGAACACTGGTGAAATTACAGACTAAGTTATCTGAAAAATTGGAAGAAAAATATTCATGAGTTTACCAGGAGATTTTTGTTGTATCAAAGAAAATTTGGCAACGCCTAAAGGTTCATACGGCGTTTTTCCTTAGTACGGCACATGTCTGGTGATCCATTGACTCGATCCACTGTGCGCCGCTTGGAGAAAGCGAGGTGGGGGGAGGAGGGGGGCAACGATTGTTCTCCACTCCTGGAGACTGAGATGTCACAGGGGGTTTCTTCCCGGGAACACCGCAACGATTAGGCACTAAACGCCATCTGTTGGTTCAACATTCGTTCATTCCTTCGGTCAAACGATTTTTGTATATAAGAGAGGGTTGAGCTGCATATCAACGGCCAAAAGGCGTATCTCCATGGCTGTTCCAACGTTTCGGATGCTACTTTATTTATTCAAATAGAAGCGAACCAAATTCATAAATTGAAGATACAGAATAACAGCGAAAAAAATATTGAGTTAAGCAAACATGTAGTTTACATTAAGCAGCAAATTCTTTATTCGAGAAATAGTACTTACTGGCGGCAAATTTAAGATTCCTATTTTTTCCCGGAGATAATTACATCGGGGTAAGGCAAACGAGGTAAACATTGTGATAACCCAAAAAGGTGAAACAATTTGAGCTTAAATATTTACGCGACTTCCAGACATAAATTTTAAGGTTTAAGAGTGAAACTGAGCAGTTGATCACTGCGCGCTTAAAACGGACAAACAATGAAACTATGTGATAAATTCTTAGTTAAATAGCTTGAAATGTAGAGCGTTGCGTGGGTGTCGACAGATCATTGATCGGTAGCGCGCGGAAGGGTATAGTTTTCTGCGGCGAGGCGTGCTTTGCGATACATCGATTGATCTGCCATTTAAACCTATGGTAAAGGATCGATAAACAGGGTGTTCGCAACATACATCTTAATAATCGATTTTTTACCATGGCTTAAATGGGAAAATATCGATAATCGATCATTCAAGCGTGGTTTTTCCGGTCTCCTTCCCCTCTATCAATCCGGTCGGGTTATTGTTCGGAGATAGATATTCTGAGGGACAGGGAACGAGTCCTGGAAGGGATTAGAAAAGAGGGAGGGAGGTGGGATGGGACGGGATGATAAAGTGCTACGCCGGTGATTATTTCCTCCGAGACAAGTTCTGTCATAACAAACCGTCAATACCGTTATGTTGTCGAAGATATAATATTTCGCAGGGCGACAATTTTTATTTTATTTCAAAACGTCCTGACGTCATACCGACTTTCAGGGATTTTTTTTTGTGGATTTCGTTGTCCCCCAACTTTTCAAGAATGCTGCGAATGATATTGCTCTGCGCAGGTTCCACAGGATTATTTCCATGGGAAATTATAAATGCAAAATCTTTGCAGGGTGACTATAGTTTTTTTCATTTGGGGAAGTCCTGATGAAATCCTGCTTTTTCCTGGTTTTTGACTGCTAAATCCTGATTTTATAATTTGTCCAAATCCTGATTTTTGGCAGAGAAACTTTAGCTTTACAAAAATAGCTCGATAAAAAAATTCGATCGGATGGCCGACTTTTCTCAAATCCTGATTTTACGACCGATATTTCCTCACATCATGATGAAATCTGGATTAAACCCTGATTGACCTGATAGAATTGGGAAAATCGGGAAAATCCTGATGCTAGATGCCCTGCTTTGATACTTCGGAAAGTTGTATACAATTTATTCTACAGTATATATTTCCTCAAAAATAGGGCAGAAAAAGGCGGGAATGAGGCTGAAAAAACATACACTAATTTACAAAATTATTATCAACCGTCGAAAAAGAAAAAGTCGAAAAATCTAAAAGAAAAAGTCCCGTGTTTTGTAAATTATTGTGTTTCTTCAGTCTCGTCCCCGCCTTTTCCTGTCCTATTTTATATCTATGTTCTCGGGCTGCCAAAAAGAACATTTATCTACATTCCCTCAAAATGAATGTTTCGTAGGTGGAGATTTGGCAAAACGGGGAGAGTAAACTCTTCTTACGGCGTTTTTTCCTTGGTACGGCATTGAATAGTATGACAAGGTAACTTACATCACAAATACCACACTGAGAAGGTACAACAGATGTTCCGCTTACCTGTAACAAAAAACCAAAGATTTTATGAGCTAATGCGATGGGGTTGGTGTTGATAAAACACTTGCAAAGTGCCCTTAACAATTAAGGTGATGGAGAATTTGCATGCAAATTGTTTATTGCTTCACCTGAAAGTTTTTAAAGAGCTGATTTCACAGTATTTTTTATAATTTTTTTCTGATATGGGAAATAGTATAAAAATGGATTTAAAGGTGAGAAAATGCACAGCCTAGTGACGTCATCTGGCGGCATTTTCCATTTAAACACACGTATTTTTAGCAAATTAGATACTTTTGTCAAATCTTCTCCAATAATTGTTCAATTCGTGAACCAAGGGTATCCTCGTATTCAGTTCACTCAGTAGTTTCCAAGTAAACACGGAATTCATCAAATTTCAAACACCTGCAAATTCTCTATTTCGTCATTTTCGATGACATTTCCAGGTTTTCCCTGACTTTTTAATTTTCCCTGACATTTCCCAGTTATCCCGATATTCACAGACTGTGACAACCCTGAAACGCGTTAGCCCCGAAAAAACAGACTTTCCACAAAAATGTGGCACCGCGGGGGAAAACGGCCGAATCAACAGCGTAGTGGGCGGAATCTATTGTGTGCTTTTTCAGGGTCGACAGTTCAGGGTCTTCGGGACGGCGACGATGACGATGAGGGGTGGGGGATGGGGTGCGAGCCGATTATCTCCGATCAACCCGTCATAAACAAACTTTCGATCGCGGCGCGTCTCGTGTCTGGATAGTGTTGGGCCGAGCCGTTGTGTTGTGTACAACCCAGACCCTCCCCAGCCCCCCCCCCCCCCTACGACCCTCCCCCACATCAGTCAGAGCTGAAACATTCCCACGAGACGGAGACTTCAAGTTCACGGGCTTCAGGGTCGTTGCATGGCTACACGATACAGGGTTGGGTGAGGGACGACGGAATGTTGATATCGAAAGGGAAAATTGGAAGTCTTTCAAGCTTTGAAATAAGGCTATTTGGACCGAGTTCGCCAGAATTCTGGTGAACTCGGAACTGGTAAAGGAACCAACTCACATTTTCGAAAAAATTGAGTTAAGAATGTTTTTGAGTTTCTCTAGTTGTATTCATTCCCCTGCCAAAAACTCAAAGTCGAGAAAAAAGATTTAGTCAGTCCAGGGTGTCCACTAAAATAGGCTGGCCAAAAATCAGTGCTTTTACAGTACTTTTTCGGTACATTCCCGAGAAATTCAGTACCTCCCTCAGCGGGAAAATTCACTACTTCAGTACCCTAAATTGACAAAATTCGACAAATTTAAAAAATATGAATTTCTCGCTCAAATTGCGACAAAAATGAAAAAAAGCCGGACCTTCTTCCGGAATTTGCCCGATTTTTCAGTACTTCCGGACCGCCCTTGAGAAATCAGTACTATTTCCGGACATTCCGAAAATTCCGGACTTGTAGACACCCTGTCAATGTTAAGAGGGGTTGTCTAAAGAGTTCACTTTCTACATTGAGCCTTATGGAGAAATAAAACTTCAAACCTCTTTTTCTCAGATTCAACTTCATGTGGGTTGGTTCCTTTCTGTTATTGGTTCCTTTCTGTTAAACTCGGTCCATTTTTGAGTACCTATTTAGGGAGATTACGGACATGTGGGTAATTTTAACGTAAGGTCATAGAGCTTTCAGGGCCCAAAAGGACGGAAAATTTATAGGTATCGAAAAGGAAAATTTGTTAGAGGGTAGACATTTTAAGGTTAGGTCATGGACCTCTTAGGGCCCTCACTGGTAAAAAAAACCTCTTGGTTCAAGAGTGCAGTTTCTTGCCGCCGGATTTAAGAGTCTGGACTCAGGTTTCAATGCAAAATCCGCTTGAATCAATGCAAAATCCGCTTGAAACAAGAGTTCAAGACTCTTAAATCCGGCGACAAGAAACTGCACTCTTAAGTCATTGCAATACGGCATTGGTCCAAGAGGTTTTTTTTACCAGTGCAAAAGGGCATAGTTAACGTAAAAATTCAAATTACCCAGATTGATTTATTATTACAATTGTTACGACCCTTTGTTTGTTTAGCACGTATGTGACTTAGCAAATCAGCAAATCAACAATCAGCGTAGCAATGTCGTACGATTTTTGAAAAAAAAAAGTGCAATGCCCTTATTTACATATGAATATGCCTCTCTTCTCAATGCGTGCATACGAACGTAGATTATCGATTGGACGAACTCTCGACGGACGATACAAACGCAAAATAGGAAACGGTAGTAAACAAAGCATTATCACAAGATGTCAAGGGCACGACGAATTTCACGCGATTTCCACGGCCGGGAGTCCATGCCAAGTTCAAGGCGGGAGCGATATGGGTGAATTTCCGCTGTCAAAGGCCTTTCTTCTTGAACTCGTCTCCTTTCAGAGATCAGCGCTGCATGCCAATATTTACTTCCGAGTTATTACGTTCCATTCGCAACTAAAAAAAAGGACATCGTTGCCTGATTTTACGCTTTAGGTCACTTTCTTGACAAAGCGAACTACCAATACCAAAAAATTCGGCGCCGGCTGAATTTTGGTATTTTTTTTCATATGATGTTTATGATCTCCTAAGTAACATGAGCGCTCAAAATCGAAATATCTATGAGCTAGTCTCTGGGGAGGGGGGGGGGGGGAGGGAGGCAGATCTTGCGGTAAAATATAGACATTTATATGCACGGAAAAAAAAATTGCTGATTCAACAATTCAATTGCTAAAAACAGTGAGTGCAATGTTTCAACGCAGATTTTACAACAAAAAAATGCTACTTTAACCACATTGTATAAACTAATTTAACCACGGGGGTGGTTAAAGTAGCATTTTTTTGTTGTAAAATCTGCGTTGAAACATTGCACTCACTGTTTTTAGCAATTGAATTGTTGAATCAGCAATTTTTTTTTCCCGTGTGGGTTTAAATGGAGCAAAGTGCTGAGTTTTCAGCACTATCTGGCATCAGTCTCGAGAAAAGCGGGGTTGAAAAGTGCGTTTCTCGACCATTTTGTCGCTATGTTCCCTTAGCCTGTGGACGGTCGCAAAGGGAAAAAAAGGCTTCAAATTTCCGAGAACCCCTTAAGCACGCCACAGAATTTGGAAAATTACAGTCCCTGACATTGACATTTCCCTGGCATATTTTGGCGAAATCCCCTGACAATTGAAAAAATGCAAGATTGTTAAAAAGACGGGGTTGGAAATAGTTTTCAGGCAACATTCGTTGTTCGAAACGTCAAACCCACTTGAGAAAGCATGTAAAGGTGACTAGACGGTTTATCCCTGACATTTTCGTCATTTCACTGACATTTCCAGGTTTAACCTGACACATTTTGGTGAAATCCCCTGACAATTGAACAAGTGCAAGATTGCTAAAAAGACAAAGTTAGGAATAGTTTTCAGGCAAAATTTGTTGTTCGAAACATCAAACCCACTGGAGAAAGCTTGTAAAGGCGACTTGACGATTTTTCCCTGACATTTCCAGCGTTTCCCTGACATTTTAGAATTCCCTGACATTCCCGGTTTTCCCTGACTGCGGCAACCCTGAACTTGACAAATTTCCCTGACATTTTCGTAATTTTCCCTGACATTTACGTAATTTTCCTTAACATTTCCAGTTTTCCCTGACTTTTTAAAATTCCCTGACATTTCCCGGTTTTCCCTGATCCCTGCTTACGCAATTACTCACCATGAAACGCAGCGTTGGTGAAAGAACTTCAAGTACCGTGATCACGATCCACCGATAGTACGAGGACACAAAATCACCTGAAAAATCCGATCGGGGTTTTCGATTACCTCTTGATAATTACCTAAGGTAACACTAACTAGGGTTCCGGGCCAACTTAGAAAAACTTTTAACGGATCTTTGACTACCTCTTGATAATTACCAAAGGTAATACTAACTAGGGTTCCCGGCCGACTTAGAAAAACTTTTAACGGATCTTTGACGAAAAACTTTTAACGGATCTTTGACGAACGTAAATTACAAATTAATACTAACGGATCGGACTTGACGAAAAACTTTTAACGGATCTTTGACGAAAAACTTTAACGGATCTTTGACGAACAAGAGCTTGGGGTTCGGTGCGAAACCGACGGATCCTGCGCGAAAAAGTTCGAGGAATCGAATGCGAAATGAAAGCGGGCGAGAGGACCAGAGAAGGAAAAGCGATCAAAACAAAAGCGAGTTCGCGCTCGAGCAGAAAACAACAATGAAGCGGATTCGCGAGGCGGCTCGCGACTGCTCACGGCGAATCCGCCAATTCGCCAATTCCGTCCATAAACCATCATACGTGACAGCGCCAGAGCGGGGAGAGAGGGACAGTATGCAGGTAGACATTGTTGTCGTACCTCAGGGAAATATGATTTAAATTCGATTGATTACTTGAAGTGTGTGGGGTCAAAACGAACTATCTTCAACTAGAGTACCTATCACAGGGAGAGTATGGACATGTCGAAAATTTTGAGGTTAGGTGACCCCAAAAGGGTAGGTAATCTATGAATTCAAGTTATCCAGAGTGATTTACAATCACAATTGTAAAGAGCTGTAGTTGGTAAAGCACGTATTTGATTTGGTTTTTGCATAAACTTACTCATTTTTGTGGAAGAACGCTTAGTTATGAATTTTCTCGTCCATTTTCGTTTGATATTGGAGTCTAAAGATTGAAAGTGACACAAAGGTTTTCAAAGGTTACCTATCCTTTGGGCCCTAAGAGGTACATATTTCGAGTTGTCCATACTCTCCCTATATAGGTACTCTATATGTGGGGTCAAAACGAACTATCTTCAACCTGTACAAATCTCAACCCCCCCCCCCCCCAAAAAAAAAAAATGTCATTCTAGAAAATGAACTAAGTTTATCAGAAAAGGAACCAACCCACATTTTAGAAAAAAGCGAGCTAAGAATGTTTTTGAGTTGCAGTACCCGCATATTTTCTCCTGCCAAAAACTTAAAGTCAGTTTCCAAGAATTATCATGCTTAAGCGAAGCGCCCTTTTTTGGGACTAACTTTTCATATCTCCTCCAGATTTTCAATGGACGAAAATCGCATCGATTTTAAGCACAATGGATGGATAATCTGAGAATCGGCATTTTAGTCAACGCGAATCTTTCTTCATTCGCAATGTAGAGTTGTGATCAGAATATTTCATGGAAACAATATGAATATTTCATGTTTCCATTGCAAGTATGCAAACAGAGAATTGAAAGCGTTTCTCTGTCAACATGTTCTAGAACTACGCATACATCTTCCGCTATTTTTTTCTATACTTTTTACATGCATCGTTGAGGAAATTGTGTGATCAGTGATTTATTTTGTCAAGCATTTGGCAAGTGACTCGTGGGTTGATTCCAAGTGGAAACTAGAAAATTGAAAAAATCCACCGCATGTACTCGAGTACCTGCACTCTGCGTTCTAATGCGCTAATTACTTTCTCCTCGATGTCGCCCCCCTCTCCCTCCCAGTGCGATTGAAGAATCGAACCGCAAGTCCATCGTCATTGTGTCACGCTCGCATTTTGCAATTCGGATCTATACTGTCTCTGACTCATTTTAAAAACGACGTACGTTCAACTAGTTTTCTCTTGCATATGTTTTTATACTCGTAGATGTGTCGGAAATTGTACCCCCTCATTTCAAAATGTAGTTCAACTGGACTTCATTTAGAAATTAGAAACTACAATTTCTGACCCATTTGCACAGGCACTTATGTATACGTAAGAAAACTAATGGAAATTATGTCGCTCCTAGGATGAGCTGAAAATTGGACCGCGTTAAGAAAATTGGAACCAAGTCACATCAGCTCTAGTGCCAAATTTATTTGTGTAGTTTAATTTTTTACATGAAAAGGTTGAGCGAACTTTCAAGCAAAGTTGAGTGAATTTTCCGCATAGTAAAAAGCAAATTTTTACGAACGTTCTCTCATCAAAAATTAAATTTCCCAGTTAAATTTGGCAATAATTGATGTGGCTTCGTTCCTTTCTACCAAACGCGGTCCAATTGTAGTTCTAAATATTTCAAAACGCGGTTCAATTGGACAAAATAGACAAAACCGCCGTGAGATTTTCTTTTCAGTTAGTTGGATGGGATTTTTAAGAAAAAAATCAACGATATATCAATGGATAATGTATAGAAATGTGCATTTCGCATCGTTACTTTAAGACTCCGCTCATAATATGTATTATTTCCTCGAAGGAAAATTAATTAGACCACATTTAGCAGAAAGGAACCAAGCCACATCAGATATTGCAAAATTTAACTGAGCAATTTAATTTTTTACAAGAAAACATTTGTGCGGATTACTTTGAAAATTTTAAGGACTTTGCTCTATACTATGCAGAAAATTTTCCGAGATTTGCACAAAAATCCACACAACCGTTTTCATGCAAAAAAATAAATTGTCCAATTAAAGTTGGCAATAGCTACTGTGGCTTGGTTCCTTTCTGCTTAACGCGATCATAAACATTTCTACTGAAACTTTCTGTGGATTTTCTACACTCGATTTAAAAAAAAAAAATCACACAATACTGCAAGGAAACATTTGATAAATACCGTTCAAAGAATCACAAAACTCGCAAAAATTAGGTACAACCAAGTCCACAATATATGAGAAATGTCTTAGCTTTAAAAATGACGATGAACGCTTGTTTTCCTGCTCTCAGCTTTCTTATCCGGTCGCGACCAAATCTTCGGGAGTAAACCATTCTCTGATCGATTCATGAATTATTCACGATCGTACTAATCGCATCAATTAGGAAGGGTCAGAGTGCACCAGACCTGATTTATGCTCATGAATATTAGCATGAATGAGTGAATAACTGAATAATTTAAGCAACTCGAAATAAAAGCTCATTTTTAGAACGGTCAAAAGAGCTTTTGAAATGGAGAAGAGGAAGAACCATGGAGAAAAATTTTAGGGGTTTTCACGAGGTCCCAGAAACTGTCTCACCTTTCTTCGACCCATTTTTGTTTCAAATTTGTTGCCAAACTTTTTTTGCTACGTGGAATTTTATGCTCTATGGAAACCTTGCTCTCTCAACAAATTTCCTGTCCGAGGAATTTACAAAACTATAATGACATACACCGGAAAAAAAACACATTAGATCTGGAGTCCAGACTCTTGAAAACATTGACAAGAAAAAATACTCTTGATTCAATCCGATTTTTGCTTGAATCAAAACGAAATCCGCTTAAATTAAGCGGCTTGGTTCTTGATTTAAGCTAGATTCTGATTGAATCAAGAGTACTTTTTCTTGTCGATGTTTTTAGGAGTCTGGACTATAGATCCAATGTGTTTTTTTCCAGTGATTTTACCGAATTTGTATATCTGTATCAGACGTTGCCTTATCTGCCGTGCCAAGGAAGAATTCCGCATGAGCCCTCAGAAGTTACCATATTTCGTTTAGTATAAGACGGATTCACTAGGAAAATTGCGGGTATTTTTCTGCAAGTTTTCAGAAAATTTTGTTCGAATTTCATCTAAAATATCTGCAAATTTCAAGAAAAAACACGCATAGTTTTCATCAAAAATACATGTTTTATCCGGAGAAATTTGGCAACTCTCGGAAGTTCATACGGCGTTCTTCCTCGGAACGGCAGTAATGTTCTGCCATCTCTCATCTTCTGCGGAAAACTACACTGGAAGAAAAAAACACATTGGATCTGGACTCCAGACTCTTGAAAACATTGACAAGAAAAAATACTCTTGATTCAATCGGATTTTTGCTTGAATCAAAACAAAATCCGCTTAAATTAAGCGGCTTGGTTCTTGATCTAAGCTAGATTCTGATTGAATCAAGAGTACTTTTCGTGTCGATGTTTTTAAGAGTCTGGACTCTAGATCCAATGTTTTTTTTTTTTCCAGTGTACGATCGCAGACTTGGAAAAGGATCTAGAGCACTCAGGCGCAAGTACCTGGCATCGTGATTCTCCTTTTCCAACAACGATTTGTCCAATTTTCCTTTCTTATCTTGGAGTTTTCCTCCCCAACAAGAGGGACGATGAAAAATCGTGAGCGAATGCGTTTCTTTGTGCCTCATCCCTCGCGTCACGGGAAGGAGCGTCAGACTTTCCGGGGCGTCTTTCAGTGACGTGGCGTGTTTTCGAGACATCGATTGATTCGCCATTTAAACCTATGGAAAAGGATCGATAAACAGGGTGTTCGCAAAAACACACAAATAATCGATTCTTTACCATAGCTTCGAATGGGAAAATATCGATAATAATCGATCATTCACGCCTCGCCACTGTCGCCTTTTGTCCTTCCGGAAGGGCGCATTGTTGAACCATCGGCTTCTGTACTGCCGGGCTAAGGAAAAACGACATATGGACCTCCAGGCGTTGCCAAATATCCTTCGATAAAACACCAATTTCCTGGTAAACTTGTGAATATTTTCCTTCCAATTTTTCACATAATTTTGTTCGCAATTTCACCGAAAATCTCTGAAAATTTCAAGGAAAAATATTCATATCTTTCCTAGAGTCCCTTTATACTGAGAGTCGAGACAACACCCTCTCATGGAGTCACAAACGGGAATAAAGATTTACAGAAATTGAACGTTTTTTGTAATCTTTGATCGGCCCATTCTCAAATTCCTTTCTCCGTTCATTCTCTCATTCCGTTTGTTCCTTGCCGAACCCGTAATTCCTGGTCCATTCCAGATTATAATCTTTGCAATCGGTGAAAATGTAATCTTTATTCCCGTTTGTGACACTGTGAAGGCCTAAAATACGGGAACATATCAGAAATGGATTCACATTGTCTTCACTCTCAGTATAAAGGGACCATTCTCAAATTCTTTTCTCAGTTCATTCTCTCATTCCGTTTGTTCCTTGCCGAACCCGTAATTCCCTGGTCCATTCCAGATCATAATCTTTGCAATCGGTGAAAATGTAATCTTTATTCCCGTTTGTGACACTGTGAAGGCCTAAAATACGGGAACCTATCAGAAATGGATTCACATTGTCTTCACTCTCAGTATAAAGGGACTCTAAGCTTTCCTAAAAAAGAAACATTTTATTGAAGGAAATGTCCACTGAAAAAAAAACGCGCGTTTTACCTAGTCCGTTGGTAAGTTTCCCCTCCATACCAACAGGTAATTACAGCTGGTAAACTTAGTAAAAACTGGTATTTTTCACGTTTTTCGGAAGATACTTTTATGACTCAATTGAATCTTACATTATCTTACGAATTTCCACAGTCGATATAGCATAATGTCGTCCAAAGTCCATCGTACTTTGCCGTAAGTTCATCAACTTTACCGAATGTCTCAGTACGGCATTCTCATACCATAAAGGGTACTCTAAGCTTACCTAAAAAACGAATCATTTTATTGAAGGAAATTTGGCAACTCTCGAATGTTCATACGGCGTTCTTCCTTAGTACGGTAGTGTAGTTGCCCCTGCCCCTTACGGAATACGCCTCGCGAGGATGAGAAAAGACGGCGCATTATTGGACGTATTTTTACGCTAAAAGGAACTATGTCCCACGAGAAGCCTTATGCACATAGTTCCTTTTAGCATAAATACGTTCTATTATACGCGCCGCGACGCCACGAGCCCACAAACCGACGACGCACAAAAAGTGACGCTGGTGATTAATGAAGCTGAATATCGTCCCGCTGTTCTGCCGTGCTTCAGGAAAAACGCCGTACGAGCCTTCAAACTTTGCCAAATTTTCATTGAGAAAATACGAATGTTTAAAGGAGATTGTGGATATTTTCCCTCCAATTTTACAGAGCATTTTATTCGCGATTTAATCGACACTACCCCAAAATTTGAAGGGAAAATGTGCATAACTTTTCTCTTAAACAAATATTTTGTTGGAAGAAATTTGTCGACATCCGAATGTGTGTACGGCGATTTTCTTCAGCACAGTAACGTGGTTGGTGCGTTGTCTGATTTGAATACATTGAAACTACAAAAACGCGTATTTCCATTGCAGGGTTTCAAAATGCCCGTTCCTTTTTTGTACTTCGTTCTTAAAAGCCAACGAGAAAAGAGAGATAGGTTCTTTTCGTCGTATAGGCAATCTATGAATTCAAATTATCCAGAGTGATCCAATTGATAGGAGCTGTCGTTGGTAAAGCACGTATTTGACTTGGTTTTTGCATAAACTTACTCATTTTTGCGGAAGAATGCTTACTTGTGAATTTTCTTGTCCATTTTTGTTTGATATTGGAGTCTAAAGATTGACAGTGACATTTTTCGTTTTCTAAGGTTACCTACCCTTTTGGGCCGTAAGAGCTACATATTTCGAGTTGTCCATACTCTCCCTATATAGGTACTCTAGTTCATGTGCTCGGTTGCATGAACCGAGGATACGGTACCCGGACCGAGAGAGCGATCGCATGAACCGAACAATTCGGCCGATATTGAACACCGTACATTCGGTTCATACGATCGAAGTTTTTTCAGGTGCCTCAGGTTCCTCAGGCGCACTGCCGTGCTAAGGAAGTACGCCGTATGAACATTCGAGAGTTGCCAAATTTCCTTCCATAGAAAGTTAATTTTTGAGGAGAGTTTTGAATATTTTTCCTAGAAATTTTCAAGAACTTTAGGTAAAGTTGCGAGCAAAATTATCTGTAAAATTGAAAGAAAAATATTTAAAAATTTTCCCGGAAAATTAACGATTTACCAACGGAAATTTGACAACACCTTAAGGTTCATACGGCGTTTTTCCTTAGCAAGGCGGTGAATGCGCCGGCCTGGTCGCCGCTGGCCGCAGGTGAAAGTGGCACCCCCGGGGCGCCTCTCCCCTCTCTCCCATCTATTCCGAATTCATTGAGAATTGAGCCCGAAGATTGATATTCAGGCACGTTCCGATCGCGAGATTCGACATGGGGCGGGAGGGGGGGGGGCGTTTCGCAGGGGGCGAATGGCCGTGACTCATCCTCGTCAGATGAGGCCCGAGGGGAGGTCAGCAGCCGTCTCCAGCTCACCCTTACCGCCTCGGATCCGGACCGGAATCAACGGTTTGCGATATATCGATTGATATGCCATTTAAACCTATAGAAAAGGATCGACAAACTGTGTGTTCGGTACGAACACCTTGATAATAGATTCTTTACCATGGCTTCAGATGGACCGGAATCAGTGATTTGCGATATATCGATTAATCTGCCATTTAAACCTAGAGAAAAGGATCGATAAAAAGCGTGTTCGGTACGAACACCTTGATAATCGATTCTTTCTTATAGCTTCAAATGGGGAATATCGATGATCGATCATTCGCGCCTCGCCACTCGCCGGAATATTGATGGTCGTTAAAGGCATCAAACTGGGCCTCTAGAGGAGATCTGTTCTGGGCGTGGTCGAGAACTGACCATGAGCACGAGGATATCTTTGAATTCTAAAATGAAAAATTATTGGAGAAGGTGTGACAAAATTACCGAATCAGCTAAAAATGCATACTTTTAAATGGGAAATGCCGCCAGATGACGTCACAAGACCGTATACATTCTCAATTGTAAATAGATTTTTCTATAATTTCCTATATCAGACAAATTAGCTGATGTGTACACAACTCCGTAAAATTTTCATACCTCGCCCTAACGGTAACTTCAGGACAGCGCGGAACAGATCTCGGCAATTTTAGGGCTTAGGATTTTATAATATAGTAAGAAATACCGCGAATTCAGCCCATCAAGCACTCTCATTTGAAACAAGAAAAATTGTTCGAGCCAATTCTACAATTGGCCTGTTTTCTTCTTTATTTTATTATTAAATTTTACGTTACGCAATGAAATAGAGCAATGAGCTCAGACGAACTTCAAAAAGAAAGTTCATGAAAGAAACTTCGTAAACTATCTCGTGAAATCCAATGAAATATCCATGAAGAAAACTGCTGCTGCAACACCTTCACGACTCCTCCGTCTTCCTCGTGCACATAACGCACTCTCAACGTCGCTGGTCGCCGATTCGGTCCGGCGCGAAGCGACGGCAGCCCCTAATTATTCCGAAAAGACACTAGCTCATTCTCAGATGAGCCCTGAATCACAGTCATCTTACGACCCCCACGGCTCATCTCAAGGAGACGTTGCTTCCTTCTCGAAAGCGAAAATCGCGGTTCCGAACGTATCCAGGCGCCTCGGATTCGAAGTGAACGAACCCGGCCTCCGGACGGGAGGGGGGGGGGGGGAGAGCTCCCCAGGGGTCCGGGGCCCGATGACACCTGGACGGGAACGGAGGCCCGAAAATAAATCACAGGCCGCCTCGACGCGACGCGACGAAAGTCACTAAATATAACGCAACGACACGTGGAAGCAGTGGCGTGGCGTGAATTGCGATATATCGATGTCTATGCCATTTGAATCTATGATAAAAATCGATTATCAGGGTGTTCGCAGCGAACACCCTAGTAATCGATCTTTTTCCATAGCTTCAAATGGCGAGATATCGATATATCGCATTTCCACGCCACGCCAGCGTGAGGTGTAACATGCGCGGGGGGCTTGCGGACTGGAACGGCCGTGTCTTCGTCTGGATTGGGGGGGGGGGGGTGTCCAGGATGTTGTTTTTTACCGGCGGGTATTATGGGGATCGGTGGGTTTATTCGAATCGGCTGCTGGAAGTGGAACCGGGGGTTTTTAGGGATGGAGTCGGGGTGGGAAACTGCACTGAAAAAAATGGTACGCCTGACGGACGGACACACACTTTTTCAAGTATGGTTTTTTTGACTCTAGGCACATTATAACACTTAGAAATGATGAAATTTCAATTTTTTTTTTTTTTTTTTTTTTGGACGATGACAATATATTCTCTACCCGCAAGGGCAGCAAGAACGTAAACAGGGTGTCTCCTAGGTTGGCCAAAAATCAGTACTTTTACAGTACTTTTTCAGTACATTCCCAAGGAATTCAGTACCACCTCAACAGAAAAATTCAGTACTTTTTCAGTACCTCCAATTGGCGAAATTCGGCAAATTTCAAAAATTTGAATTTCTCACTCAAATTGCGACAAAAGTGACGACAAAATTAAATAAAAAATTCTGGACCTTCTTCCGGAACTCCGCACTCTTTCAGTACTTCCGGACCGCCCTTAAACAATCAGTACTTTTTCCGGACTTGTAGACACCCTGTTCAAGTATCCAGGAATATCAGGAATCCAGTTAAGTCAACGGAAAATGTGATTTCGCGCATGAATCTTTTTTCGCGTTTTTTTTCAAACATTTCGCATTCCAGATTCATTCATTCTCTCCTGTAAGATCCTGTTCACCTCCCGCACGACTATTTGTCCGGCATCTACTTCCGTTCGCATTATTTAGGGCCAATCGCATCACCCCATCTCAGCCGTGATGCGGTCACTAATAAGCTAAACTCTTCGCACGCTCCGAGCATTCCAAACGATCAGCCTTTCACATTCATCGTTGCCAATTAGCCTACTTGCAAATTACCGTGAAAAACACAACTGTACTTATACCACGCGATTAAGGAAAATAGAATGTCCGTCCACTAAGACCCGAAAGTGAGTTTTCATGCGAGAGTATTCAAGAGTGTACACTGAATGAAAAACTTCGGCCGTGGAAGCCGTACTTACAGGCTATATATTCAGGATGTCTACTAAACAGGCTAGCCAAACATCAGCAATTTCACAGTACTTTTTCAGTACATTACCAAGAAATTCGGTACCTCCTCAACAGAGAAATTCAGTACTTTTTCAGTACCTCCATTTGACAAGATTCGAAAAATAATAAAAATTTGAATTTCTCGCTCAAATTGCGACAAAAATGACGAAACAGTGAGTAAAATTCCCGACCTTCTTGCGGAATTTCCGCACTTTTTCAGTACTTCCGGACCGCCCTTGGAAAACTAGTGCCGTTTCCGGACTTTCCGGAAATTCCGGACTTGTAGACACCCTGGTATATAGACATATCGTCCGCGTTTCGGGCTCCGAGGCTGGGAGTTCCGGGCGTAGCACCCGGAGTGATCGAAGCAACGGCTCCAGCACCCGGAACTTTCGGCCTCTGAGCCCGGAACGAACGGTACGTCTATACAACCCGTAACTTTTTTTCAGTGAACCAATGGCGCTTTGGATGCTTCAGCCGGAAGGTGCCGATTTCTGGTAAATTTGGCGACAGCGCAAAAAAACCTGCGCGCGCGGCACCCGATACGGCGTTAATTAGAGCGGATTAGGGAGGTCGTGGTGCGTGCTCGTGATTGAACACGCCGAAGATAACACGATTCAGGATTCGGGATTAAAAAAAAAAAAAGGCCCCGGCAAGTCCGTCTTGTTCTCCAGTTCGAGGCGTGAATTTAAAAAAAAAAATTGAAAACCATCGCGGCCCGTTCTCCCCGAAATCGTGCTCAGTGGTGGCGTGGCGTGCTTTGCGATATATCAATTGATCTTCCATTTAAGTCTATGGAAAAGGATCGATAGACAGGGAGTTCGCAACTAACACCTTAATAATCGATTCTTTACCACAGCTTCAAATAGGGAAATATCGATCCGAAATCTTGCTCAGTGCGACCGGTTGCGCGACGAGCGAGATGAGATGCCCGATCCGGTCAGAATCGGGAATCAGGGTGGCGATTTATGATGAGCAAAAAATTTGCCATCGCCGCACAGTGGATCGAGTCAATAGGAGAGGTCGGACAAAATTTGAACACTTTAAACGCTTTTAGCTGCGTTTATACAAAACTTTGAGGTTCTAAAAGTGGCTCTATTGGTTTCCTCGTAAAATTTTCTACAACAAGCACCCTTGAAATTTAAAATGTGAGGAAATAAACGTCAAAATTTGAAATTTTAGCCAAAAATTTTATGTCCGACCTTCTGATTGACTCGATCCACTGTGCGCCGCTGCGCCGATCCAACGAGACAAATTGCTTCGGAGAGGCGGTTTATACAGAAAAAAAGACTTCTTGAGTCCCAAGCAACTTTTGCCGTGCTAATGGCCCGGACAAAGTGAAGCTTCAAACTGTCGTGCTAAGGAAAAACGCCGTATGAACATTCGAGAGTTGCCAAATTTCCTCTCAGAAAATAGTTATTTTTGAAGAAAGTTATGAATATTTTTCCTTGAAATGTTTCAGGAACTTTAGGTGAAATTGCGAACAAAATTATCTGAAAAATTGGAGGAAAAATATTTACAAATTTTTCAGAAATTCGTAATTAACCAAAGGAAATTTGGCAACACCTGAAGGCTCATACGGCGTTTTTCCTTACAACGCTACTTCGAATAATCGCGCCAAACACGGTGCGGTCGGCGTCAAACTGATCACAGCGCCTGCAAGACTGTTTGAATACTTCACGCAATGCGCTTAACGGTGCGGTCGGCGTCGACCATATTAGCGCCTACAAGACTGAATGAATACTTCTCGCATTTCACCAAATGCAATGCGAGAATTATTTGCGATAACTATTCGACTACCGGAGTAGGCACGTTGCCGCTATCTTGATTGAAGGAGCATCACACTACCACGGCAACAAAGTGATGGCAGTTTAGTCGACCACGAATCAAGTGTTGCGCATCGATGCGGCAAAACTGCAGGAATAAAAGTTGACAAAATTCGAAAAGAAACTGAGAGAGCCGGGGTAAGTAAATATAGAAAAACCTGCAGTCGTCAAAATATATGAGAATACTACGCCAGTCAAGACTCAGCATTTTGAGGCAATACGCGCACCTCAGCATTCGAGTCATCGAGTCTCATTGAAACGGCTGAGGAAAAAAGATTAATGAATGAGGATAGAGGATAAAAGAAGACAGCAGACGCATGCGCGGTAAACAAAAATAAAGCATAAAAATAAGAACTGCTCCCGTTGGCGACTGGAACACCAACAGTGGTGGATCCAGGGAGTTAGGGGGGGGGGGGGGCATTTGCTGATGTCGAGTGGGGGGTCTGCGGAGGACACCCCCAGAGCAAGGGGGTCCGGGGAATTTTCAAAAAAAAATAGCGCCTCCCAGGTTGTATTTAAAAGCAGTTTTAGCACGCAATTTGTGCATTATTTGAAAGCTGAAAATTGACGAATAATACCTCTTTTAGAGAAATTTTTATTTTGGTGTATCTTCACCTTCCGGCCGAAGTATCGCAAGTGCCGTGCGACGTTTAAAAATTTCCGCAGCCATTTTATTTTTTACAGAGGACTTGTTGTTTTGATCAGTTTGAAAATTTCACTCAACTTTATCGGCAGCACAAAGAAAATTCAGCGAAATTTTCGGACAGCTTCGTAGAACAATTTCTCTGTAAAAAACTAAAATGGCGCCGGAAATTTTGCGATGTCGCATGACGCCTGTTTTGACACCATTTCGGTAAATTTTGAGGAGCATTTTCTTTTCTCTCCCTCTTTTCCCCCTTTCCTTCCCCCTTTTTTTGGCCCGAGGGCCCATGCCACCATGCACCCCCCCCCCCTGGATCCATCACTGAACACCAAACATACATTAACTAACAACATACGAAAATTCCTAGAATGGAGAAAATGCATCTTTTAAGGAATTTTTATGAGAATTCCGCCAGTCACAGAATCGTATTTTGATGATGATCGGACCTGATATATTTATTATTTTTTTTTCACTTCCTCGCTCCCCTTGCGGATAGAAGAAGTAATGATTTTTTTTTTTTAAATTAATATCGGATAAAAACATTTCATAATTTATAGTCGCATATCGATTTGTCGCTTGTTGGAAGGGGCTACACAGCGTTCGGAGTTGGGCCGCGTAGCGGTCCAGGAGGCGTACTACCTAGTTATCATTCATTATTAGTTTCGGAAATCTTAGCATTTCATTAAAGCCCTACAGCACACGTTTGGCACCAACGACGCTCAAAATCCGAAACTCGTGCGGAAAAAGTGTGCTAATTGCTCGAGCGCGCGAATAATTATGCTTAGCGTGAAGAAAAAATGCAAGGAATCATTATTTCTTGCGTGTCATCTTTCCTCATAGACAGGTGAACACTGAGTGGCGGAGTCAAGAGCGACCGGTCAAAATTCACTTTCTATCTCTTTTAAGCGATTGAACATGACCGCTTCGAGAATTAATTTCAACTTCTCTGGGGAACGAGATGAGGATGACTCGGGATTATCGTAAAACTGGGGGGGGGGGGGGGGGGTCCCCCTGACCGTTTCGCAGTCCAACCCCTCGAAGCGTTTCGCGCCTCGGGCGTTATGCGCTCCGCGTTACTATTAATTATTTTATATTTGGGAGTACGATGTGATTTTAGATTATTTTGAGAATATAATCGGTTTCCTGCACATTATTTAAAAATTTAATTACACAAGAATTAAAAATAATAAATAAATTAACTATAAGTAGAGATTATAATCCTTTAAGTACCTCAGGGTGGCATGAAATGTAAGAAAGAAATGAAAGATTGGAAATTTCAGTGAAATATTTCATGATTCTGTGAAATATTCCATATTTTCCAGGGGCTAGAGTATGCAACCCGCACTCAAACATATACGATTAATAGAAGAGAGTCACGATTTTTACATTTTGCGAACATGAAAAGGAACCGGCATCTTTCAATATCTTTCATAAATTTCTGAAATTTCATGAAATACTTCACGCGAAATTTCAAGATTTTATTTTTCATGAAACTTTGCCACCCTGCTTTACCTTTTGTTAGGGTTAATTAAAAATAAAAAAGAAATTTAAAAACTCGAAATTTATTAACAGATAAGAATTTTAATATTAACATCTAAAAGTTAAAATAAATATATTTTTAGATTTTACACGAAACCCTGCTTTAAATATCTAGTTTGTAAATAAACTGATTTAATAAAAAATTGTTAGTTTTTGTTCTACTGAGCGCGTATTAAATGGCATGAAAATACAAGAAAAAAAACATAAAACATATCATAAATGCTTGCGCAAGCACAAGAAATTAGACGGCTTGTTTAACCATTCCTTGCCGATTGAAATTAATCCTGCAAACATGCGGCGGGGTTTCAAAACTTCTGTTACTCCTTTCTTCTTTTTAGGGGAGCTAAAGTAAAATTTTGATACCGTCACAGAAAAGCTGAGAATTTAAAGGTACTTAAAGCATGTATAAATTTCGAGAATTCAAAACGATCTGGCCTCTTCCAATATAATTAAAAGTGACGGAAATTTTGCAACGTCGCGAACTGAAATAAGGCATTGTCCAACTGTTCCACTGGAAAAATGCTCTGTTAATCCAAGTCAACTCTCATGAAAAACTAAGGGCCACTTAGGCCATTAGACATGATACAACTATATGAGCTTCCCTGTAGGTCAAATTGCATACCTCTCCATTTGAAGGAAAAATGAATTTCCCGGTCATATTCCACCATTCTTAAAATTGCACGCATATTCCTTGTGATGAAAAAAGAAAACATGAAAACTCTGTGCAGGTAGGATAAAAGGTTCCTCGATTTGAGCAAAAAAATTATCTTGAGCTAAGTAAAAATCCTTTGCATTAAAGACAATATTTTTTCATGAATATGAGAGAAACAATTTTTCAACCATCTTTTCACTGATACCACTCTACTTGACGCGATGAGCGCTGCCACGCAAACACTGGAAAAAAAAACTCATTGGATCTAGAGTCAAGACTCTTGAAAACATTGATAAGGACAAATACCCTTGATTCGGTCGGATTTTTGCTTGAATCAAAACGAAATCCGCTTAAATTAAGAGGCTTGGTTCTTGATTTAAGCTAGATTCCGATTGAATCAAGAGTACTTTTTCTTGTCGATGTTTTTAGGAGTCTGGACTCTAGATCCAATGTGTTTTTTTTCCAGTGAAGGAGAATCACCGTATGAGCCTTCAAACGTTGCCAAATTTCCTTCGACAAATCACAAATTTTCGGAAAAAATTGTGAATATTTCTCTTTCGATATTTCAGAGATCTTTGTTCGAAATTTGAGCTAAATCTTGTGAAAATTTTAAGGAGAAATATTCATAACTGCCCCCCAAAATAGATAATTTCTGAGAGGAAATTTAGCAACGCCTGAGGGCTCATACGGCGTTTTTCCTTAGCACGGCGGAGTGGGTGGTCGCATCGAGGCGACACTTCAATCGCCCCGAAGGTGTTGTTTTTATTGGCGCTGGATGCATCTCAGAACGGTTGCATTTCAGTGGCGTGGCGTGCTTTACGATATATCGATAGATCTGTCATTCTAACCTATGGAAAAGGATCGATAAACAGGGTGTTCAGAGCGAACACCTTAACAATCGATTCTTTACCATAGCTTCAAATGGAGAAATATCGATAATCGATCATTCACGCCACGCCACTGTTGCATTTTCTTTTCAAGTTTCGCGTGCAGATTGCGCTCAAGCCCTCTTTCACAGTCGGATGATTTTCAATGATCGCCGTCCATTGTTAGCGGGTCCATCCAGCTCTGATAGGAGCAGATTACGACACTGATTATCTGCCGTGCTGAGCAAAAATCGCGGATTTGCGGCGTGCCGTGGTTTGCGATGAATCGACGGATCCATCATTTAAACCTATCGGAAATAATCGATTATCAGGGTATACCTTGATACTCGATTCTTTGTCATATCCTTCAAATGGAAAAAAATCGATAGTCGACGAACAACGCTTCGCCACTGCGCAGCGAACTTTGCGATGAGTCGATCGATCCACCATTTAAACCCATGGAAAAGGATCGATTTATCGAGGTGCTTGCAACGAACACCTTGCTAATCGATTCTCTATCATCGCTTCAAATGGGCAACTATCGCCAGCTTCCATTGGAGATACGCGGTTCCACAAGCGTGTCGTATTCTGCGATAGATCGATTGATCTGCATCTGCCGTTTGAACCTATCGGAAAGAATCGATTATCAGGGTATAACTTATAATCGATTCTTCACCATTGCTTCAAATGGGATAGTATCGATAGCCGATGAAACACGCTTCGCCACTTTGCGGGCCCTGCTTCCGACACCGATTATTAGAGCAACCAGTCATCGGAGCGAATTGCTGCTGGGCTAAGAAAGAACGCCATATGAGCTTTCAGGCGTTGCCAAATTGTTTTTGATAAAATACGAATTTTCTGAAAAACTAGGAAATATGTTTCCTCCAATTTCTCAAAGAAACAAAGTGAAAATTTAATCTAAACCGTCTGAAAATTTTAAGGAAAATATTCATTGATTTCCTCAAATTTATTATGATAATTTTACCTACTTCGGGAATTGTGGCAACGTCTGAACGTTGAAACGACGTTTATCCTTAGCAAAGGAGATTGGTCATCCAGACTTCCCCCTTCCTCCGATTCAATTTTCCAATTTATCCTTCCTTTTTCACTTATTTTCTTTTATGACGTTTAATGTACACGAATTATTTCTTTTTCTTTCATCTTTGCGATTCCAATGTCTCATTATCCGGGTGAAACAAGTTGAAAATTGTTCACAGTATGTGTGACCGTTTACAAGAGCAAGAACCGTTGCGTAGCCTGCAGGCCGATTGTTGAAATTGATAGCCAAAGCGATAGACAAAGAAGATATAGGAAGCATGGAGCGATCCTGTTGGTTGGAATGCATGGTTTGTATAGACTAAGGGGTAAATGATGGACTAACTATACACTGGAAAAAAAACACATTGGATCTAGAGTCCAGACTCTTGAAAACATTGACAAGAAAAAGGACTCTTGATTCAATCAGATTCAAGCTTAAATCAAAAGGAAATCCGCTGAAATTAAGAGGCTTGGTTCTTGATTTAAGCTTAAATCTGATTGAATCAAGAGTATTTTTTCTTGTCGATGTTTTTAAGAGTCTGGACTCTAGATCCAATGTGTTTTTTTCCAGTGTAGGGTCCCTCGGGGGTTGCCATTAGTTTGTCTATTACCTACCTTTTTCGTCCATTGCAACCAACCGCTTCCACCAATAGGATCCCTCCGTATCCCTTTAGTCTCCTTTGTCTATAGCTTTATCTACCAATTTCAACAATCAGCCTGCTGCGGGGTTAAATTTTTAAAGAGAACAAGATTTTGGATTACGATTCCATGATTTTTCTCACTCCGTGATATTTTCCTGATTTTTGGAGGAAAATATTTGTATGTATATCGTCACCTTCCAGCTGAAGTATCACAAGCGTCGTGCCACGTTTCAAAATTTCCGCCGCCATTTTATATTTTTACAGAGAAATTGTTGGTTGAATCTGTTCGAAAATTTCACTGACTTTAATCAGCAGCGCAAGGAAAATTCCGTGAAATTTTCGGACAGCTTTGTGGACACAATTTTTCTGTGAGAAATTAAAATGGCGGTGGAAATTTTGAAATGTAGCATGGCGCTTTTGATACTTTGGCCGGACCCGGAAGGTGACGATATGAGGAAAAATTACCCTGATTTCGGCTGGTTTATCTTAAGCATCTGAAAATTTCAAGGAAAAATGGTCATTCATTTCCTCAAGATGTACATTTTGCAACATTCGAATGTTCATACGGCGTTTTTTTCTTAGCACAGCATCAAATGGACTACATTTTGCAATTTGGAACTATAAATTCTAGCCCGATTTAAAAACAACGTATGTGCCATTAGTTTCCCTATGCACATAAGTGTTTTTCCAGAAGAGCCAGAATTTATAGTTCCAAATTTCCAAAATGCAGTCCAAATGACCGGCGATGAGAACAGGAATCGTTGTCTCCAGAGCTGAAGTTTTAAAGAGAGCAAATCACTTTCATCATCAACTTTTGAAAGCTATTCATGAGCCTGGCTCCACCTAAACAATACTAGTGGCTTCATCGCGTTTCTCACAAAATTAAATCTTACGCAAATTTCGCCTATAGTGGAACGAAATTCCGAAATTCCCTCCGTCGGGAGTTCCGCCAAAACTTTTACATAATTCTGTCGAATCAGTTTACGTCATTTGCTCCATTTCAAATTCAAGTCACGAGGGGAATCCTGAACCGAATTGATGCAAACGTTGACCACCCAACGACTGACAGCAGAAATAATTTGCATTCGATCCCTGTATTCTTCACTGGAAAAAACAAAAAAAAAAAAACACATTGGATCTAGAGATCTTAAAAACATTGACAAGAAAAAATACTCTTGATTAACAATCAGATTTAAGCTTAAATCAAGAGCCAAGCCTCTTAATATGAGCGGATTTCCTTTTGATTTGAGCTTAAATCTGATCGAATCAAGAGTCCTTTTTCTTGTCAATGTTTTCAAGAGTCTGGACTCTAGATCCAATGTGTTTTTTTTCCAGTGTTCTACATCGGCGGATTTTATCTTAGATTCGTCGCAGCCGCATTCCGTTCAGAAGAGCGAGTTACATTCTACCTTATACTTGGTTCTGATTGTGTTAAGAAGTATTTCGCCGATTTGGTACAATAGAACTGTATTACCAGAAGAGTATATTCGCGGGTCAAAATTCGTTTATCATTCCTTGGTAAAAATTGGCTGTAGGGGTTGCGTTCCAAAATACCATAGGAATTCTTGTAGCCGGCCAAAGAAAGCGATAGAAAATCATATAGCTGGCAATAGAAAGTAAAGAAAATCGTACAACCGGACTAGTTCCTATCGCCGGGCTATGCAGTTTATCGCCTGGCTAAACTTATCGCCATTGGCTATAAAAAGTTACAAGAAATGAATGTATTTATGCTAAAAGGAGCTATGTCGCACGCAAGCCCAATGCACATAGTTCCTTTGGCGTAAAAACGTCCGACTCCGAATTATATAGCCGGCTATAGAAGCTATGCGAAGTCTTATAGCCAGCTGTAGGTCTATGCAAGGTTGCCCCAGGATTTATAAATTGAAATTCCCTGACACATTTAGGTGAAATTCACTGACAATTGAAGATATACCAGACGGTTAAAAATACATAATTAGAAATAGTTTCCGGGCGAAAATTCATCGAAACGTCAAACTCGTTCTAGAAAGCAAATACTTAAATATGCACTGGAAAAAAAACCACATTGGATCTAGAGTCCAGACTCTTGAAAACATTGACAAGAAAAAATACTCTTGATTCAATCGGATTTTTGCTTGAATCAAAACGAAATCCGCTTAAATTAAGAGGCTTGGTTCTTGATTTAAGCTAGATTCTGATTGAATCGAGAGTACTTTTTCTTGTCGATGTTTTTAAGAGTCTGTACTCTAGATCCAATGTGTTTTCTTTTCCAGTGTGACTTTACGATTTTTCTCTAACATTTTCGTCCTTTTCCCTGACTTTTTAAAACTCCCTGACTGTGGCAAACCTGTCTGGGGTATTTCGAAACACAGATCCTACAGCAATTTTTTTACCAGGGTTGACGGTGCAAAATGTCTGATGAAGACGAGCCTTCCTTCCACGCTGTGTGGAATTGCTTAAACTTCCATTCGTGCTACTTGCGGGAGGCACTGCGGAACTCGGAAGGCGTGAAGTGCGTACTCGCCCTTGATCCTGCGCAAGGGCGGAAATCCGCATCCCTTATTGTCGAGGCTCATCCCCGGACGGTGAGTTGCAGGACTTCCGGGGAGGGTGCACGAAGCGCGCCGCGCCGTGGCACCTGCCAAAGTACCACTCACGAGCGCTCACCGTCGCGGTGACTTGAACGCAGGTGTCCGCAAGAACCGCGTCCCGGCGTCCCCGAAACGGATTCCCGCTCCCGGTCTCGGGACGCTTTCATCCGACGCAGGGAAAACCCTCTCGGCTTCGAATTCATCCCGATTACTGCTAATCAACCCCTTCTTGGATGGGCTTCATTCCGGGCGGAGGGTATTTCCACGGTGAAACCGCGATGAAGAGCAGACTGCAGTTTTGAGCCAACGGGCCGATACAGAAATCGATAGCTGAAACCGATAGCACTGAAAAAAAATTCTCGGCGTTTTTACCAAGGTCCGTTGGTACCTTTACAATCTCACTTTTTTTACCAATTATCGGTAATTTTACCAAGACAGACTGGTAAGCTTACCTAAAAACCGGTATTTTTACTGTTTTTTTTCCAGGTAAGAATACCACTTTTATTGGTAATCAATTCCCGGTAACTTTGCCAATCTATCGCGGTAATTCTACCATAGTCGATAAAAAATATTGGCGTTTTTACCGAGGTCCAGTAAAATTACCGAGGAAGTTCAATAATTTTACCGAGAAAAATTACCAATTCCATAAATGGTAATTTTACCAAGAAAAAACTGGGATCAAATAGAACCCTGAATTCTTGGTAATTTTACCCTTTTCTTAGTAAATACACCGAGATTTTTTTTTCAGTGAGGTTTTTCTTCTAACTGTATATTTCTAAAGATTAGATTTTTTTAAATGTTCTAACTTCAATTTGACAAATTAATATTATTACAATATTTAACTTTATTGTTTATATTTTTTCCAAACACTGTTCTGCTTTCATTTCTCTGAATTTTACCGATTTGTGGGCTTAGAATGATTCATTAGGCTCAGCAGGGGCTATCGTCCTTTGTTTTTGCTAAAAATTCAAAATCTGCCGAGATTTTTGACCTAATCGATACGATATATCGCATGCCAGTTCGGCCACGTCGCTTGAGTTTGACGAATCACCTATAATCGCAAATCCCTCACGCATGCACGAGCTCTTTTGATTTCGCACCGGTATTTTGATTCCTGATAATCGACCCTTTGGAGTTTGGAGGGATGGATTTCATTTAGAGGTGTCGTGCCTATTTCCACGGTTGAGATGAGAAACACGCATCTTAGCGGATTCAGAAAGTTCGGAACATTGCTTTCCCTCCGTTTAAACCTGGGCTCATTGGCGGATCCAGCAAATTGGCAACAATGTCTATTCTCAATTTAAACCTAGGGAAATGTATCGATTCTCGGAGGGGCCAGGTGCGCCGACAAGAATCGATTATTTTGCATAGGTTTAAATGAAGGAAATGCGGTGTTGCCAAATTGCTGGATCCGCCTCTGCCTGAGCTTAACGATCGATTCTCGTCAGGACACCTGGACCCTCCGAGAATCGATTTATTTCCATAGGTTTGAGTGGTGCGAAAACAATGTTGCCGACTTGCCGGATCCGTCAATATTCTTTGCTGCATTTCGGATTGAAAGTGGATGTTTTGCAGTGAAAAAAACCCAAGTGCCAACAGTGAATGTGAAAACAACTTATAGAAAAACTCGTAGGTAAATTAACGATTAAAACTTATGTTTAAGGACACATTTTCTGGATTATTGTTGGTAAATTTTAAAAAAAGTGATGAGAAACTTTGAAAAATCTACCGCGGTTTTTTGACATAAAAGTTGGAATTTTTGTTTCATAATCCTGGGAAAAAAGAAATATTTTTTTAAAAAAACTTTACTTACTAACTTTACCTAGGTACCTGAATTTTACTATACAATATCCAAAACTTGTTTCCTAGGACATAAGTAAGTCTCAATAAATTTGTCTTAGGTCTCCTCTTTTTTATATTTTAAATTATTCTCATTTTTATAGGTACCTACTGAAAGTAGAATACTATAAATTTCTGAGAAGTGCTTTTTAATGGTTGTAGTTACTAGGAGCACTGCACGTTAGTTCCTAGTGGTAAGGAGTAGCTATTGAAAAGCTGTTTTGAAGGATTCTGGAAAAAAAAAATTAAATAAAATATACAAAAAAGGGAACCCTCTTTGAGGAATTTTTAAAGTAAAAAAATCAAAAACCCTTGTAGACTTTTCAAGAGAATATTGGACAATTTGATTTTCAAACATTTGTGAATACTTAAATTAGGTAGTGAAAAAAACACTACAAGTGAGTTTCCTTTGGCGCTTGCTTTAACAGATTTTTTGAACACAGAACTTAGCAATGTAATTTTTTGAAATTTATGTGGAGTAAATGGTCAAAATCTGAGAGGTGGATGTTGCTTTTTTTCTGTTGAAAAATAGAACACCAGAGAAAATTTGATTAATCAAAGAATATTATCTGTAGGGATGCAGAAAAACGCAAGGATCCTATGACTTTCTTGGGAGCAGAGAACCCTCACCTAATTCTTTCATTTCCTAGAAATTTTGCGAAAAGGTATAGCATGCGCAGTGATTGATGCCTATTTTGCAGTGCAATGAACTTTGTAGGAAGGTAAAAAGTGAACGCAGACTGAGTGCCTTCCTTATAAGACCCTGCACTCACATTTTCTGCATTTCTGTTAGTTACCCACGAACAGCTGCTTGCCAGATAATGATTAGGTACTTTCTTAAGAGTAGACCTTTGCAAATGCTCCTCTAGAGAGGACAAAGTCGGCAATCACAATTCAGATTTGTGTGGGATTGATTGTTCGTTACTTTTTCTACCGTCGTAGAAGATGCTGTTTCCGAATATCGAGCATGGCTTGCAAAGCGCCAAACGTTTCAAACAAAACATTACTTTACCAAATGAAAATGTGGATGACAGCCTTTCCGCCATGACCTCAGCACCAGACAACTTGAGAACCTCAGTTAGGTATGTTTCTATCTCTAGTATGTTTAGTTCGATGAATCAATATTGTATTAACCCACCATACGCAGACAAGATAATGTACTGCAAGATGAGTATTGTAGATGACAACTCTCTCAACTTATGAAGACAACATCACGACAAGATGCAGTACCCAGTAATGAATGGCAGATGAGGTCAACATGAGAATGTAGGCAGAAAAGTATTTTGAAGTGGGTGGAATATGAATAGACATGCTAGTAACATCTGAGAAGCTCACCTGATAAAAAGCCAAGATAAATTTCCAAAACATCCGAGAAAGATTTTGAAAATCCACAAATCCAAACAGCGAAACTTTCCACGCGAAACTAAACAAACGAAACGCTGGAAAGGTCAGTGGCACTGAGTCTGTGGTCAGTTGCCGCGGTGAAAACAAACACAAAACGAAATTCCACTGAAAAGTACAACACTCAAAATTGTTTCTTGCGCACAGTTGAAGTTAAACAACACGAGTGTGAAAAATAGGTACGAAAAGTTCTTGATAAAGACAAAACTTTCGACGGATAGACACTCACACTGATGCAACAGCTGATTGTAAACACACGAAAATGCTGAGAGAGCGAGGAACGGCGAAGCGCTCTCAGGACCTGTCGGAGTTCAACTACCGCAGAGAGGGAGGAGAGAGGTGAGGTAGGAGGACCTGCCTGGACCACTCTCCCCCTCCTTTTACTTTCCGACGCCGATCGACCAATCAGCGTTGAGGAATTAAGGGGTCGTTCGCTCATGTCGGTGAAGTTTGTCCTTGCCGCCAAATTCAAATAATCCATCCTGTTTTGTTGATGATCGATGATTTCTTCTCCTGACACGCGATGGAGTATTTTGCAAAAATGACTTTTTGAATGAACTGAGTTCAGGAACACATGGATTGAATTTAGCAAAAAGGAACCACAAGCGTTCCAATGTTTTTTTTTTTTTTTTTTTTGGATACTTCAAATGGCCCACGAGGGCTAATCCTTGCGCTTTAGTTCCATCCCCTACAACCAGTCCCAGGCGACCATTGTCTGAGACCATCAAACTCGGGTCGCCTGGCTGGGAATCGAACCCGGGACCTCCGGATCATAGAGCTAGCGCTACAACCACTACACCATAGGAGGTCGACACATGTTGCTGGGATTGTGCAACTTACATTCATTGCAAAAAAGTGCTGAAATCATGCAAATAATTTACAAAAGTAATTTTTGTCTTAAATTCATAGTTTATTGGGAGTAAATAGAAAACACATTTAAATGATCAGTATATATTTGCAAGGTAAAAAAAGTTGCACAATCTTAGTGGTATTAGAATGCTCTTGGTTCCTTTTTGCAAAATGCAATCTATATTCAAAGTAAAAAATGTGAAACTGTATTCTTTCATGAAACTAGATATAGCTGACTGAAGTAAAAAAAAGCTTACCACCATTGCAATGTTTCAAAATCTCAGATTTTTGTAGTTTATTTGCCTTAGTATTGATTAACCATATTTGATAGTGATTTGTTTCGTTGAGATTTGAATTTTATTTGCAAATTCTTTTCGTTCTAAAAGTCTTCATGAATCTTCAGGAAAAAGTACTCTATATTTAAGGAATGTTAAAAAATGATATTTTAAGATGCTAAAAAATAACGAGTCTTGTAATTTAGACATGGTTTCAAAAGTTCTTTTATCATTCACACTGAATCTATTTTTAAGTAAGTAATTGATTAATTTATTTGTTTAAATTGTCAGGGAACTTCTACTAAAAGAAAAAAATAGATAAATAAAAAATAAAAGAAGAATACATCTGCAAGAAATAGAATCCAATATCTGTGATAAGAATTCGGCACGAAAAACGTAAAAATTTGTGGGCTTTAATTCATTTTTTTAAACAACGAAGGGGAAATTTTGAGTGATAGAGAGCATTATGGTTTGGAAAAATCAGAAAGAAACAGGCAAGTTTACTGAACTATTTTTTATTAAACAATAAACATTTAAAAAAATGATATGACATTTATTTAATAAAATTACATTTGTTATATGACTGTACACATATTTACATTACGACACTTTGGAAATTTTCAAAAAGACATAATCAGAGAAATGACAAATGATCAGAAACAGCAAACAGCGGAAGAAAAATTTAAAATTCGTTGTTTTCCAACAAGGAAAAGTGCAGTGAAATCTCCCACTGATGGAGAGAAGAGAGACTCATCATAAATGCTTTGATTACTGAAAAGATTTTAAAAAGTAATAAAAAATCTATAAAAAATACAAATAACAATTCTTTGTATTACCTCAGGTACAGAATTCTTAGAAAATTTCCCGACAGGAAAATTGATCGATACAAAACCAGTTGGAAGATCTAAAAGAAGCTAAAGTAGATATGCTAACCATTTGGAATCACAAAAATTTTTCGATGATGAAATTAACAGAAGATTTGGTAAATAATTCGATATGGTCAACAAATTACAAGGAGAAATAACTACAGAATTTTTAGTGGGTTATTTTAACTCTCACTGGAAGACAAATTAAGACTTTAGACAACACATAAACTCATTTTAAGGTGAATTAACAGCATCGAGATTCAAACATATATAATTTGGAGAGGGAAAATTGGGTATAACAATTTTGAATTGCTTACTTGGAGACATCAATTTTTGGTGGAAATAATCAAAAGTATTGTATTGTGTCGCTTTCATAGGTTAATTTTTAACCGGATTTGATTTTATCAGTAAAAAATTGAAAGTTAAGAATTCTTATGGTTAGTCCTTTGAGAGCGTCTAAACTCTACAATGCGGACGCGATACAAGAATCTTTTCGAAACTCAAAAATTTAGGAGATCGATTTTATGCTGCCAATAATTAAAGGATATTGATTTTTTGAAAAGTATCAAAGTAATCTGTTGAAATACATAAAATTGATTCGTTTAAAATAACAAAATTGATTCGTTAAAATGAATAAAATTGACATTTTGTAAAAAGTAAAGTTGATTTTTTGTAGAACATAATTACTTTCTGTAAAAAATCAAACAGGTTTTGTGAAAAGTATCAACTTTCTTTTCTAGAAGGAATCACTTTTATTTTTTCTTGAAATCGCCATCTCCAATTTTGCTTTGTCAGGTACACTTAAAGGAGTGTTCATGCTGAAAGTCTGACAAAGAGCGCGGCTCTTCATACTACATCAAGAACTTGCTACAAAATTATAGCTCTATTCTGATGTTTTTTAAATGCTTCATTTCATGCGGCCTTTATTTATCATGCAAAAATATTTTACATGAATGGGCAAATATTTGCAAAAGAAAACAACTCACTTCAAGTTGATTCATCTCACGGAATTGGTGTTCAATTAACTGCCTTGAACAGATCAAAAATCTAGATGAACTTTGAGTTTCTGGCAAAAAAATATAGTATTCCCTGTGCAATGAATCATTTGCACCCAAAAGAATAAAAAAAATTTGGAGAGAAAAGAAAAGGATTTCTATACATAGAAGTATCCCATTTGACATTTTTCAATGGGTCTATACACAAGGTATGAATTAAAGCACTATGCATCACATTTTCTCTTCAAAATTTCACAAAAACAGAATGAATCACACCAAAACAAGTCTGTAAATCAACTCTTGAACAAGAAACGAGTGTTTAGGATTAAAATTGGTTAGATGGCATAAATGCAAATTATGTTATTCATATAATCAAACTTCACTTTAATCCATGTTAAAAATACTTCTTAATATCTCGTCCAGGAGTTGATTCTCGAAATTCTTTTTGTGAGGATTGTTTCTGCCTAAGATTTTGAAGAGAAAACATGTAACGTTTTTACCTAAATTACACCTTGTCTTGTGAACCATTCCTGCGGTTACTACTTCCTATGCTTCACGACCGATGGGAAGAATTTGCAGTGGCTAGATTAATCGGCTTATTATAATAAGAACCTTATTTAAATATATACAAATATATCTTACACAAAAATATATCAACAACATGAGTAGGTTTCACAGGAAGATTAATTATAAAACCGTACCGAAAAAAAACACAGAAATCACATTTGTTTGTTGTGAAGACTGTGCAACTTCAAAGTTATTTTTGACATACAACCAAAAACAAGTTCTTTTTTGAAACCTGGTTTCTAATGGGTACAACAGCTTATATTTCCTGTTCAACAGTGACGTTTTACCTATTAAGTTTTTCCACTATTGTTCAAAGTTCGATGCAGCTCATGACAAATGTGTCACGGCAAATGTGTTATGGCCCTAATTGGAATTTACGCGATGCTTGCGCAAAAGTTGGAAACTTTTTAGTTTCAGCATCAAGCTGCAAAACTTCGCAAAACCGACCAGAAATTGTCAAGCTGTCGTGTTCATTACAGTCATGCCTTCAGTACTTTGACAAAACAGTTGCTGATTTTCATAAATCACGATTATTGGGCGACAAAACAGTCAGAAAAAAACACATTTTTGGTGATAAATATGACGAAATTGCACCGATAATCAAGACAAGTCTTTGAAAAAAGCACAAAAGAATACACCGTTTCTGCTTGACTAAGTGATTCTTGGAGGGTCTGCTAAAAGGCACCAAGCTAGCAATGCTCAGTAACAAAAACAAAACAATGTTCCAGACATTAGCGACCATATTGCAACAGTTTAAAACTCTGCTTCGAACAAATTGCATTTAGAATTTAAAACTTAGGGTCATTTCTTCATGGTGAAGTAACATCACGCAATATTTTTCTTCCTTCCTTCTAAATGAAAGACATTATCAGTCATCTCAAAATTGTCTGAGAGGCAAGTTGCAGGGACAATCACTTCCCTCTTGAGCTTGAGAAAAAGGAGAGGACATAAAAAAACATAGGCAATATACAATTAAAATGAGAAGGATGAATTAAAATAATTTCTAAAAAAACTTATGTAATAAATATCACATTTGAGGTTCCGAACAATTTACAAGGTATGTAATCTTATAACGAGACGTAAAAACAGCGATTAAGATAAAAATAATTTCACAACTACACTTAAAATTAAAAAATAACATTTGGTTGAAACAATATATACAGCATCTTTGGGAATGAGAACCAATTATTGCTCCAGAGAAGAGGATCCTGAATTTCTGAAGAATTAATTTAAAAAGGTATCATCAATTTCCCTCAATCATGATTAACAAATGCTGGCGCTATTAAAAATAAGAGCAGCGGAGATCAAACCAAGGGAAAAACCTACCTCAGCATCTAGACTTTTCACGTAAGGAACGCCACAACTCCATTATTTTCAAATAATGGGTCACTAGTCAAGGTCTGAACTAAACGGAGTCGCAAGCTTTTCTTCAAGATTTTGCACATCCTATTGTGTGTCTCGTTTTCCTCGTGAAATTTTGAAGAGAAAACACACTGAGTGATTCTTTAATATCTTAATATCTTGATCAGAGGCCCATTCATCCTGTTCTGAAAAGCTAATGCAGCTAAAATATAGATGTATGTTATTTCCAAAATGACGTCCCATCACTCTAAGCATTCATCTTTTCCTAAATTCAGTGCAAATTCACGGAGATCCTTTTCTCTGAAGGCATTTACTGCACTAACCATCATTACTGTTTGGAGGCATCCCAATGGAGGCAGAATATTTCTGACTAAAAAGCCTTCATAAAGGCCTAAAATATTTATGAGGGTTTTTGGTCCTTTCTATGACTCTTCGTCATAGTTCATGCTGAATTGGTCAGCCAACTTTGAGATAACAACAGAGAACCAGCCATTTTCATTTCTGCGATGAAAAGGAGTGCAAAAATCAAAATGACAAATCTTACGTTTCTATATGAGAGTCGATTGACGTATTATTTCCCTTGGACTTTACCATTATGCACATGCATTCGAAAGCGATACTTCCACCTCAGGTGATTTGTCTCAAGGTTGGGTCGGCATCAAACTTGAGCTTGATGAGGTCAAATATTTAAGCTTCAGACCAAAAAAAATACGGCAACCCCGGTGCAAACATTTTAAAAATTAAATGTGAGCGAAAAATTTCAGAATTTAAGGAGAGAGAACAAAATTTGACCGTGAAAGAATGGGGAATGCAATTTTTGAATGCAGATATCAAATACTTAGAATAGAAAAATCCTGCTTAAATTCTTCAAAATTTCCAATTTGATTCAATAGCAAATTAATCTCATAGCACATTCACCTAGGTCAGGCATCTTCTCCCTCGGTCTGAAACTTAAAGTTTGGCCAGCTTTTTGACATGTTTGATGAGATCTAGGGAAAAGCAACTCCACCTCAGCAGGAATTCAAGTCGAAACACTTTAAAATATTATAAAAATTGCGGTCTTAAAAGCCTAATATTGATTTATGATTTTAAAAAAAGGATATATTTCCTGTTAAACAAAACGGACGAATATTTAACAAGTAGAAATCATGGATTTTTATGATATGATTTTTGCATATAAAAATAAAACAGTAGAACCAGAAGTATTTCATGCTTGAAAAAAAAAAAAATGTGCATGGTAAGATTGAAATTTTTCAAAAAGGACCAAATTTTGTGGCAGTTAGGCGTTGCAGAGCGCCAGAGAGCGCTATGAAAGCGACTCTTGTGTGTATGTCTCTCTCGATTTGAGACAAAATAATCGATAAATAAACCTTTTTTAACCTATGTACAGTGAGGTATCTCTCGCCAACTCTTACATTAAGTTGAGTATTTTTGATTCCCATTGAAATTACATTTAATGGGATGGTTATAAAAGTAGATACATAAAAATTTACTTTGCAGGACTATTCTGCGATCCAGCACCTTGTCAATATTTTGCAGATTACAAAATTACTTCATCTGATTGAATAAAATGGGCCTCCATTTAAATAGTCGAACATTTGTTTGGGACATTTTACAATTTGAGTAGCAAGACAAAAATTCATTTAAAAGGTCCTTGAGAGAAGCAGTCAACGGCTAAGTCAAAGAAAATGTATCTAAAATTGCGATGTTGCAAATCTCTGCTCATGCTCAATGGTTTGAGGAAGAAAACCGGCCAACAGCTTTTCTATACATTTTTTGTGAATTATTTTTACTCATTCAAAAATATTCGCAGAAAATTTTGAGGACACATTGAAGCTAATTTTCTTTCAAAAACATGAAATAAGGTAAGAAATTTAAAAATGTTGCAATTTGCAATAGAGATTCGCACTTTATTGAGAGCCCAAGATTCCATTCAATCAGAAAAAATGTTTTATACTGCACCCTAGTTTTCCAAATTAGAGGGAAACGTCAGAGCGCTGTGTATCACAGAATCCTAAAAATCAAATTTTGATACTACTTGAATTACTTTGCCTCACCTCCGAGGTGCGGTAAAAGACAGCATTTAGTAAGATACACAGCTAGCTTTTACGTTAGATTTATACGGAAAATCGGCGAGAGCTCAACCTGACTATTTTGATTAGATTCCTTTCACAGTAGGTCCAACTATGAAACACTTATTGGTATAAAATGCAGATACGTACAATATGCTATGACTAAAAATTACAAGTCTTTTCGGGTGCTCTGGTTATTTAAACTAGTCGAGCTGTTTTCACCGCCTGACGAGGGGTCACTGCTCTCGCTTCTGAGCGAATTCGCCATTTTCTGGTAGTGGGGTTTCAAGGAGCTGCCTGCCCTCGTGTAGTCCAAATGATCGTACTCTTCCTCCACTGGAAAATAAGAATGTTGTGCGTTAGAAAGGGACATAACAATGGAGAAAAGGGTGAAACTATAGGGACTAGAATTTTTACAGTATCTTATTTCTGATCAGACCTTCAGTTCAGGAGGTAAATTAACGGTTACCACAGACTTCAGAGAATAAAATTCCCAGACACATTTTTGTACGAATTTTCTGATATTTTAGGGTATGAAGGATGGTCAAAATTAATAATTTGAAATAGTCTTTGCGCACTATGTGTTGTTCAAAACATCAAACACATTCAAAATTGCAAAGAAAGGTGATTAACCAATTTTTCTGGCACTTACATCTTTTCCCTGACTTTTAAGAATTTGCTGACATTTCCTAGCTTTCCTGGTTGTCCCTGACTGTGGTATGATTGTTAATCCCTTGTAAAATCGTGAAGTTCACTTTCAGTTTCACTTAGATTCTTTGGAATTTTCATCAGAGTTGCGAGAAAATATATTGAAATCTCCATCTTAGTGATCATTCTGTAGCATTGAGTCAATGTGGATCGCCAAATGTTTTAAAAAAATAGTCTCAGAGGGGAGAAAGGGGAATTTCCTGATATTCAAGACCAATTCCATGACAAATTCTCTGACTTTCCTGAAGATTTATTCTCTGCTAATGAATCCCAGTATATTCCCTCTTTTCCAAGTCATCGACACAATGGTTGAAACGACGACTAGGGGGTGCAATGCACTGATGTTGAAATCAGGAAAAACCAAACAGGAAATTGTGTTAGGAGAAAATGAGCCAACATTTTAACGACTTTTTAAAGAATAGCCTTGATGAGGCTGAGAAAAACCTCTCCATAACAAACAAAGACTTCGGTGAATATAGGAGGTAAGAAACATTTTTGTAATTTACAAAGAGATGAGGTTCTAATTGTACAAGTTTCAGCTAATAATTCCGGACTGAGAGCATTTTGAAGGTCACTTGTTTTGCAAGGTTTACTTAGAGAAAAGTTATTTGAAAACACCGATACCTTAATTTCTTTAAAAATGTCACTCACCATACTCATCGACTGGAAGCTTCCAAGAAAAAAAGAAAAAAGAAACTTAGATAAACAGACCAATTTTTCAATTCAGATAAAACTTTCTTGCTTCAACCATTGGAATGGTGTTTGGCAAAAAATTGTCTCTGAGAGAGAACAAATCATCAAACGTTAATCTAGTATAGAACTGAAATTCATATTGTAGAGCAAAAAAATTCACTTGAGTGCAAATCTTCCCTCGATTAGATATGCTGTTTATTGCAAAACCTAGTTACTACCAATCAGGGATGCAACTGTGAATGCATTTCAGGATTCGATGGGGTCGTTATCAGCACAGTTCAGTCTCCTAATTGGCAACGGAACCAACTAGTCTGCAAATGTGTTCACAGTTACGTTTCTGACTGGTCATAACTAGGTTGCAACAATCAGCATATCTTTTCCAGAGAAAATTTGTGCTCAAATATACTATTTTCGTCCATAATGAGGATTTCAGCTCTACATATGATGAAATTAAACGTATGTTGGCAAAATCACCAACTCATTGTGTAAACGACTTCTGAGTCAAACTGCAATCTGTTCGTAAAAAATTAATTGGCGGTAAATTATACAGTAAAACCTCGCTAAGTCGGTTTTCATCGGGACCGAGGAAATTTACCGAGTTAAGCGGGTTACCGACTTACGCGGACTGCCACTTTTCCTGCCGCGCTTTTTCAAATTTCGCGCCCTAAATTGGACAAACGCAAACGTGCGTGTAGAGTGACTTGTAGGAGTGTTTAGGAGAGCCATTTGATCGAAGAAAATGGTACTAAAGAGTAAAATTTCATGAGATGCACTTGAAATTGCGTGTTGTAAGTGTCAGGGCATCATGAAGTCATCGGGTTAATCGTTTGTTGGGGTGCCGCGCGGTGATGCGCCGCGGCCGCCCGCTGAGTGGCGGGTCGTTGCACTGAAAATGCAACGTAACAATACTCGCTAAAATCCTCGAAAAACTCTGAGGAAGATTCCTCGGGGGAGCGGGGAACGGCAATGCAAGATGGTAGGGGGAGAGGGGCTCGTGCCGATACGAGCGGGCTGAGTGGGGATCGGAGGGAGGAGGAGAGGGGCTCGTGCCGATACGAGCGGGCTGAGTGGGGATGGGAGGGAGGAGGAGAGGGGTGGTGCTGATGTGAGCGTCTCTCGCACCGCGCTGCGCTCTCTCGGAGATTCGCTCACCCTTCGTGGCGTAACTTGACCCGACCCGCACCGCGCACGGAAACACTACCTACGCTTGATCTCGGGTGACGATCGAAGAAAAACAGGTCGAGATGGAAAAATTTCACCGAGTTAAGCGGGTTCAGAATCTGACCAAACCGAGATACCGAGACTTATTTAGCATTGTGTTATATGGGTGATAAACGGGACCGGGCGATTCTACCGACTAAAGCGGGTTACCGGCTTATCCGGAAACCGACTTAGCGAGGTTTTACTGTATGCAGCTTTTAAGCAAAGAGGTTGCTCAGTGGTATTCAGATGGAAAGACTTGGAAGAAAAACAAAACAGAGTACTTACCAGGAGGTTTTAGGTTCTTTATTTCATCGTAGAGATGTTCCTTGAAATCTTCGATACTATGGTACAGATTTGGATTTGTCAAATCCGCATCTCTGTTCTTCAGATAAGTTTCAGACATTCCATACGCTCCTGCAAAACATTGAGAGCAATTAGAGCGACATAAAATCAAGTTAGATCTAATTCAATGATGCTCCAGTTCAATTATAAATTTCAACTGGAAAAAAGAAGAAGAAAAAATTATGTTACCTCGACTGCTTGCAGTGTCTGATTGATCATCGTCTGAGTACCCAAGTTTCTGCCTTTCAAGGTTCGTAGGTTTTTCCCGATCTCTTAGATTGTTTCTTATTGTCATATTGTTACTTAAGAGACTATCCGTATTACCGCTGCTGGCAGCACCATAACAGTAGACTGGGTTGTCGAAATGATGGCGATCTGTCAAGGAAGCACAGGATAACAATCACAAAAATGATCTTAAAAAATATCTTAGACAAAGACAAAGCCTCTTTCATTCATGGTGACATTAATTACTCAATTACGTAAAATTATGGGAAAATTATTATTTCCACAGACTTAATAAAAAAGCTGCAAGACTCTTGAGAAAAAAAGTTCCTATTCACTGTAGACAAACAATCTGGTGACGTCTGTTATGCAGAAAAAGCTAATTTCACAGTTAATTTTAAAGGTAATCACAAAGTTACTCCTCTTAAAAATTGCAACATTCCAATATTTATATTGAGATAATCATGAAAACTCAAAAGGTAGAGAAAACTAGAGTCTATACGACTTCGCCGCATAACTAAAAAGTAAGCGAGAGGAAAAAATTTCGTTTTTTTACATTAACTCCCCTAATTCTCCAGTAATTTTTTTTCCTAGATATACCTGTACAGCACTAAAATAACTAATATAATAATGAACTATATATAATAACAATATAACTATGATAGTAAACTTTATCTGTACAGAAGTTGTATTCTATGTACGTCTCTACGAAATGATGGTGTCGAGTAAAAAAACATTGGAAAAAATAAAGAAAATAGAAAAAAGTAAGGAATGAGTGTATCAATAAAGTGGAAAGATATTTCAATTTTTGTAAAATTATGAAGGTTCTACCAGAGTTTCATTTTCTAGGCAAGAGATAAAATAAACTGCTGAATAAAATTAAGAATTACCTGGTGAGCTAAGAGGGTCAGCAATATACTGGACTTGCGCTATTTCTGTTTTAAGGTTTTCGACTCTTTTCCTGTAATACATCCAAAGAGCGATGATCACTCCCACCAAACACACACCAACAAAAAGTCCTAGCATGATACCTATTGAGCTGCTACTATTCGTGCCATCTCTTCCGCCCAGACCCTGGACTAGCTCTGTTGTGCAGTCTTCGCCTAAAAAACGAAATGGATTATATTATATTTACTGATGAGAAAAATAATGAACATATTAAGCATCATAAATTATATCAGATGAAAGTACAGACAATTAAACTGTACTACATCTCTGAATAATTGCCGTTGCCTAAGCACCCCAGAAAAGGGGGCTGAATCTTAAAATTGATGGACAAAGCAATAGACCAAGAAGACTATGGGAAATTGAAGCAATCTCATGAGTTGAAATGGCTAGTTGTTAGAGACTGAAGGGGAAATCAATGGACTAACTATAGGGCCTCTCATGGGTTGCCGTTAGTTAGTATATCATTTATCTCCTTTGTCCTAAAAATCACTTGCTTCCACTGATGGGATCCCTCCATTTTCTCTTTAACTTCTGTGTCTATCATTTTGTTCATCAACTTCAAATCAGTCCAAAAGGGTGAACTTACTTGTAAGTCGACTGATCTAGATGACAACAGATCGGAGTCCAACAATCTTTTCAGGCTCAAGTAAAATCCACCAAAAACCGGTGTCAAAATGAAGATTTTTTTTGGTTTTCAGTTAGTACAACTGTCCTGGCAGGATATATCCCACCATTTCTTCCGCTGAATCAGAAAGGATTTAAGTATTTTTTTCCTTCACCTATCAGTCCCTCAGAGAATTGAATTTGTTACAGAAAAGCCCAGTATTGAGGAGACTTTGCAATTTTCTGGGAAATCCTGGTGTAATAAAAAAAATTTAATATCATTTGCAGACTTGACGCTAAACATTTTTAAAAAAATTATCCATGACCAGCAATTTAAAGTTTTCTCTTTTCCCGCAAACCCATGTTGGGGATAGTGTAATTTACTTACCCGTGAATCCATATCTGCACACACAGCCAGACACCGGATGGCAAATGAAATTTTCACGACATTGACAAGATTCCATGCAATGCAACCCATAGAATCCTTCCCCACAGCCTGGAGGGGGAAAAAAAATAAAAATAGATTAAATTTTTAATACATTCAGGAAGGATCGATGGACTGAAAAATAATTTGATTGTTACCTCTAAAAACTGAATAGGAAAATTTGAACAGGATTTGAAGTTGAAAAAGCTCTAAAGACTTAAGAGCTGAGACATTTGAGAATTACACACAATTAAAATTAACGAACTTTAGTTTCTGAAAATCCCATTCTGAGAATTAGTTCTGAGAATTGACTCCTCCATGCAAATGATCACCTTTCATCAAAGACGTCACATCACTTTATAGTCATTTCTTAATTTTCTAATAGGAGATCTAGTCGTGAATACATGATCAATTTACATTACTTCGCTCAGTCCATTATAGAAAGGAACAAACAAATGCTACTTCTACATACAACATCACTTTTTTCATTTTGATATCATAAAAAATAATGTCAGTATAAGCATTTCACTTGTCTACTAAAATAGGCTGGTCAAAAATAAGTAATTTTACAGTACTTTTTCAGTACATTCTCAAGAAATTCAGTACCTCCTCCGACAGAAAAATTCCGTACTTTTTCAGTACCTCCATTTGACGAAATTAGAAAAATTTCAACGATTTGAAATTGCGACAAAAATGACAAAAAATTTAAAAAACTTCCAGACCTTTTTGCAGAATTTCCGCACTTTTACAGTACTTTCAGACCGCCCTTAAAAAGTCAGTGCTATTTCCGGACTTTTCGAAAATTCCGGACTTGTAGACACTCTGCTCATCTCAATTTTCTAGAATGATAAATTTAACCATGACACTTCACAAAAAAGAAAATTTTCAGCGGAAGACTTACGCTCATTGCAGCGTTTTCCCATCCAACCAGGGTTGCATTTACACTCTCCATCGTACGGACGGCATTTTTCCTTGTTGCGGCACTGACATTGCTGCGTGCAGTTATGGCCCCACGTGTAATCAGGGCACGGTATTTCGCAAGAAGTTCCAGTCCAGCCTGGCGAACACTGGCAAACACCTGCAAAAAAAGGTGACAATAAACTTCCGACTCATTTGCTAGCTTTAGTCATGTCTTAACGATGCAATGTTTCAAGATGGGACATGCTAACTTTTTAGCTCGAAATTTTTACAGAATATTTTTCCAACAGAGAAAATAAATCAAGGAAGTTTTCGGTAGACTACATGGACTAGTTTTCGATAGAAAAATAAAGTATGACAGGAAGTCTACAACGCTGCAAACAGAGATAGGTGGTTTCAAACTTATAGAAATATAGTCATAAACAGTTGACAAAAAAGTAACTTTAAGACAAAATAATTAATTCCTAAACATTTTCTCTCAATTCCTGAACCTTTCTTGTTTTTGAAAGGTGCCAGATTCTTGTTAAAAAAAATCAAATTTGAAAATATGGTGTAAAAATCTTACCAGTTATATGATGACAGTCTGCTCCGTTCTTACAGTGGCAGCGTTCTAGGCAATCTTGGCCATAGTAATCGGCAGGACATGGGTTCTCGCAACTAACACCGGCAAAGCCAGGTCGACATTTCACTTGTCCCATTACGTGGTCGCAGGTTTCACTTTCTAGAATAAATAAAAATACATTTCAATAAGAGGAATAGATTGACTCATTGAGGTTAACTTTCCTTGGCTGGAGCAGATTTTGCTCTGCAACAAGAGGCACGAATCCGTTTAAATCAAAGGGCTACCCCTAATGGAGGTATCTAAGGACAGAGGAAATTTTTGGCTCGAGCAGGATTTTGTCTAAATCGTAGTTTGACTTGGCAAGATATTGCTGTACTTAAAAATTGAAAAAACATGCAAATGACCACTATAGATGGTTTGGGTTATTTTTACACCCACAAACATATTACTACTTCAGAGGTTTTCACACAAATTCAAATGACACTTTTTGTGTTGCTTCGCCCTACTTCCTCACAATGCCCTTGTTACACCAGTTTCCCACATCGTCACCATTACGCCAGAGTATCACAAGTGCCACTTACACTTTGGTGCTATGTTGCCAAACATGTCTTAATTTGACATCCAAATTTAAAAAATTGTGAATTTTTTTTCTCTGTCTTGCAAAATTGTCAGTTTGCAGATAGGTGGTTTTCCTTCGCGATTGAAATGACGCTTGTGATATTGTGACCTGAGGGTGATGTCATGATTGCTGTGTAATGCTTAAACACGCTTTGAGGAAACATGATTCCTGGCCTAAGTAGAAAGAGGAATAATTATAGGTACATACTAAGGCCTCTTGATAGGCAATCTTCTTCACAGTCGTAACCGTAAGTTCCGGGCAAGCAAGGTTGACTACAAGTGCCTCCGTTCCAACCACGGGCACATGTGCAGACTCCAGTGAATTGGTCACAAGAGCTGTCATGCATGCAATTGCATTGCTGCTTACAATTGTCTCCATACCAGCCGATAGGACATCTCGATTCACAGTGGATACCTGAACAGATATCAATTCACAGTTAGCTATCAAATAAAATAGGACTTCAGGTAAAAAATAACAAGTGCATAGATGCATAATGCCAACATGAGAAACAGAGGAAGGTCCAAAAAATTAAACATTGTAAAAATTACTTTTGTGCAAAATAGCTAAGAACTTTTAGTAGCCTAAAATTGCTCTCAAAAAATTTCCAAGAAAAAAATTTAATTATTTTTCTCAAATTGAAGTCAAATTAATTTAACCTTTACTTTGATCATCATGAATTTAATTTTGAAAAACTTTGCCGTGAGAGAATCAGATAGAAAGTGTGATGAAAAATTACTAACCATACCACCCATCTTTGCATATGCAGCTTCCCGTTTCAGGGTCACATCTGTCTGAAGACTCCGATATACATTTGCATTTTTTCAAGCACTTAAAACCGTAAGTGCCGGGCGGACAGATTTCGTCGCAGAGTTTACCAGTGAATCCAGAATTGCAAGTGCAAGCTCCTGAAAGCCATAAATAAAACATCAAGAAAGATTCTGGATAAGCACAAAATACAGAAATACTAGAAACATTCCTACAGAAAATTTTTTTGAGGGCTGGGAGTTTTGGTGAGATCATTTCGAAGCAGTTCTAAAATAAATCAAATCAACTGTGTCGCATCATTTTTCTCTTCTTTTTTTGGCTAGAAAAACAGATATATAAATATATGAAAATATATTATGTTAAACTTTAAAATTTCTCTACAAAAAGGTTTTTGTACACTTCAGAAAGAAGGCGTTTAAATCGTTCTTGTAAATGGGGGTGCAAATTTTGAATGAATCTTACCTGTCTCAGGATCGCATATGCCGTTCTGACAGGTGCAATTTTTGCTGCAATTATCACCATACAAGTTGCCGTCACAAGGTCTGTCGCACTTTGGACCTTTCCAACCTGAAAATGAAAGAAATCACATACAATTAGAAAAATAAAATCGACAGGTAGCTTCTTTGACTTTCCCTGGCCTTTGAACGAAACTTCCACTTGGATGTTTCTTCTTTTAATCATGCTGACTTCTACCAAACTTCAGACAAAATTTCCACTTTTGTAGATCCAAATTAAGGGAAAAGGAGGTTGTTCCCGCTTTTTCTAAAAGCACTGGCTAAATTTGCTTAACCAACACGCTATGCGCGAAATTCCCTGAATTTTTTGCCTATGAATTCCGTAATGGTCATAAACTATTTTAACTCATTGTAAATTCCCTGCCTTTCCAATGGGATGATTACTGAAATTCATAGACAAAGAAGACAAAGAGGAAATTAAGCAATCCTATTGGTGGAAGCATTGGGTACAATGGATAGAGGATGTAAGTAATAGGCTATCTAACGGGCGACTGATGAGAGACCCTATAGTTAGTCCATTTTTTCCCGCTTAGTCTATGACAACAACCTGTGTAAATCAATAGCATCCCTATACGTTCCCTTCATCTTCACTGACTACCGGTTTGTCTATCAGTTTCAATCATTAGCCTTCAAGTTTTCCAATCTGCCGGGGAGACCTTGATCAAAAAACCTTGAGTAATAGATTTCAAGATGCCAGAGACCTAAAATAATTCTACGTTTTTCATTCTCTTTTTTCCTTTTCTTAACATTCTTAGACATGATACAGATACAGAAAAGACCAAGCGCCAAGTGGCGAGGTAATACTATGCACCTAAATTTTCTTTGAGTATGCCCTACACTAAAATCATAAACGTTAAGAATAAAAAAGTTAAAACAGTTCATTACTGCTTCTCACCTGGTTTACAAATACATTGTCCAGTCTCAGGGGCACACTGTTTAGCGTTCTTACACTCACAAGCCTGCTTGCATTTGTCACCGTAATATCCATCGGGGCAAGTTTTCTCGCAGTTGGTGCCCAGATAACCTGAGAAAAATAAACATAGAGGATTGATGAAGCTACTTGAGAGCATTTCAACGGTGCAACTAGGAAAAGAAAAATGTTTTATGAAGAAACCAATGAGATGTAGAACAATGAATGAGCCTCAAATATTAAACTGAAAAATTTTGGACTTGAAACTGAATTGATAAATGTCTTTTTTTCATCCAGATTGTAGGAAACAGTGTCATTGGCTTGTACTTTATTTGAAATTAAAACTGAATTGTGGAACAGACCTAAGCAAACTACAGTGTTGACTAAGATGGTGCACCTTTTTAAATTTTGCAAGCTGATGGTCTAGAAATTCCAAAATTCCTATCCATGTCAATTCCAAAAACGCAACCACAGAATTTAAGTTGCATGTGAATAAAATTGGAGCACTATCCTGTATATTCCATTTTTTGGTCTACTTATAGTAACTTTATTGTTAAAGAAAATAGGATGAACTATCTCATCAACCATCTGTTATTAACATTAAGCTGAAGTAATCAGCAAGCCAAAGAATCAGCCCACATTTTTCAATGAATTGTTCTTTTAAGACTTTGATCGGTTTATTTAAGAATGATACTATACCTGGAGCGCAGACACAAGTTCCATTGTTGGGCAAACACTCAGCACTATTCTTGCAAGAGCATTGTTTTGCGCAGCCTTCGCCCCACTGGTAGAGGGGACAAGGACGGGAACATGTCGGTCCATCCCAACCAGCCTTGCAAATACACTGACCCGACCAAGGATCACACCTGAGGACAGAAAAACATACATAAAGATATCAAATTCAAAATCACTTTATACTTCTACTTACCATTGAAACTATCAAATTTTGTCCTAATCTCAACTGGCATTAGCTAAATTTTCTACTGATATCAGGTGAGATCAGTAGATAATTCGGAATTTCCTCTTTGGAGGAACATACTCCATTCTGAGGTCGCAAAATTAACCAAAATAACTCGATTTTTTACGCAAGTACAAATGTGCCTTTCCCATTTCAAATTTTGCTGATTCTTGCATATACAATCTGAAGAAAAATTGGTGAGTTTTTGAAAACGTCTGTTAGTTTTTAAGTGGAAATTTTACAGCGTTGAAATTTAGTTCCATCCTTTTGTCTAGGAAACGACAAATTAAACGGTATAACTGGCATGTCAATACTGTTTTACTGATTATTTTTACCAGCCATCCAAGGGGTGATACACTTCCTTTACATTACTTACTTATAATCATTACATTGAAGGCTAACACTTCAGAAAATGTTTGTACCCCCTCAGATTACAACAAGGTGAAACAGCAGGAAATATTAGCGTAGTGTAGCGTGTTTAACAATTCTCATGATTTAACTATCGGAAACAGAACTACAGCCTAAAATAAGACGAGAGATACAAATACTTTCTTTCTGCTTTAAATTTGCAGTAACTACAGCTCATGAAGAAACTTCAAACTTACAATTTAGTGCTCTCTGTTTGGCAATCGCAAATTTTGTCGCACTTCTCGCCGTAAAGTCCATCACGGCAGATTCGCTCAGTGCAGTTCTGACCTTTCCATCCTGGATTACAGACACAAGACCCGTTGCTTGCAAGACAGATTGCACCATCGTTGCACATGCACTTCAAATCGCAATTTAGTCCGTACATTCCTTTTGGGCATGGATCCGTGCACTGAAAAATTTTGAAAGAGGATGATTAACAGTACAGTAACGAAAATAATGATAAATTTCTATTGGATGAAATAGTTACTGTCGTTAAGTGATGTGTCCTTTTATTTTCATCACTGATAGCAGCTAATTTTGATGAATCTGATTTTGCACCTCAACGTAACAAGCAACGTTCCCGTTAAAAAATTTTCATCACAAGGATCTCTTTGTCCACGCAAGGTACAAGTGGAAAAACTAAAAGGAGGGAAAAATGTCATTCCAGCTTAAAAAGAAACTGATCAACATCTATACTTTCATTGACAAGCTGACAATGTAAACTTCGATCATTATGGTGAATGGTAGTCAAGAAACCTCTCTAATAATGGTAACTCGGTGAAGCAAAACACGTAAATACTGTATTTGAGGCGCTGAGTGAATGAGGGGCACTTTTTGGTTGCAGTATTTAAGATTCTCCGTTGCTAAATTATGTCTTGAAGAATAGTTCAAAGGGCAATTTACATACCTATAATTGTAGAATCATAAAAAATACATCGTGAAAATTTCAATGAAATGCATACATTCACTTTCCTCACAACAAATGAAATACAAGTGGGGATTCTGAGATACCGCATTCAAGAGGAACTATTCTTGCACCACTCAGTGCCTGATTCGTAACTGAGTTTTATGATTTTTCCTATATTTCTTTGTTTGTTACGCGATAAATAATGCTTGGTTTGTAGATTATCAATTCCTCCCAATTCTACTCATTTAAATTTAAACTTCTGTTCATTTTCATTACCAAAGCGTAAGAACCTACTTTTAGGCCGGTGAAGCCAGGCAGACATTCGCACTTTCCATCGACATGATTACAATTGGCTGAATTGAAACAATTGCAAGTTTGACTGCACTTGTCACCCCACTTCTCTGGGGGGCACTTGTTAGCACAAACAGAACCCTGAAACAATAGAATAGATATTTTTAATCGGCTCAATCATCAAATATTTATAAATCAGGTGATGAGTTCCTATTGTCCAAATATTCAATCAAAAAATTTAACAGTAAGGAAAAAGGAAATTAAATTTTTATTTTTATTTTTATTTCTAGGGCATGGCTGAAACTTTTTAGGTTATGAATAGCTCAGGTTCTTGATTAAAACCTGAGAAGTACTGTTGAACATAAAGAAGTCCTTTGGGTAAAGGAGTATTTTGGCCGGATGCTACCTCCTGTTGATTTGCATTTTTTAGGTGTGCTACTTTAGGTACAGCCAATGAGGTGCACCACGAGCACAATGCCTACCGCTGAAGATTGGTCAGTCCTTGATTCAGAGCAGACAATCAGTTAGGGACTCGTGGCGCCATAGGCGGATCCAGACACTTCAAACGAGAGGGGAGGGGTGTAAGGGGGGGGGGGGGTTTGGAGGGCTCCTCTGGAAACTGTTTGAAATTTTTAAGTATCAAATATACAGTTTGAGTAAATTTTGCCATGAATAAATTGCTAATGATAAGTGTCCTTCTCCCTTCTTTCCTCTGTTTCTTTCTTCCTTCTTAATTTCCTCCTCCTTTCCGAGCAAACGGGGGGGGGGGGGGGAGCATACGCCCTCGTGCTCTATGCTTTCCCCCCTGGGTCCGCTTGTGTATGGCGCCGTCTTCTGTGCTTAAAATGCCAAGTCTCTTCAACTTCCTTCAGACACATTGATAGCACTCATGACACATGCACACCCCAAGCACTGTACCTTCAAAGGGTAGAACTTTACTCATAGTAGAAGAGGAATATTTGTATCGTCTAAAAAAGGACGTATTTCTATCAAACGGAACTAAGAGCCATAGGGGGAGGAAGGGATTGGACGCAATGCTTGTTCTTTCTCATACTTGCAATGCTTTTGCATGGCGCTTGGTTCCGTTTGACAGAACGCGCTATCCGGGATTCTAAAATTCTCAAAAGGAACTCAATTTGGCCCTTAGTTCTGTTTAATAGAAATACGTCCAAATAATCCGTACTTACAGTGTAACCAGGAGTGCAGATACAGGATCCATCTGAAGGATCACACACCCCTCCGTTTTGACAGCTGCATTCCCTTTGACAAGAGTTCCCATGGGTTCCGGTTGGGCAGATTTCTTCGCACCTGTAAAAAAAAAGCATTGACATAAACCACTCAAGGAGTATTTTTCAACAATCTATATCAAGTAAACTTGTAGGGCACTCTGCTTAATAGGTAGCTCAACACCCATTAATGTTAAATTTTTACGCAAGAAAGTTTCTAACATTGCCAGAGTGTTGGCTGTGGATCTCTATTCTGCCATGCTAAGGAAAACCGCTGCAGAAATATTCGAATCTTACTGAATTCTCTCTGGTAATAAATTTATTTTGAAGTAAAGTTATGCATATTTTTCCCTGAAATTTTCAGATATTTTAGATTAAATTGCAAACAAAATTTTTGAAAAATTAGAAGAAAAATATTTTAAGCTTTCTCGATGAATTCATACTTATTTTATTGAAGGACATTGAGCAACACCTGAGGTATTATACAGCGTTCTTTCCTAGGCAATGCAGTAATGGTATTTGAGCCTCATTCTTGAAAGAATACATTTGATACGATAATTTAAATGAAAAAACTTACAAGGGTCCTGTGTATCCCGATGGACAGCTACACTCTCCGGTGATATGGTCGCAAACTCCATCATTCTTGCACTGACAGCGTTCCACACAGTCCTGTCCCCAGTGATTAGGAGCACATTTTTGGTCGCAATGGGGCCCCTTGAATCCTGGCGTGCAGTAGCATGCTCCATTTTCTGGATCGCAGGCACCATTGGTACAAAGGCAGTCCTCTTCACAAGTGGGTCCGAATTTTCCAGTTGGGCATGCTGCGATGGGTAAAAAGGGGTTTGATAAAAAAATTTTGGACATTTTTTAGCAATAAAATAAAATTTAAAAAAAGAAATATTAAAAAAAAAACAATTTTAAAATATATAAATTGGAAAACCGGGGGGGGGGGGGGATTCTCACATGCTAAAAAAATTAAAAACATTTTCATAAATTATGATTTTTGAGGATTTTAAGGAGGAATCATGTTACGCAGTACTTTAATTATACCGCGTTTAGTAGAAAGAAACCAAGCCACATCAGCTATTGCCACATTTAACTGGGCAATTCGATTTTTTACCATAGAACGTTTGTGCAAATTCCTTTGAAAATTTTAAAGAATTTGCTTCATGCTATGCAGAAAATTCACTGAAATTTGCACAAAAATCTGCACAAAAGATTTCATGTAAAAAATTAAATTGCCGGATTAAAGTTGGCAATAGCTGATGTGGCTTGGTTCCTTTCTGCTTGACGCAGTCCGACTTCATACCTTGTCCAGAGGCCACTTACACAGAAAAAAATTATATTACTGATTTAACAATTTTGTAGTTAAAGAAAAGTTTCTGACATGTTTCAATGTAGATTTTACAATGAAAAGATGCTGATTTAACTACCTTCGTGTTCAAATTAGTCATCCTTCATTGTAAAATGTACATTTAAAACATGTCAGACATATTTTTTAACGATTTAATTGTTAAATCCATTTTTTTCCGTGTAACAAACTGATTTACTCATGGGTGGTTTCGCGATAATTGGAATTGTTTTGTCGCCATTAACAGACAACACATTTTTGGTCATATTTTTAGTAGTAATGATAATCACTCGAATTATTTCACATTAATCTGCACACGGTTACGTACCTATTGTAACGCTTTTCAACGATTTATCGCTCTACTTTTTAATTTTAATATATAAATGACCAAAAATGTGCTTTCTGTTGCGCTGAATTTTTACCGCGGAGCAGACAGCACTTTTTCGTGATTTACAAAATATTAATTGAAAATTAGAGCGATAAATCATTAAAAAGCGTTATAATGTGTAACCCTTTGAAGATTAATGCGAAAAAATTTGAGAGATTATCATTTCTTCTAAAAATATGACCGTAAAATGTATCGTCTGTTACGGTGACAAAACTATTCCAGTTACCGTGAAACCACCGTCATGTTAAGTTTTTTTTTCATACTTTTTTTTAATACCTACCTCGTTCCAATTATCATTTCCGAAAAATGAACTTCTTGGGGGAAAAATAAGAAAAAAAAATGCTACTTACTCTTATTACAAGTGGCGCCGCCGAAGCCGACTTCACACTTGCAAGTATCGGGCGCGACGCAGACTCCGTGCACACAGACGTCCGAACAAACGGGTATGCAAATTTTTTGCGAGCTGTGCTCCACGTAACCCTTGCAGCACTCTTCCACAGGCCTGTATTTCACCAAAGTCTGCAAACAGAAAAACTTCAAGTTAGAATCGGGCTTCAAATCGCATAATTATTCGCATTCACATTCGGGTCATTCGAAGGCCGACAATGACGAGCTATTCTGCCGTGCTAAGGAAAAACGCCGTATGAACATTCGAGAGTTGCCAAATTTCCTCTCAGAAAATTGTTGTTTATGAAGAAAGTTATGAATATTTCTTCTTGAAATTTTTAGGAACTTCAGGTGAAATTGAGAACAAAATTATCGAAAAAATTGGAGGAAAATCTTCATAAATTTTCTCGAAAGTTGGTGATTTATCAAAGGAAATTTGGCAACGCCTGAAGGTTCATACGGCGTTTTTCCTTAGCACGGCAGTATTCTGAAGAGAAACGCTGCAATGCTGTATCAAGGTGTCTACCAGTTATGAAAAACCAAAATTGGGGACTTTCGGGGACTTCAAGGGGAGTTATTCCAAGAAAATCGGGGACTTTTTCCCCCGAACTAGTGAGAGAAAGGGAAAGGGGGCTAGTTAGAACGTTAAAAGGCGCATTTCATACGACTAATTTTTCAAGTCATGTTGAACCGATGAAAACATAAGAAAAACCAAGCAACACTTCAGTTTTTTTACTAATGGTTGTACCGCGCCGCCGCAGCTGGTGGGAAAATTTGAAAATGCACAAACATACATATGTGTACATACACAAGCTTGAGGGCTTTACGTAAGGTCCATTTTCTGTTTACCGTTTAAGATCTCGAAGGGTCATGACTTTTTCGCGCTTATGAGTCAGAATAATCCTCCAAGAGACGTTAATTAAGAGTTATCAAAGAGCGAGAGTGAGGTGTTAATGCGAAACATCTGAGCTCGCCGTGGTTATCAGCAAAGGTCAACTCATACGCATTAATAATTTCCCACGTGAGGTGCCGGGGAGGGTTTTCGTTCGGTGTCGGGTCTACCGTCTAATATTTCGCGATCCGATAGCAGCTTCTTAATTAACACTTACATCGAGTCAAAATGGCCGATAAGAGAGCTGCACCTTAATACGAGTCGTTTTCGAAACTGCTTCTTATTGCTGCTTGTAATTACGAGACCTGTGAAGGACTTCCTCTAGAGGAGCATGGATTGCAATACATTGCGATTCCTGTTTACAATAAATTGCAATTCCGAATTACAATAAATTGCAATTCCGGATTACAATTAATTGCAATTTCAATTTCATTTTAATCAAAATGCGGTTCAATTTGCGATTTCGGATAGCAATGTATTGCAATTTGGGATTGCGATACATTGCAAATACACACAGAAAAAAAAACTCCGGCTGTGTGAGCCGTGCTTACGGGCTAGATAGACATACCGTCCGCGTTCCGGGCTCAGAGGCCGAAAGTTCCGGGCGTAGCACCCGCGGCAATCGAAGCTAGGGCTCCAGCTCCCGGAACTTCGGTCTCTGAGCCCGGAACGGACGGTGTGCCTATAAAGCCCGTACCTCTTTATTCCATGCATAGTAAAATTACTATGCTGCTGCATCGGAGTGTTGTGTGCGTTGCTGATCTATTGATTGAAAGGGAATGACTTAATCAAATTCATTGCAATATAAAATTGAAATAGGCTGCAGTTTTTTTTTCTGAATTATGAATTGCCTATTTCCTTGACACATGCTGTTGTGAACTGTGAACCATATCGACGGCTAAAGTACGAAACCACGAATCTCCGTTTTCGAGGTAGCAGACTTCGAGTCATACTTTACTTTTTCTTGGGAAAACTATAATCAACGTAATTGCATGATGTATCGCACTTAGCAAAAAGGAACCAGCGCGATTATAGTGTTTTCAAAATCGTGCAACTTCTTTTTTCTTCTAAAAATTACTTGTTTTTGCACAGTACTCAAAATTTTTAGTCTAGAAAATTAAAAACTTTTTGGTGAGAAAACGAAAAAAATTATGCTATTCTGGGAGATTTTATAGATATTATTGAAGAAGCACCATTTTTACAACACTACTATCACGCTGATTCCTTTTGGCTAAATACGATCCAACTCTTCCTTGACTTCAATGTTCTTTTGGTTTTTCTGCCCTATTAGCAGAATATTCCCTGTAAATTTTAAGCCATTCAGTTGGTTTGTTTCTCCTCGAAAAAATGAACTAGGAGCAGAAATTTTGGAACGCCGGCGCCGCAATTAGGATACGAGGTTTCGTACTTCGGCCGGCGAAATGAGGCCTCTCTGAGTTGGAGACCTGTTCAAGGACTGAATGCAAGTGTGGCCTTTATAGTTACGTGATAAAACACTGTTACGGCCCTTGCTTGGCTGGCCTAGGTCAGAAACCTTCATAATGGTTACGCCATTTGAGTTCACTGCGACGAAGCGACGACGTAATCGCAACGAAGGCTATCGGTCATCATGTTGCTTCTTCCAGTTGACAATGAATTGATAATCGTAAACTCAATCGAGGAAAGTTTCATTACTTTCATTCTATCGCCTAGTTTTACTCCGCAGTATCATTAATTTATATTCGAATCATCGCATCACCCACTCGTCGAAAAAGGAGCAAATTTCGTGATGGACAACAGCTAAAGAGAATACTTACTTCAAATTTTAAGGGGACCGAACTGATCCGGAATTATGATGTTAGAATTACTTATTTTGGGAACAATGTAAGTGAATAATTATTGATTTTTCGTTCCCTGATATTTGGCTGCTTTTCCCTGATTTCAATGGGAAAATTCCCTATTGATAGCCCTGGATCTTTACTCATGTTTCTCGATTCTCTAGGAAAACAAACAATTTTTCTCCAAAGTTGGAGAGAGAGGGGGGGGAGGAGGACCAACTTTTTCATCTTTGATCCCCTCAACAAAGTCAGTGCAGACCACCAAATTTAAAACTAATTTGATCTCGGAGTAGAGAAAAAAACAATTCCGAGGTTTTTGACACCGATCCCCGGACAAATCCCTGCACGGTTTTTCCAATTTTCCCAGATCTTATTGTCAGTCACCGTGCTCGAAGGATGTGATCTGATTTATTTGAGCACTTTAATCCAAATGTGTATGAAATTTATCCTAGTATAGCATCTCTCTGATAGCAGTCCTCTCTACTGACTGGTAATTGGATCGCACTTAGCAAAGAGGAGCCAGCGCGATTAGTGTTTTCATAATCGTGCAACTTCTCTTTCAAAAATACTTAATACATGCACAGTATTAAAATTTGCACTATTATTTTCTTTTAAATTAACACTTTTCTGTGGGAAGCAAAAACTATTTGCTATTTTGAGATATTTTGTGGTTAGTTGTAAAGGAGCAGCATTCTTACAACACTGTTATCGCGCTGGTTCCTTTTTGCTATATGCGATCCAATTGTTATAATGTCACTATTCATTTTATCAGCATACACTAATCAAACACTCACCTGGGTTTCGTATTCAGTTTTGAACTTGATCCTGTACTTGGAGCATCGAGGTGGGAAATTCAAACAAAACCCGTATTCTCGCACTTGATAAGGTTTGTGTTTCGATACTCGAACGGTCGTTGTATATCTGCAATCAATCAATAAACAAATTCAAGGTAAAAAGCAAACGTAGTAACAATGGCTGCTATAATTGCTTCATCTCCAAATACCCCGACTTTTCGCTAACTATTTTTGCTTTTTCCTGACTCCATGATTTCTGGCTCCCTGATTTTCCCTGACCTTCGATCAACATTTCCATTTTTTTTTTTTAAATACGCCGACTTTCGCTGAACTTTGGACAAAATTTCCTTTTTTAGAAATTAACTTATGGAAAAAGACATGTAGTAGCTGATCAAAAGAAGACGAGCCTTAAAAATGATCAGAAACGGTAAGCAGTTGGCTGATCAGGGATATGCTTAAAAGATTAGTACACGCGTCAGAAATTCCCTGACTTTTCCCACGAATTCCCCGGCTCACAACTTTACAACCAGTTTGGCAAGCTTCTCGGTCAGGCATTGTTCTTTCTCCGCACTGTGCTGTTCAAAGTGTACCTAAACAACGTCCAACAGCTGAGCCAAAGCGTCGTGAATATCTTTGTTTTGTCAAAAGTTACTTTCAGTAATTTTGGTGTCGCAAATCGTGCTCAACGTGAAATTCTGATGAGAAAACTAATATCATAATGCTTGAATTCGCACTTCGTCTATGATATGGCCCATTCGAATCAAAGGAGAATAAGGAAACTTTAAGGAACGATTCTGCCGTGCTGAGGAAAAAATTCTTAGGAGACTTTGCACGTTGCCAAATTTCCTCTGAAAAATGTTTATTATTGAGAGAAGTTGCGCATAATTTTCCTTGGAATTTTCAAATATTTTAGATTAAAATGCGAAAAAAATTGTCGGAAAAAAAATACCCGAGAAACATGTTTACAACTCTCCCGATAAATCCATATTTTGTCAAAGGAAATTTGGCAACGGCTGAAGACTTATCGTTCTTCCTAGGCACGGCAGCATGAGAGAAAGCCCAAACCCGAATCCGAAAAATTAAGATCAATAAAAGTAAAAAGACGAAAGAAAACTCACGATTCTTGTCGTGTGCAGACGTTGGGTCCTTCGAGGCTGCTGTTGCTGAAAAGGTTCGCCTCGGTGAAGACCCCGAGAGACAACAACGCGAAGAGGCATCGGAGACTAGTTCTAAAAACACGGGACATTTTCTTGAAATAATCGACTACTATCACAGGACAAAACGATTAAACTTAAAAACGGAGCGGAAGCACTCCCATTTTCTATCAGCAGAAATCCGCGAAAACCGATCGAAACGAACGGTTGCCCATTTTCCCGCAGGTTTTTCTTTTTTTCGGGGGGGGGGGGGGTGTTCGAAAGTCTTCTTAGTTGCCTTGGCTCAGGTCTGACGGAGGCGAAAGCTTAATCCATGAACACTGATTTGTCGGTCAAGCGCCGAGAGGAGATGCTTTGTTAGCTGACCACCTGAAACAGAAAAAAAAAAACCATCGGTTAAGCACTGAGTGACTAAATACCTATAAAAACGAAAGAGCTTTCAATGCTTTCAAAATGATTTTGGAACTGATTATAAGACATACAGCTAACTTGGCTCATTGAGCATTCTTAGATGAAGAAAAGAAAAATTGTCATGCAGATTCTCCCTTTGCGAGCATTTACACGCAAATGCGCCCGAGAACATAGGGTAAGTATCTAGTTTTTTTCTCATTTTGGGAAATCCTGATTTATGACTGCAAAATCCCGATTTCAGAATTTTTCCAAATCCTGATTTTTTGCGGAGAAAAATTAATATCACAAAAATAGCTCGAATAAAAAATCATGAGGCGTTCACTTCGAAAACCTTCGATATAAATAAAGTTATTAATAAAATGTAAGTGTTTTTTTAAAACATTTTTTGCGTTATTTCTAGCACTCGGCTACCAACCCGAACTCATATAAAAAATCCGATCGGACAGCCGACTTTCCTAAAATCCTGATTTTACGACCGTTTTTCCCCCAAATCCTGATGAAATAGGGGTTAAATCCTGATGGACCTTGGGAAAGTCCTGATGCTAGACACCCTGGAGAATGTCAACATCAATCCAGCATTGACGATTTGAAATTCCAACTTTAAAAATTCAGATATTCATTGCGGAAGTTTTTAAAAAATTTCACGAAATTTCTTCAGGGGATAAAATTTTAAAATTATCGTTAAATTTGGCATCTCTGCCCATGCTGCCGTGATAAGGAAGAGCGCCGTATGCACATTCAAGAGTTGCCAAATTTCCTTTAATAAAACATGTAATTTTGAAAAAAGAGCATGCATTTTTTCCCCTTAAACTTTTCAGATATTTCAGATTAAATTAGGAACAAAATTGCCTGAAAAATTGGAGGAAAAATATTCAGAATCGTCCCACTAATTCTTTTGTTATTGAACGAAATGTGGAAACACTTGGTGCTCATGTGGCGTTCTTCTTTAGCACGGCAGTATGAGGCGTGGATGCTGCGGATGTCGCAAGAAAGCAGAAATTACAGGGTGTTCCGAAAGTCCTGCTCTCCCCTCTAACTTTTGAATCGTTCAAGACAAAAAACCAAAACTTTGGGGACGTTTCTGTCTCCTCCCTAGAGAACCCTCATGATAGGAAAGCTCCCCTAGGAGATAGAAACTTTCCCAAATTTTCGTTTTTTCATCTCGAACGGCCGGGGTGTCTACCAGTTTAAAAAAACCAAAATTGGGGACTTTTAGGGGTGTTTTGTCAAGAAAATTGGGGAATTTTTACCCCGAAATAGTAAGAGAAAAGATGCTAGTTAGAGCGTTAAAAGGCGTATTTTTTACGACTAATTTTACAAGTAATGTTGGACCGATGAAAACATGAAAACCCAAGCAACACTTCAGTTTTTTTATTCCTGGATACACCGCGCCACCGCGGCTGGCGGGGAAATTTGAAAATGCCGGTGTCTAGGACGATTGTTGTCATTTTTTAGGGACCTATATATATCGAATTTATTGTCAAGAAAGAAATCAGTACAAAGAAAGAACATGACTTTTTAGAATACACTTAAGAATTATTATAACAACTACCTCTGTTTAAAAGGTATCCATTTGAATTTGTAGATTAAGATTTTCTACAGAAAGTTTTAGATAGGGAGGAATTTTAGGCTGTACAATTTAATAAATTGCACATGAAAATAACTAGGGAAAAAATCCAATGGGAAAAAACCTAGTTTAGATGAAGGAGGTGGGATAAAACAAAACCCAGACTGCTGAAAGAGCAAAATAACAAGAATAATAAGAAAATAAAAATAAATATAAAAATAACAAAATAAGTAAATATTAAAAATTTACAACTAGATAACAAGGGAAAGGGTGAAGACTTCAGTACGTGAGCGCCCAGCTCTCCATTTTAAGTATGGAGAGGCGAGGCTGGGCGTACTCACGCCTGTGCCTGTGAAGAAAGAATTAATTCTATTATAAATCAGTTCACAGATAGTGAATCAGATTGTAGGGAAGGTTGGACTGATTGTGGGATCTGTACCTCTTGTTGAGGTAAGAGCTTGAGGATAACAGACATCAGTTTGTCAATCTGCTCTGCTTGTTTAGTTACTAGGTGTTTAAGCTCGTTGATTACTGTGACATAATCAACGCTGTTATCAGTTGTCGTGAGTGATACAACTGGCTGAGGAGTTTTGTTTTCGGAAGAGCTCGGTCCTTTCAAGGCAGAACTGTAGCTCTTATCTGATGATCTAATGTTAGAATTAAGATTTCCTTGATTAAGCTCGCTCTTGACTGGAAATCTCTTTTTACTCACTTCCTTTTTGACTTTGCACCCTTGATAGGTTGCCAAGTGGTTACCTTTGCAAAGGGCGCAAACGGGGAAGATACACGTAGGTACATCAGGGGTTTTACATTCCCCTGTTTGATGAAATTCAGAACAGATAGCACACCTAAGTTGACGAAAACAGTAAGATTTAGAATGTCCTAATGAGAGGCAGTTTTTACACTGTATGACAGATTTTCTATGATGAGGTTTTTCGAACTTTACAATTAAATTGGAGATTTCCTTAACCTGCCAAATCATTTCGTTAGAGCCTGGAAAAGGAAGTAAGTCTACATAATGCAATGGAAGAGGAGATTTATCTGTAAATTTGAGCATGCGAGTCACATTTTTGACGGGTATCTTGTATTTCTCCTCAAGACAGGAACGTATCGTTTCCTCAGCTTGAGGAAAATCCGTAGGGATACCCCTGCATACAACTCTAGTAACTTTTTCTTCTTTAATTTGGTAGGTGAAGTATGCTATTTTTTTGTCCTTGAGGACCTTAGTGAGAGAACGATATTCATCGATTTTTTCTAAAATTATTTTAAACTGGGTTCTATTAATGATTTTGAGTTTTGAATTTTTAGATATTTTATCTACTACTTCTGCTTTAAAGGTGAAAGGGTTTGGAATTTGAGAAATGAAAATGGGAGGGGGGTTAACAATGGTTCTACTGACTTATCGGATTGAAGAATATTAAATTTAGAACTTAAATTAAGCGCAGGTACTGGTGGCCTATTTGCAGGGATAGCCTTCTTGGACGGGGCCTTAGATGGAGAGTTGGTTAAGGACGAGTGAGATTTCCTTCTCTTGTGGCGGGTGACAACCTGGAAGCTGTCGTTATCTGTTTTAACACCTTGAAACTCCGAAGACTGGGTATCTGAAATGATGGGTTGTAAATCCATGGATTCTACTTCTGGATCAGTTGACCCTTCGTCAGAGTCAGAATCAGTGAAAGCTTCGGGTGCATCGAGGTCATCAGGGCTATAGGGCAAGCCTTTGCACATAGAGCACTTGAAGGGGTATTTTTTGTGTATACACTTGCAGTCAATAGCTGCCTTAACACTGCATTTTTTGCAGAGATGAGCCGACTGTTTGTGCTCACACTGTAATAGTGTGACACTTTTTTGGGAGGCCACTTTTTTCACACTTTTCTGAGAGGGAAGAGGTCCTGCAGCGCGAACATTGATAGTTTGTTTACCCTTTTTGCTATCTCCTAAGGGTGGAAAAGCACTTGAGGGGGGAGGGAACACTGGAAGGTTAGTGCAAGTACCGCACTGCTGAAATAAAATTCTGTGCGGCACCAGAATTTTTGGTGAAAACGTTAGATCTTTTAATGTCACAAAGATTGCAAAGATGAGCAATTTGCTCATGAGCACACTTCACAAAGTTTATTCCCGGAGAATTGGGATCCATTTCACACAAGGAAAAAACTCAGAAACACGGCATGAAAGAGACTTGACAGCGCGTCGATGTAGCACGGCTCACGGAGCCCACGTCCTCACTCGACCGCGTTGATAAGCAGACTCCTAGGGACCTGAAGAAGAAAATCGGGGACTTTCGGGGATATGGGGACACCCTTTCAAAATCGGGGATAATCGGGGACATTGGGGACTTTCGGGGACCGGTAGACATCCTGACGGTTCAAAAATTAGAGGGGGAGGAGTGAGACTTTTGGAGAACCCTGTATAATTAACAACGCGGAGCTTTCGAGTGGACGACGAAAGATTCGAGAATCCCAAGACGAGAGAAAAACGAAGTGCGCAATCTCTATACTATAAGCTCCGAGACCTCCTAATTTTGCGAAACTGGTAACGCTTAGTTCCAGCGTTCTACCGGGCCGATTTTCATGATTTTTGAGGCTATCGACGGGCAATTGCCTCTAGATAAGCCAACTTTTTTCAGATTTTCAAAATATGGCCCAGGTTTTTTTATATTACGTGGTAAAGTTGCGAATTCTCCCATTTAAACAATGTAAATGTATACTTTTTGTCATAGTTCGCTTGAGCGTTCTACCGGGCCGATTTCCATGATTTTTGCGTAAATCGACAGGTAATAGGCCCTAGATGAGCCCGCTGCAATCAGATTTTGAAAAAAGGACCCAGGTTTTTTTAAAATCACGTTATAAAAGTGAGTGAGTTTACAGAATGCTCCAGTACTGCTACCGCTATGCGCGGGAGGATGCGCAGTGGTCGAAGAGGTTGCGCAGTAGCTGGGTAGCCTGCGCATCAGCTCTACACTTATCTACACAAGATTCGCACCTACGACTTCATGACGAGCGGTGGCCGAGTCGTCTAAGACGTAGAATGCGTCCGCTTTGATCACAGTGTGGGTTCGATCCCCGACTCATGAAATCATAATTATTACCTGACTTTCACTGTTCATTGTTTTATTGCAATATTTCATCAAGCAGTCATTCCAAAACGCGTCCTTTTAATTTTAAAGTATTTTAAAGTAAAGTTTAAAATTAAAGTATACCTCATATCGTATTTTTTTAGGGGAAAAATGAAACTAACACTGACAGGAGGGTAAAAATAGGGCCATTGATGGCGCGGAGCGCCTTCTGGGGGTCGCAGCCCCTAGTAATCTCTAGCGAGAAGCGCAGGGCAGAGCCTTCGCCTCATCATGGACGTGGACACGGCCTGCTCTGCCGTGCTAAGGAAGAACGCCGTATGAACATTCGAGAGTTGCCAAATTTCCTTGGATCAAACGTTTACTCTTGAGGAAATTTGTGAATATTTTTCATTGCAATTTTCAGGAACTTTAGATCAGAATACGAACAAAATTCTCGAAATATTCTCGGAAAAATATTCATAAGTTTACCAGGGAATTCGAGTTTTATCAAAGACGGTTCGGCAACGCCTGAAGGTTCTTACGGCGTTTTTCCTCAGCACGGCAGTGTTCGTGGTGCTGATCGACGACACAACGCTCATCACCGATCAGGAGATCTGCGGGCCGATTATTGAAATTGATAGACAAAGCTATAGACAGAGGAGACAAAAGAGATATGGAGAGATCCTATTGGTGGAGGCGGGTGGTTGCAATGGACAAAGGAGGTAGGTAATAGACTAACTAACGGCAACCCACGAGAGACCCGACAGTTAGTCTATCATTTTCTCCCTTTGTCTATAGGAACCACTCATTTCAACCAATAGGATCGCTCCATACTCCCTATGTCTTCTTTGTCTATAGCTTTGTCCATCAATTTCAATAATCAGTCCGCAGATCCTTTTATGCCTTACGCGAAATGAAAACTCTCCCAGCCGCAGTATTATGTGTAATTGGACCAAAGACATAAAGACGGAGGGCTAAAAGCAAAAAATGAAGCTTCTTTTCAATCACCTCTACTATTGGCTAGAGGATTAGCGGCGAAATCGGGACGAGTTTGAAATTCAAATGTAGGGCGGGAACTAAATAAAATTGCGGAAACAAAGTATTCTAGGTTGATTTTTGCCCAAATTCACTTACACACTCATATGTTTATAACTTAAGGTTAGTTTTGGTCCGTCGTCGAGCGATTAATTTCATTTGGGAGTAACGGTCATCTACGACTGTAACGGCCTGTTTGAACCGGCAGAACCACCATGAGCAGAAGAAAAACTATATGGATTGCATTTTGCAAAAAGGAACCACTAGCATTGCAATGATGCTAAGATTGTGCAACTTCATCTTTTGCAATGAAATTGCGGAAATCGTTAAAAACTATGAAATTTAGATGGTAATTTTCGTCTTAAATTTACAGTTTTTAGCGAGTAAAATAGAAACTATTAATGGATAATCGGGTTTTTCCTCCAAGTCAAAAGAAGTTGCACAATCTCAGCAACATTGCAATGCTAGTGGTTCCTTTTTGCAAAATGCAATCCATATAACTTTGCCTGAGATTACTGCCTGTTACCGAGCAAAAGTAGGTGTATTATAATAGGACGCAGTCCCAACTTTCTTAATATATTCGTTTTAGGAATTTAAAATACGTTTCGAAGAAGAAATGTGGAAAAATCAAGAGGACAAGTTCAAATCAAATTCCCGTTTGCCGCCATGGATTCCCGCGCTCATTTGCACATGTGCTTTTAGATACGAGCACTCCGTTTTTATGTCTTTGAATTGGACGGCTTTATGCAACGAGGAACTTGGGTCAAATTTTCCATTTTTTTTTTTTTAATGATGAATTCCGCATCAGGAGGGTATTCACTTCCTATTGAGAAAAAGAAAATCCTCAAAACAGATTTTTATCCCGCTTCAGCGACCCCGCAAAAATTTGCCGTAGCGGGATCACGCGAGGTTCATTTTGCAATTGGGAGCTATACTATGGTTCCCTATTGCGTTATGCGAAACTCGGATTTCCCATTTTGCAATTCGGAACTATAAGCAGGACGGCTAGCGCTCGGGATGCCGCGCGGCGGAGAGGTGAATCAACGAGAGATCAACAAGATCAGACATGAATTCGTCGACCATTGTTGTTTCGTTAATGTGATTTACGAATGTGATTAGCTTTCGAATTTCGAGAAGTTTTTTTCGTCCAATTCATGATCTTGGTGTAAGTGTACGGAGTCCAACTGAAGAAGGCTAGAGAAGAACCAAGAAAAGTAAGTGTTTATATCACAATTTTATTATTTTATTTGGGACAAAAGCGTGGACAACTCTAGGTTGCTGTTTCAAGTATTGCCGCCATGCTGAGTTCGCCCTTGAAATTTCAAAGGGCCTCATAAATTTCAATTTTTTTGAAAAATTGATTTATTCGCCCCTTAATTCCTTTTCCTCACTCATGTTCCTAAATTTAATAATAATACATTTTCTTATTGTTCCTCACGCCTGTTTTTTCTTTCTTTCCAATTAGCTAGTCTAGTTACTCTCCTATAAATAATATGGCATCGTAAAACAATTGTGTCCCTCAAAAAATAGTCATGATTGTGCTATTCTTTTCAGTAGGTAAAATTCTTCTCTAAGATTAGAATAAATAGTATGTACCTAAGTACCTTTCTTTTCTATTGCTCTAAACTTTAATTGCATTTAAATGATAAATTTCAAGAATTATAGATGAAGAGCCCAGTACTCAGTGCATTGTATGCAACGTTGGAGTACATATCTCTCCTGTTTTTTATTTTTTTGGTTTTTTCTACCGTTTTTTTTTTTTTTTTTTTTATTTATTTATTTATTTTTTTTTTTACTGAAAATCAGTTTTTTTCGCAGTAAATACATGAAGTTTAGAGCCAAAAGAACAGGAACAACGAAAAGTAACGGTAGGAATTTTATGATCATTTTGTCTTAGTTGATCGGCAAAAATCTACAGTACCAAAAATCTATGGCACGAATGCGGACAAAACAAACAACGACGGTTGAATCATTTCGATTTTAGCCGCCATTTTGTTGCGTGACGGCAAGAGAGCACGAGATACGACTCCCTAATACTCCCTATGCATATTCGTCTTGTTGTGGCAAGCAGTTGGGCAGAACAAATTACTAGAATCAAAAAATTACTAAAAATCAAGCTTAGATCAATTTTTCACGGTTTCACTGAAATTTCATGAAATTTCAAGTGAAATTTCAAAATCTTATTTTTCATGAAATTTTCCATCTCAGCCGCCATGTACTTTTCTCAATGATTGGCTAAAACTAATAAACACAACAAACAACTGGGTTATCACATGCGTTATTATTTTGAAACTAAACAAAAGGAGAGTGCTTAATTAGCCAGATTGTTACGAGGAAGTCATGAGTATTTTCCGTATTGCAGTTGCCCTTACTGTGAATAAAATAATGAAAAAAATGTTTCTCGCATCGACCAACTGACATACTTTCAGCAACAATTTACTTTAATAGTGGATCTGTTCTTTGTGCTGTGATGTGATCAATCTCAATACCTAAGCGGAACCCAAAGTGTTTTCTGGAAAATTTTATTAGTTTCAACATCTGGAGAGCCTCCCCTTGAAAAGTTCCGTATTTCCAGAGAATGTTGTATCATTGTATCGATGTCCCAACCAATTAACTGAGAGAACTTGATCCTTCACCAAAAGCTGAGTTTAAGGTGATTCGATGGACGCCATATTTTGTGCCAGAACGGCATGCGATATATCGCATCAATTGGTTCCATTTTTTCAGCTACTCGTCATTTTTCTCCAATTTTGAGATCGCAATTTTATTGCCAGGAGACTAAAGCACTCACTTACCAATTTTAACAAAGAAATTCAACGTAATAAAGGCGTGGTTCTTTTAGAGAGAAAATATCGCATTCGAGTGCAGTTTCGATATCAGTATCGAATGCTATGTTTTCTCTCCGAAAAAAACACGCCTTTATTACGTTGAATTATTGTAAATGTCTTCGCGATATGTGATGAATTCATATATTCGGACTCGACTTGTTGATTTTATGAGGCATCTTCAATTAAATATGTAATTGATTGACGAAGTCTTCTATCAAAGACGGCGATCCGTAAAAATCTTAGCTTTTCTACGATTCATCAGGATCCATTAGATTCATTGACATCATACTTCAGATACGATTTAATATTATAATCTTTCCTTAAGCACGGTCAAAAGCCATCAAATATCTACTTTAATGGGTAGAATGACTATTCGATGTTTAAATAGTCTTAAAACTAAACGGTTTTCGCTTAGCATCTCCCACATTTTAAATTTGGCGGGCGAATCTACCTGCTGGAAGGTTCACCACACGCCCGCCAAGAGCGCCATCTCCTTACCGCGTATCCCTGTAATTCAAAGCGAAAACAATAGAGAGCGCCATCTCCTTGCTGCTCGTATACCTGTGTACTTAAACAACAACAACAACAACAACAAAAACAACGTCGACAGTCGACAAACGTCAACAAACCTCGGGTTATCAAGCATTGAATTTTTTTCAATCATGTTTACGTGCAGTATTATTGGCATGGGAACGGAGTTCCCCTGTCTTTACAATCGTTCCGTTGCTATTGCTATGTGATTCCCTATGCCTCTGCGAGTCTGCGACCTTGAGCGTTTCGCCCAGTCTCCGATTTTTGGTTGATTTTCCGATGTATCAAAAACCGTTGTATTTTTTAGCCAATCATGTCTCTACGTCAAGTTGTGTTGATTTCTAAAATTCGCTTTCAGCGAGTTTTTTTCCACCTTGAGATGTCGTGTCTGACTGGTAAATCTGCGCAGAACCACGAAGTTCCGATTTTGGGAAAATTCTTTTTTTTGGGAGGTTCCGATTGGTTATTTTTCGCCATCAGTTTTTTGTTCGTTGGTGCAAAAGATCGCCTACCTCGTTGCTCTTGAAGACCGCCATTATCCCACCTCAAATTTTAAACATAGATATAAAGAAATAATAACCATCGTACAAGGTGGAAAATTGCTCTGGAGGACCCGTTACGGATATATGAGCCAAAATCAGAACTCGATTGATGGATTTAATCCATGAATACAGAAATATTGCCTCAGTTTACTGCCGCGATAGCAAATGCATGCTGAGATGAACCTTGTGACACATGAAAGCATAGGCAAACAATGTCTCACAGAGAAATGCGCTTAATCCGTTGTCTCTTATCACAGCAGTGGCCGAACCGCCAAACCTCAAGGTCACCTTTTGTGAAGCCCCGCTCAGCGTCCGAGATCACTTAACTGTTCTCTTTTCTCCCGACTGTTCCGAGCGCCGAGATGGCTCGGTTGTCTGCGACACCACTCAGGCTCTGGTATTGCGTCCTTGTTGGTGCGAGCGGGGGTTCGAATTTCGTAGGAGACAGCTAATTTTAACTGGTTGTATTGAATGTTTTAGACCAATCATCAAACAATAATTAATACTTGGCAACTTAGGAAGCACATAGGTCCCTAATGGTGCGTATTCGGGCATATGTGTAGAGTAGAAATATCATACGTAGGGTGTCCCAAAAGTACCGGGACTGGTTCTGTAACTTCAAAAGTAAGATAGATACAGACATGATTTTTGTCTCATTTTAAAGATCAACTCAATACCTATCGATTAAAACCAAGATCAGCTCAATCGAATACAAATTGACCGAGTTATGACAATTTGAAATCAGTGAGGAAAGTTTACCCCTACGGTTTTTAGGAAGATTTTTCGCTTACCAGGATTCAAAAAGTTAATATTCGTATCCACTTTCCTCCGAATCTTCCATAACTTCCTTTTGCTTTTCAAAGTACCGTCCATCAAACCGGATGCACTTTTTCATGCGCTCTTGCCACTTATCCAACATTGGTTTCCTGAATTCTTCCTCTGGGATGGAGTTGAAGAAGTTTTGAATTGCATTCTGGATTTCGGTCTTCGATACGAATCTTCGTCCGCGAAGCTCCTTTTTAAGCGTAGGAAACATCCAAAAATCACATCGAGCCAAGTCAGGGCTATAAGGGGGATGAGGGATTGTTTCAACTCCATTTTATGCATAAATTCACGTGTTAAGCTCGATGTGTGAGGCCGCGCATTGTCTTGATGGAGTATCCACGAAGCTTTCAAGTCCGACCGTTTCCGGGAAATGTGCATTCTCAACTCCTTTAGTACTTTGCAATAATACGCACTGTCAACTGTTGTGTTTGATGGTACAAAATGTTGATAAATGACACCTCGAAAATAAAAAAACACAATAGGTAAGCATCACTTCGGCCGACATTTCGATTTACGGCGATGAAGAATCTTCCTTAAAAACTGTAGGCGTAAACTTTCCTCGCTGATTTCAAATTGCCATAACTCGGTCAATTTTTATTCGATTGAGCTGATCTTGGTTTTAATCGATAGGTATTGAGTTGATCTTTAAAATGAAATCAAGATCATGTCTGTATCTATCTTACTTTCGAAGTTACAGAACAAGTCCCGGTGCTTTTGGGACACCTTATGTATACTTTACGCCGAAAAAGCGAACCTGAAACTTAAATGCGTTAACTTCCGAAAACCATATATAATCCAACGAAAATAAATAATTGGTACATAATAGCTTTCTTGTATGCAAAGAAAATAATTAAAAATGTTAAAAAAGAGATGTCAACACAAAATTACATAGCCCCTTCAATTCAGGAGATACTACAAACGAACTGTACCTTAACATTTTCATATCCCAGAAGCTAAACGTTCCCATGACGAATATTGCTATCGCTAGCGATTGCAAAATCCAACTTGTTATTATTATTATTACTCTATATAAAGCTGCTGTTCCCACTCACTCTGCCCCCCCCTAGATAAAAATTGGCCGAAGCGATTTCCTTTAAAATTGGTACACGCTTAGATATTGTAATGAGGAGTTGATTAAAATTATTCCCATTCAAATCCGCTGCCTCGGATGCCCGCAAGAGCGAAAAGTTATTTCTCCGTATAGTATTACATTGGAGATATGCGGTTGTTTACGCGCATCGCGCCGAACAGGTTCAATCCTGTTGCGTGACGTCACTGCCTTATAGACGAAATTTAAGGTTTTAAGAGGTATTTTTCGACGAATGTTTGTGGAAATTGGTAAGCGGGGGTATTTTTCAACGGGGATCTCGAATTTTTGGTCGGATTTTCAAAATATCAAAATCAAAGATGGCGGCCGTGGCCTAAAATGCTAAGTCGGCTCCTGTTTGATCGATTTTCGTGAAACTCGGTATCCACCGGTATTTTTCGACGAGAAGCTTGAATTTTTGGTCAGATTTTCAAAATTTTCAAATCCAAGATGGCGGCCGTGGCCTAAAATGCTAAGTCGGCTCCTGTTCGCTCGATTCTCGTGAAACTCGGTATCCGGGGGTAATTTTCAACGGAAAACTCGAATTTTTGGTCCGATTTTCAAAATCTCAAAATCCAAGATGGCGGCCGTGGCCTAAAATGCTAAGTTGGCTCCTGCTCGCTCGATTCTCGAGAAACTCGGTAGCCAGGGGTATTTTTCAACGGAAAACTCGAATTTTTGGTCAGATTTTCAAAATCTCAAAATCCAAGATGGCGGCCGTGGCCTAAAATGCTAAGCCGGCTCCTGTTATATCGATTTACGTGAAACTTGGTCTCCGGCGGTATTTTTCAACGGGGACCTCGAATTTTTGGTCGGATTTTCAAAATCTCAAAATCCAAGATGGCGGCCGTGGCCTAAAATGCTAAGTCGGCTCCTGTTTGATCGATTTTCGTGAAACTCGGTAGCCAGGGGTATTTTTCAACGGAAAATTCGAATTTTTGGTCAGATTTTCAAAATTTCAAAATCCAAGATGGCGGCCGTGGCCTAAAATGCTAAGTTGGCTCCTGTTGGATCGATTTTCGTGAAACTCGGTATTAGGGGGTATATTTCGACGGGAAATTAGAATTTAAGGTCCGATTTTCAAAATTAAAAATCCAAGATGACGAACGTGGTCTAAATTGCTATCTAGGCTTCCGATCCATCGATTTTTGTGAAATTCGGTATTCGGAGGTGTATTTCGACGGAAAACTCGCATTTTTGGTCGGATTTTCATTATTTCCAAATCCAAGATGGCGGCCCCGCACGAAAACGCGGTCCGGACTCCTAGAACATCAATTTCTGTAAAACTTGGTTAAAAAGAAGATTAAGATAGATGTTGTCTCCTTATCAATAATAAAAACTGTGCGGGGCGGTGGCGGCTCGCGGAGCCAGTCGCAAATTCATCGCGAAGCGAGAAGGGGGTCCAGGGGCACTCCCCGGCTAGGCGTGACAGCTCGCAAGGCGAGCTAATCACGGCTAGTTACTCTATATAAAGCTGCTGTTCCCACTCACTATGCCCCCCCTAGATAAAAATTGGCCGAAGCGATTTCCTTTAAAATTGGTACACGCTCAGCTATTGTAATGAGGAGTTGATTAAAATTATTCCCACTCAAATCCGCTGCTTAGGACGCCCGCAAGAGCGAAAAGTTGTTTCTCCATATAGTATTACATATGAGATACGCGGTTGTTAACGCGCATCGCGCCGAACAGGTTCAATCCTGTTGCGTGACGTCACTGCCTTATAGACGAAATATAAGGTTTTAGGCGGTATTTTTCAACGGATTTTTTAAGAAATTGGTAAGCGGGGGTATTTTTCAACGGGGATCTCGAATTTTTGGTCGGATTTTCAAAATCTCAAAATCCAAGATGGCGGCCGTGGCCTATAATGCTAAGTCGGCTCCTGTTCGATCGATTTTCGTGAAACTCGGTATCCGGGGGTACTTTTCGACGGGAAACTCGAATTTTTGGTCAGATTTTCAAAATTTCAAAATCCAAGATGGCGGCCGTGGCCTAAAATGCTACGTCGGCTCCTGTTCGATCGATTTTCGTGAAACTCGGCATCCGGGGGTACTTTTCGACGGGAAACTCGAATTTTTGGTCAGATTTTCAAAATTTCAAAATCCAAGATGGCGGCCGTGGCCTAAAATGCTAAGTCGGCTCCTGTTCGATCGATTTTCGTGAAACTCGGTATCCGGGGGTACTTTTCGACGGCGATCTCGAATTTTTGGTCAGATTTTCAAAATTTCAAAATCCAAGATGGCGGCCGTGGCCTAAAATGCTAAGTCGGCTCCTGTTCGATCGATTTTCGTGAAACTCGGTATCCGGGGGTACTTTTCGACGGGAAACTCGAATGTTTGGTCAGATTTTCAAAATTCAAAATTCAAGATGGCGGCCGTGGTCTAAAATGCTACATCGCTTCCTGATATCGATCGATTTTTGTGAAACTCTGTATTAGGAGGTGTATTTCGACGGGAAATTAGAATTTTAGGTCCGATTTTCAAAATTCAATAATCAAAAATGGCGATCGTGGTCTAAAATGCTACATCGCTTCCTGATATCGATCGATTTTTGTGAAACTCGGTATTAGGAGGTGTATTTCGACGGGAAATTAGAATTTTAGGTCCGATTTTCAAAATTCAAAAATCAAAAATGGCGATCGTGGTCTAAATTGTTATCTTGGCTTCCGATCCATCGATTTTTGTGAAATTCGGCATTAGGAGGTGTATTTTGACGGAAAACTCGCATTTTTGGTCAGATTTTCAACATTTCCAAATCCAAGATGGCGGCCCCGCACGAAAACGCGGTCCGGACTCCCAGAACATCAATTTCTGTAAAACTTGGTGAAAAAGAAGATTAAGACATAGATGTTGTCTTCTCATCAATGTTAAAAACTGTGCGGGGCGGTGGCGGCTCGCGGAGCGAGTCGCAAGTTCGTCGCGAAGCGTAGAACTGGGGTCCAGGGGCACTCCCCGGCTAGACGTGTCAGCTCGCAAAGCGAGCTAATCACGACTAGTTATATTATATTTGTGTTCAGTGCCTCGTAAAAAGGAACCGCGAAAGAGGGAAACTGCCGGGATTCTAAATTCATTAACAACAAACATATTAGTTTTTAATAAAGATCTAAGTGTCAGTTCTTGCGTTAGCTTGATGATTCATAGTACGAATGTAATGTAAGTACCTAATTAGTTGTCTAATTTTGCTTGGTGTATACCTACGGGGTAATTTTGGAAATAGTATATGATGCATTATATAATGCATTTGAGTTCCTAGGTTTCACCTGACTCAAAGCGTTTGCTGCTATTATCTAGAAGCGTTCCGACTCATTTATCAGAGAATTGAGCGTTTCCTATCGGCCCTTCTGCAATTATGAGATTAGTCCAAGAATCCTTTAGGAACTTAAATTAATGACTCAGATGGTGCTTTTGAGCCAACTTTCAAAGAATTAAAGGCATTTTTTTCAAAATCTACAGCCCATGAGCTCTCCGTGTGACCGAAAGTGCTCTCCTCGCTATATGACGCGTAACCCTTCAATTTTTAGTTAAGTCCAAAGACCTCATAGGAACTTACATTAATGAACCAGGTGGTGCTCTTATGCCAACTTTCGAAGAAATGAAAGGCATTTTTTTTTCAAATTTACAGACTTTGAAAATGAGTTCTTTGTGTGATGTCGCGGAACAAAGTGCCCTACTTTTGGGCCTCGTAATCCCTTGGATTTTGAGTTTAGTCCAAAGGTCTTTTAGGAACTTAAATTAATGACCCAGGTGATGTGCTTGATGCCCACTTTTAAAGAATTAAAGGCATTTTTCAAAATTTTAGGTCCCTCAAAATGAGCTTTCCGTGTGATTTTGCTGAAAATTGACCTTTAACCCAATTTGACCCTAGCCCCCCCCCCCCAAATTTTAGCGTACCCCAAAATCGTTTGACGTGCATAATGAGACCATAAATATGGTGTCCTTTGCCAATTTTGAATGAAATCGAACAGATAGATTCTGAGATATCGCTGTGGACAGATTTGGGGTGCGTCGGACGGACGGACACACATTTTTTCAAGTATGGTTATTTTTACTCCTGGGACCTTAAAACGTCTAGAAATGATGAAATTTCAACTTTTTATTTTTTTTCTTCTTGGAGGATGACAATACTTCCTCTCTACCCTAGGGGAGCGAGAAAGTAAAAATTGTACCACTAATAGAAAAACGGACAAAGGAAATCATCTGAATAAATCTTGTGTCTAAAATTGATTGGCGAGGATAGGAGCGACTATATGGGGAGATGAGGAGGTCGCTTTAAGAAATTCAATAAAACTGCAGGTAAAAAATGGTCTATTTCACCGAATACTTCGGTTTTGCTAGCTCTTCGTATAGCCAGACCTTTATCCACCCAAAAACGACCTGATACAAACTACAAAAACCCCCAAACACATTTTTCGGGCAAAAAATCCGGTCGAAGAAATTGACGTGTCACTTCCTTTTAATCAAGTATAAGATAGGCAAAAACCTTTGATGAATTCCCAAGGTCCACTAAAACTAATAATAATCAAAAAGTTCGAAAAACTTACTTGAAAGGAAAAAAATAAAATGAAAAATAAATCCCTTGCCAAGTATAAATAAAAAACCGATTTTGAGATAAATCCTTCGAATAAACTTGAAATCACAAAATCGGTCGAGGATGTCGACTGAAATTTTCCTCCCTTCAATTATGAGCTCCGCAACAAGCGTGACTCGCTTGTACCTTTTCATACACAAGCCGCACGAATTCATCTCTTCTTCTCTCTTCTCCTTCCATCCATGGACAGAGGTCCAACATTTTTCGGATTTACTGACGCGACCGGCTGCGGCTCGATGCTCTCAGTGAATCGGTGCCTTCTTATCCCTCATGTTAGCTTCAAGTCGGTTGCAGTTTCACCAGTCGACCCATTTTTCCATAAGATTTTGTGAAAGTAAAAATTACAAAAACCCTCAAAAACATTTTTCGGGCAAAAAATCCGGTCGAGGACATTGACGTGTCACTTCCTTTTAATCAAGTATAAGATAGGCAAAAACCTTTGATGAATTCCCAAGGTCCACTAAGACTAATAATAATCAAAAAGTTCGAAAAACTTACTTGAAAGGAAAAAAATGAAATGAAAAATATATCCCTTGCCAAGTATAAATAAAAAACCGATTTTGAGATAAATCCTTCGAATAAACTTGAAATCACAAAATCGGTCGAGGATGTCAACTGAGATTTTCCCCCTTCAATTATGAGCTCCACAACAAGCGTGAATCGCTTGTACTGCTTGTACCTTTTCATACACGAGCCGCACGAATTCATCTCTTCTTCTCTCCTCTCCTTCCGTCCATGGACAGAGGCCCAACATTTTTCGGATTTACTGACGCGACCGGCTGCGGCTCGGTGCGTAAACATGGGTGGATTACTAAGATGACACAGAAGTCAAGGAGAAACACGTACAACTTGTCGATTTAAGTGGGGCTCATTCCGTGAAGGGACTCAACTCCTCTCCACTATAACAATTCCACTAATAATTTTGCGATTCAGAAATCCCCTCACTTGTCCGGACCTAACGTATCCGTTGACATGTCATCCAATGGTACAGATGTATCCTATAACTGATAGAGTATAAGAAAATGAATACAACTATAGCTTACAACCTACCTACCATCCAAAGCAAATGGTAAGCTCCCTTAAAAAAAAATCTATGTTTCAGATGAATCATGTTTCGAAAAAGTCTAAAATGTGGTTATGGAAAAATGGGTCGACTGGTGAAACTGCAACCGACTTGAAGCTAACATGAGGGATAAGAAGGCACCGATTCACTGAGAGCATCGAGCCGCAGCCGGTCGCGTCAGTAAATCCGAAAAATGTTGGACCTCTGTCCATGGATGGAAGGAGAAGAGAGAAGAAGGGATGAATTCGTGCGGCTCGTGTATGAAAAGGTACAAGCGAGTCATGCTTGTTGCGGAGCTCATAATTGAAGGGGGGAAAATTTCAGTCGACATCCTCGACCGATTTTGTGATTTCAAGTTCATTCGAGGGATTTATCTCAAAATCGGTTTTTTATTTATATTTGGCAAGGGATTTATTTTTCATTTTATTTTTTTCCTTTCAAGTAAGTTTTTCGAACTTTTTGATTATTATTAGTCTTAGTGGACCTTGGGAATTCATCAAAGGTTTTTGCCTATCTTATAGTTGATTAAAAGGAAGTGACACGTCAATGTCCTCGACCGGATTTTTTGCGCGAAAAATGTTTTTGAGGGTTTTTGTAGTTTTTACTTTCACAAAATCTAAGATAGCTGATCCTCTGTCGTGCTCCGAAAGCGCGTAGACTTATTCTAAGCAGACTTTACTGATTGTGACCACAATGGATGGACAATATGTATGACAGGCTACACGCAGCATTTCAATATCATAGTACCATCTGCAAATTGCAAAAGATCTAACAGTACCTACCAAATAGAAAAGTAGAAATGGATAATTCCTACGTGGCTGTGCTCATCATCACGAATGACTCATCAGTGAAAGCACTCATTTATTATTTCTAAAATGAGCAAAAGAAGTTGACCCTTTTGATGAATTTGAGACTCTTTCAAATGAAGATTCTAACAAGCGGAATCAGAGAATCAATATAGGTCTGGACATCAATAAGCAAGTGGGTTAATGGTGATTAGATTCAAAGGCTAATTTATCCGAAGTGATTGAAATTAAGTAAGTAGAAGTCATGAATGAGTCAGTTAAGCTCGGGAGGGATTTGCCTGCAAATAGTCGAATCTTACAGTTTTCGGTACGAGAAGAACGATGCATAAATAACGCTTCCTTTTTAGGGGTCCTCGAAAACGTGTTTGAACCGACCGCCGTGAATCTTCGAATCTACGCGTCATAGAACGGGAATATGGCGGCGCCGAAGCCGACCTGCTTACTACCGCCATATACTGCCGATGTTGACATCACGATTTCTCGTTTGAGGTTAAGTAAGTTCTGTGTGAATGTTTCATATCCTCCATACACCTGTATCGCATTCTGATCGAAAAGCTTAGAGAATTAAGAGCAATGGATATAAATCTCAAACAAAGTAAACTACATAGCCTCCAATTGACCAACAAAAACATACCGCCAACGCGACGCCGCCGTGTATTCTTCCACTACGCATTCCGCCACCATATTGATCGTGACGTGTACATGCGAAACCTACGAGCGCGCAGTTCAAACGCCGTTTTAGGCCACCCTAATTTTTGGCAATTTCGAATAAACTTTTCTCCCATTTGCAGTCATCAAAAAAAATTAGGAAAAAAACTGTTTGCTTCGGTCACTTACTACTTTCGAATGACACAATAAAAAACAAATGACTTAACTGACTCATTGCAGCTTGTCTCCTTGTTATTCTTGTATGTACTTAGTAGCCAACACACCTCCGAATACTCACACCCCCTACTCACACCACCCACCCTCTATCCTCCTTTCCTACTTGACCCCACCCTCCAATTGGCCCTATATAAGGCTGCTTAAAGTGCTTAACACCATAAGAATGTGTGCTTAATTAAGCACCTTTTTGCTTAGAGGTTGTGTGTGTGTGAAATAAGCATTTTTAGAGATTAAGCACTTTTTAAAATCAGTCACTTTTGAAATTAAGCACTATAAAATGAATCACCTTAAAATTAAGCAATTTTTGGCTGTTTGTTGAAATTAAGCTCTTTGTTGAAATTAAAGCAGCAGCCACCTCCGAATACTCGCACCCCCTACTCACACCACCCACCCTCTATCCTCCCTTCCTACTTGACCCCACCCTCCAATTGGCCCTATATAAGGCTGCTTAAAGTGCTTAACACCATAAGAATGTGTGCTTAATTAAGCACCTTTTTGCTTAGAGGTTGTGTGTGTGTGAAATAAGCATTTTTAGAGATTAAGCACTTTTTAAAATCAATCACTTTCTGAAATTAAGCACTTTTAAGCCCTTGTCAAAGTTTCCCACTTTTTAAAATTAATCACTTTTTGAAATTAAGCAATTTAAAATGAATCACCACATAATTAAGCAATTTTTGAAATTAAGCATTGGGGGCACATATATTTAAATTAAGCACTTTGTTGAAATTAAGCGGTAGGCACACCTCCGAATACTCACACCCCCTACTCACACCACCCACCCTCTATCCTCCCTTCCTACTTGACCCCACCCTCCAATTGGCCCTATATAAGGCTGCTTAAAGTGCTTAACACCATAAGAATGTGTGCTTAATTAAGCACCTTTTTGCTTAGGGTTGTGTGTGTGTGAAATAAGCATTTTTAGAGATTAAGCACTTTTTAAAATCAATCACTTTCTGAAATTAAGCACTTTTAAGCCCTTGTCAACCGATGATCGTCAATTTTTGAATATATCTTCAAAATATTGACGATGGTAAATCTTTGTGTCCCGGGATACTGCATTGACCATCGAAAAGTACATTCTTCAGGCCGTCGTTATTTCAATTCTCTATCGGGGGATACCATTACCATCGCATCTCACTCCAATTTTCTTTATTGGTTATTGGAAATGGCACTTCCAATAATACGGTGGTTATTGTAAAGGGGAACTCCTTGATAAACATCGATTTCCGCAAAGCGATTGACAGATTCGACTTCTATCGGGCCCAGCACGTAATGCCTCCAAATTGTGTCGTCAAATGTCACCCAATGGGTTTTGGGTGGGGGGGGGGGGGGTACCTTCTTCCGGCGGAGGCTTTTCGTGTTGAGCAGGTGGATCTCTACTAAAAAATTTAATGCCTTCTGACATTGCCCTCAATTAACGTAAATTAGAAGTGGTCAAATAATCTCAAATTCAAATTTTCCAATTGAGCATACACGTATTGTTGAATTTTTATTTCCGGATGTAGGAGTTTCCGTGTTGAAGGGAAGGCGCGTCTAGAATGAAAACCCTCAGTCGTCGTTTCTATATGGGGTTAGCAAGTTTGCGAAGACGGTTTTACCCATTGGGACCAGAATTTGAATTCGCCCGCCAATTGACAAAGATGTTATTTCCCGCCAAAAGGGTTTCTGCGGGTGGTGGAATTAAAGTGAACAGCTTGTCTTATTATTGATGATCGTTGACATTCGCATCGATGATCGATGATTGGTTCATTGCACAAGAGTCATTTTTGTAAATAGTCAATTTTCATAACCTCAAATTGGAGTCTGGGGCGAACCTCTGTCGGAGGCGGTCGCTTCGCTGCAGGCTCATAGTGGTGGAGCCATTTTTGATAGGCCTAAATCCTTTACTTTTTCCTTTCACTAATTTCAGTTCTTCGTCTTCCTATTTTCGCAACCCTGCTTCTCTTCCCGACTTCTGCGCTCTTCATCCTTCCTTCAACCGTCTTTTCCTCCTGGGCATATCTGCGGTCTCCACTAACCGTCAAATGATCTGGACAGTGATGGCAATGCTTAACCTCAAAGGGACGTGATCAATTATTTTTCGAAGATCATCCATCCCGGAACAAAATTTTAGTAGATTATTATCGAACCACCCATTGACCAAGACATTAAACTTTGTTTATTCTCTAGGGAAATGATCATCTAGTGTGTGATCCCGAACTTTTGTAAGTGGCTGTTTATCTGCAAAGCGGAATTAGGCCAATCAACCTACAACAACAACAACAACAACAACAACATAACCTCAAATTAAGAAATGCGATATTTTTTGGCCAGAATTCTTCTTCTAAATTTTCGTTTTCTAAATTCCAGTTAAGTGAAGGCAAAATGGGTCCTGCGGCAAAACCGCGTAAAACAACAAAGAAAAAAGGTTCGGTTTCGAAGCAGTCATTAAAAGGTAAGGGATTAATCTCTTTTTCCTGAATGGAAATGAACATCTGATCACCGTGAAACGAACAAGTCGTTCCTTAGAGAAGAATTCATTCTTGGGTTTGGAATAATTGAACGTGAGTCTTATAAACGTTCCGATTTACAGATTTAACAATTACAATTACAGTTAAAGCCGCAGACGAGTAGATTAAGTATATTTTGACTGGCGGCATCTTGATGGACAATTTGTAACATAGTAAGACGACCCTTCGTCATATCTTCGCGAACTCCTTTGTATATGTCTCATTATCAATTTCATAAGAAAAGAACGAGGACTACTAAGGAACCGTCTGATTCTTGTCGTGGATGGGAAAATTCTTTTCTGGGCCACTGAATGTCACATCTCTTGGTCAGCTCAACATACTTTCTTCTTTTCTAACCGGAACCAAATTTATCTCAATATTTGGGGGGGGGGGGGGAAACCCTACCGTTGTCGATAAGCTGCGGCTAATTATTGTTTCCGGGCTAAGGAATGTTGTCTCCTTTGAAAATGTAGAAACCGTTAAAGACAGAAAAGGCGGCGATGACACGTTCTGTACAAAAGCCGAAATTGAAATGTAAGAGCTTAATTGCCTATTTCCGAATGAAAAAAAACTCGGCCCCTGTGTTACTAAATTGATTATCCCAAAATTGTGATTTTTATTCAAACTATGGATGATAGGGAACCCGTGTCTAGCAGGCTACTGCATTGTCGATGGCCAATTGTTTAAATGTTTAGTCGAAATGGTGACAATTGTGAATGTTTTTCTCTCTCCGTACTAGATTGACGATGGTAAATTTTTCAATTTTGATTCAAAATATTGTCGATGGTGAATCTTTGGCTCCCGTGGTCATAGATTGACGATCGTAAAATTTTGAACTCCTTTTCGAAATATTGACGATGGTAAATCTCTGCATCCCATTCTTCTGGATTGATGATTGTCAATTTTCTTAAAATTTTAAGTTGACAATTGTGAATCTTTCTCTCGAGTTAAAAGATTGATCATCGTAATTTTGTTATTTTTATTCAAAATATAGCCGATGGTGAATCTTTGCCTCCCATGCTATTAGATTGGCGATGGTATATTTTTGAATTTTGATTCAAAATATTGACGATGGTGGATCTGTGTGTCTGTGTTACTAGATTGTCGATGGGAAATTTTTTAAAATAGCATGCAAATTATTGACGTATCCGAATCTTTGCTCCCATTCCACTCGAGTGACCATCGTAATTTATTGACTTTATCTTCGAAATTTGAACGATGGTGAATCTTTGTTTCCCATGCTACTATATTGTCGATGGGTTAATTTTTAAATCTGCACGACTCTAGTAACCAAATTCATTCTTTTGATGGAAATTGCGTGATACTTATTTTATTATCATGCTCATCAGGAGCTTCTAATTTAAACGTCTGGTTTCTAATATAGATCTATTCTCTTTTCAGAAACAGCTACAAAATCTGATTACGATAGATTAGCAACAACTATCATAAGAAGCAAGACATCCAAATCGACAAAAAACACAACTATAAAAATTGTTCCACAGTTACATCTGCCAAAGATTTCGGTACAAATCGACGCCGATCAAATGGGTATCTACTGCATCAATAAGAAGTTAAAAATAATTACTTGTGGCCGCCATGTCAAATCAACCCTGCCGCCTCCTGTTTTTGACATATTACAACAGCCTATGAACAGCGCTGTGTCCGGTGATCTGTTATTTGATGGGAGTAGATATTTTGTGCGGGTTCATGGGACTTCCAGATCAGCTTTTTTCGACGTGAGTAAAAAATCATAGTTGTGTGTTTGCGAATTTAGAACGATTCTATTATAATTCGAAGGTGTCGATTTTTAATTTTGCATGCCCGTGTTCAATGTTTGATTATTGTCAATTTTTTTTTTGCGTATCCGAGTAAACTAACGATGGTACATTTTTTAAAATGAAGAAATTTCCCGCCAGAAGATGGCACTGCTGCATCGAAAATCAAGGATTTTATATATCCTGTTTGATGTTTGACCTACAAATACGGGCGGGGCGGAGAGAGGGCGCATCTTTTATCGTAATAAACTGGATTCCTTATATACAAACACTTCCTTAAAATTTCTGCGGAGGGAATTGTCTCTTTTAATCTCTGAGAACATCCCTTCCCGTTAAACAACTTGATCTATTATTGGTCAGTCGTTCATCAATGGAATGTTCTGGTGTGGGTCACCACTGCCATCGTCTCCACCTCGGATTTTCGTTCTTGATTAACGGGAACGGCACTCCCAGTCGTTTTTTGTTCTCAGCATTTATTACCGGAAGCAGCGGCTATATTTTAGCTCGCTAGCTTTGGTCAATTGCATTGATGAAAGGGAGTTCTATCCGGCCCATTGGCGTAAGTCCTCCAAATTGGAGCGTCGAGAGGCAGCCATTGGGTCGGGGGAGGGGGGGGGGTTGGGTCGTCTTCTTCCAACGGGGTGTCTTCGCGATGAGCAGGTGCACCACCACAAAAAATCAATACCCCCTTTCATTTAAGAATTGATACTTTTAAGAGTTGTAGTGTCCCTCGACACTTTCTTTTTTGGTTTCTGAGTTGCCATCTTCTGTCGATTGATGAAAGAAATGGACGATTGTAAAAAAATCAATTTGGATAACGTCTTTGACACTTTATTCGACGTTTCTTCAATTTTCCGATGAAAGGTGGAAAATTTGACGATTATTAAAAAAATTGGGAACGGATGGAAATGATGATCGTGCTTATTATTTTTTGCGGAAAACAAATCGCCTAAGCCATTACGGTTAAATTTTTTTTTTTGTTTCAGGCAATTCAAAGCGTTTTGGCACATCGTAAATATATCTTGAAGATCCCTCTTACACAACAAGAACACTTTTATTTCCTATCAAACGGATCAAAGCGATTTGACCCCGGGCAATTCGATGACGTTCTGGGTCCTAACCAGCATCTGACGTCTTATGTGGTGACGGGAAAATGTGCTAAGGCATACACAGATGATATAGAAATGAGAACCCATACCACAAAGACTGGGGTTACAAAAGCGTATCCTAAAACGAAACGCGGAGAACGGGGTAACGCCGACATGTATTCGCAAATCATAAACACCGAGAAGATTTCGTATGCTACAATTGAAAAAGCAAGATTACGTCAACGACTTAAAAAACTGAAAACGATAGACGCATCAAAGAAACGTCCCTGCCGCATTTTGTCTTCTTCCTCTGACTCTTCACACTCGTCAACCGACAATTCGACTGACGAAGACGTTGAAAATTCTACAGAACACGGTGAGACAGAAGAAGACGAATCGCAACAAGGAACAGCATCTGAGGGGACTTCATCCACCATCGAGTCTCCGGAAACCTCTCCACAACAAATTTTCTCTCCGGGACCCCCTCCCGACGACCCGCCTCCTTACATAGAAAAAAAGATGCGCCTAAAAAACCGGCAAATTTCGCCTCCTAAAGAAACATCTCCGACTTGCGACCTCGAACCTATCATCCCAACTCTTCTGCCATCGACAATCGTCGATTCTCCGGGAAAATCTATTCCATCAAACCCAGGAACAACTTCAGCCCTCGGAAACCCGTTGCTGCCACTTTGTCGTCCAAGAGACGAATTGTCACCGACGGCCTTGACATTTATGCCATTCCAAATTAACGATGTTCCAGGTGAGTGAATCAAGAATCATCTCTTCCCCCCTTTTAACATTAAATAGGAAAAAAAATAAAAAAAAAATAAAAATGTCCAAGTCAGCTTCCTCTTACGAATAAAAACATGTATTTTAATCAAAGGAAATCCATTAATGACATTGCCGCGCCTCCAAAAAGTAAACCCTCAATTTTTTAATAAGCATCGTAGAAAAGTTAACTTGGTGGTTAAAAATCCTACGAGCGAATCAAAATAACTACGAGGCTTGTAATTTATACAGGAGAAGGGGAAGTTCCTTTTTCTGCTACAGAAAAGAGGGTGGGCGTGTTTCCTGTTTGTCTGCTTTTTTATCTATTCATTGAATTAACCACCCTTACGTGGAAATTTTTTAATTTTAACGGATTACTACTTTTAATTGGAGCGTTTAAATATTTTACCATCGTATATTTTATTTCCTTTTTGGCATATTATGACGATTGTATACTTTTGTAAATAGGGTATATCGTTTATTGTTCACAGCATCTATTACCGGGATCAGCGGCAGTATGCTTGAAAGGATCGACGCCTTGAGGGACTATATGTCTTTCTTGAATACATACCTGGCTCAAATTGAAAATAAAGAAGAATTATCTCCTATAAACACCTCTAACACGATAATTCGATCAGCCCACGAGTATGTCAGTTGGCTTCAAAGGATGGCCCATTACTTCAATATCCCAAGTTTGCCCGAAGGATTGGTGGCAAAAGTCGTACAGCTTAATGAGTCCATTTCCTCGTGTGGAACAGATGGTGTGTAACTCTTTTTTTTTTTTTTTTTTTTTTCTTTTAATTATCCCCGTTCCCATTGCATAATGGATATTTTTTCTTTGTTCCGAATAGTTATTTTTCGTGTGGAAGGCGAATCGATAATTGCAAGCCACCACTTTTAAGCTGTGTGGTTCATTTTTCTTAAAATCTACCATTATGCTTCTATTTTTTTCCGGATAATTTATTTTATTTTTTTCCTTTATTTTCTTGTGTTTTGCAGAACCGCCTTTCGTTCCATTTGGGACTTTGATCAATTTCGTACAAGCAATTATGACCAATGGAGGAAGACTTCGAACCGCAATTTACGAAGCCCTCAAAAAACAATATTGTACCCCCCCGCGAAAAGTTAAAATGGTGAGTTATCATGAAATGGATTTGTCCAGAATTGCCTTTTTTTTCAAATTTGTCTAACTATTTGGCTCGGGGCTTCCATTGCTAACTAAATTTCAAACTAAAATTAGCCACTGTGTAAAGTTTTTTTCTTTCTGTGAACCATGTGAATAGTCCATAGAATCCTCTGCCTTCTTGTAATTAACCATCATTGGTACTTTTTCTCCTTCCCCAGGTAGAGCCTACGACTGGCGAGGTTGTCGAATATATTGCCGATTACGTTGAAAAATCTCCCGAAACCGGTGCACCGATTTTCGAAGACCCACCCTCACCCAGTTCTTCTTCCGATAAAGCTGTATCCGACGAGGGCAATGATCCTGAAGCTTCTTTTGTTTACTGGTCAAAGGCAGGACCGAGCGCCCCTCGAAAGATGAGTTACGGGAGTCTTGACCCACTGGTAAGTTTGTTTCTCTTTTGTATAATGGAGTACCGAATAGTATCATTCTTTGATTCAATTGTCGTACAGACGTATGATTTTCTTGCCACCATACAGTATTTGACGTGACTGGGCCACGAGACATGTATTCTTTTGGAACATTTTCTTTTTGAATTATATTGCAGACTATGTATCTTACCTTTGCGAGAGAAATTAATGACAATAGTCAATATTTGGGGGTGATTTAAATTTTCCTTCATTTTTAATGGGATTTGGAAAAACTCAACTAGACTCATTCCCAAAACGAACCACGCCTAAGTAATTTAGACCAGGAGGCTTGTTTTTTTTTTTTTTTTTTTTTTTTTTGTTTCCTTATTGTATAACAATACAACCCTTAGACGCTATAGTTACAATATAAGTTTTCGTTTTTTTTTTTCGATTATTTCATTGGCTGTAAACTTTTATGCTTTCTTCTATTTTAATCCTCTGCACATTCAAGCTTTCACTAATTTTCTTTTATTTTTAATTTCCTTTCGTAGATCCATCCTGCAACTGGGAAAATCCCTCAGAAGGAGTGTGCAGATGCGATAAAAAAACTGAGACCCACGTTATCCCGTGATGCCAAGCTGGCCAGGTTAAATACATCCACCCGCAAGATAATGGCTGGGGTAAAAAGAAGCATGGACACTCAGACGGAATCGTTTGACGATTTTATCCAAGACTATATGGACGAATTATTATCACGAGACGAATTCAAAGATGATCCTGTCCCTTAAGGATAAATTCATTTGTGGTTTCTTTTTTTTTCTTTTTATTGGATTTCGTTATGTAATGGTCAATTTGCCAATCAATTTTTCAATTTGTATCTATGCGTTGAGAAATCTAATGTTCAATTTTCCATTGCCAAAATGAACTATCAACAAGAATCCATTTTTCAACGGTGAAACTGAGTCGTATTTGTTTTTGCATCAATGCCGTTTGTCCTCAAATCTTTGTCTCTCGTGTCCTACGTCGAGGAATCGCGGAATACACTATCGATTCGAAGGTCCATCGATCATGACCATAGGTTCAATACTGCCAGTGGGGGCTCGTAATAACTATGTGGGATACTCGAAACTGGCGGGAAGTCCATCTCTAACACGCGACGTTATATGATTTATATATCTTTTTTTTTTTTTTTTTTTTTTTTTTTGTTTTGTTTTTGGGTCCTCTAGAATCTACAGTTGGGTGGGTAGCGTTACGCGAATGTTCATTGCTCTATCGTAGCTCTCTTAAATGTTAAAATAAGTTAGACGAACTTATGGTCATGACGCGGGCCTCTCGTTCGGACATGTTCAGGAGCATAACGTTTATTGGTGAGGGTGGGTGCCGCGACGGCGCGGGGGGCGAAGCCCCCTTCCCCAAGGAGGTCGACGCCCCCAAGCACCCAGGTAGCATTTCATGCGCACATCAAGGAGTTCGTAGAAAACCACGTTCAAATATTCCTGAACGCTGGTGCTCAAGTACATCCCAACATGAATTTAGATGGACGACCAAAACCCGCAGTGCAAGACTCTCGCAGTCCCAACCCCCGATTTTCATTATCATTGTCGGAACGTACTATACGGCCTTATATCCATTTTCCCTTGGCGATGCCGGAGAATAGAGATTGAAATCATTCTTTGCTTATATGAAGATATGAAGGGGTCATTTTGATTCGAACCCACTTCCGGAGTATTTAGTGATATGGTAATTATAGTTTCCTCGGATATTGCATCCGACGAATTAAAGAGTAATTATTACGTTCCATATATTTGAAATACGGCAACGACATCTAGCGGCCGGGGCCAAAATCAGAAATTCTAGCATGGTTTGTGCATGACTGTATGCGTACGAATGCTGATCAACACCCACACCAACGTATGTATTAATCACCCCCCCACCCCCACCCCCAGGTAAAAATACACCCCTTCACTTAAAGGGGTGTGTATGTTTCTTAAACATCAAATAGACGGGGGAATAAAGTCACACGAAACTTCATCATCCTATCCTGTTGGGGTCAAATGTTAGGAGAGGAGGATCTATCTCTTTGGCTTGCGATGGATCCTGACATTTGGATCTCAAGAGGAGAATGATGTTTATGTGTGGGGGGGGGGGGTGCCGCGACGGCGCGGGGCGCGAAGCCTCCCTACCCAGGAAGGTCGACGCGCCCAAACACCCGGTGAGCTCGGCGCTGCCAGAATGCCTGACTTCCGGTCACAAACTACCACTCTTCATGCCCATCTGATGGTGATGAAGGAAAAGAGATAGATGTAGAAATAGAGAGAAGAACGAAAGCGTGAACGCCCAGAGAGCTATAAAGCCCCCCCACCCGTACAACATGTCAAATTTGTAAATGTGCATAGCCATAATACAAATCACCGTAGAACAACGCATTTTGTTCTTTACTGCCCCCTAATGAACCCCCGCCCTGTCGCTAAAATTGGCACGTGTACCAGAGAATGTTTTACTCTAATAGCCGGCATCAGAAAAATTTCTATCGAAAGAAAAATTTCAACAGAATACTAGTCAGAGCTCCCCCCGCCCAACTTCGTGAAGCCGAGCGCCATCTAGCGAATTGGAGTCAAAAATTTACCATCGTAATCATTTTGAATACATATTCAAAAATTTACCATCGTCTATTTAGTCGAATAAGAGACAAAGCAGCCGCCGCTGAATAAGAAGCGCCACGTAATCAATTAGCACGACAAAAGGGACACACACACACAAAGAACCTGAGTAAGAGTGTGAGTATTGGCGCTCCTCTTAAAAAATTTAACATTCACTCGTCAATGAACCCTACAATTTATCCGGGGGGGGGGGGGGGGCGAGCGTACAACGCCGTGACGGGAGTTTTTCGTTTTCAAAATCACCACGCCACCACACACACCTAAGACCCTGAGTAAGCCTGTGAGTATTGACCCTCCTCTAGAAATAGAAGGTTATAATGGAAGGTTAGAATAGAAGGTTATCCCTCTTTACTTTTGACCTATATCGGCACCCGCCTACCGATGTCCCTTATAGAGTCCGAGTTTTGGCAGTTTCTCTGCCAACTTTTCGGTATTAAAAAAGTCTCCTCCAGGAGACAATATAATTTCCCACATAAAAAATAAAAATCTCTTCAGAGAGACGATTTTCTTTTTTTTTTTTTCTGTCTGTCACCTGAAACAACGTCCTTCGTGACTAAATAGATTCGGCGACAGGCAGGGGAAAAAAAGCACCGTTTTTGTTCTCCTCACCATCGATCCCGTCAGGATCCTTGGTACCCAGCGCCGTCGCAAGATGGCGTGTTGCCCCATTCCGTATATGGGTATCGGATTATCCCCCCTTTTTTTTGTTGTTTAAACAAGCGTTTCGTCGTAGAGCCAATGCATATTATCATGACAAAATATATTCCTTTGATCACCAATGTTTCTTTCAACCTGCTGCCAAAGGAAGTCACGTATTTGAGACTCGTTTCATGAACTTCCATTAACCGAATAGATGCGGCGGTCTTCATGAATCCAATTCTTTTGCGTGGGCTTTATGTGGGATACCACCTCCATCGCAACCGGGTTGCCGCTTTTCATTCTTAATGTCATGCTAGACAACTTTCGTAAGTGCTTGCATTCGATATTGAATCCAACCAGCTGACGCTAGAAGGATACATTGGCGTAAGACCTCCAAATTGGGGCGTCGAGAGGCAGCCGATGGGGGTGGGGGGGAGGGGGGGGGTGGGGGTACTTCTTCCGGCGGTGGTCTTTAGCGAGGAGCGGGTCCTTCACCACATACACAAGTAATATCCCCCATCAATTAAGAATAAGAACAACGACAAATTAGGACCGACCATTCGGAAACCACAATGTGGTGTTCCATTCGGTCGGAACGACATTGTTCGATATATTTTATAAATAGAAAGCTGAAATTTATAATTTTAAATTTTATCATGATGGATATTTAATATAGATTGGGGAATTCAGTGTGGTTGGAGGGGGGGGGGACAGATGCACATCCCAAAAAATTGGGGTGCATCCCCAAATGTGCCCCCAATGCTTAATTTCAAAAATTGCTTAATTATGTGGTGATTCATTTTAAATTGCTTAATTTCAAAAAGTGATTAATTTTAAAAGTGGGAAACTTTGACAAGGGCTTAAAAGTGCTTAATTTCAGAAAGTGATTGATTTTAAAAAGTGCTTAATCTCTAAAAATGCTTATTTCACACACACACAACCTCTAAGCAAAAAGGTGCTTAATTAAGCACACATTCTTATGGTGTTAAGCACTTTAAGCAGCCTTATATAGGGCCAATTGGAAGGTGGGGTCAAGTAGGAAGGGAGGATAGAGGGTGGGTGGTGTGAGTAGGGGGTGTGAGTATCCGGAGGTGTGCCTACCGCTTAATTTCAACAAAGAGCTTAATTTCAACAAACAGCCAAAAATTGCTTAATTTTAAGGTGATTCATTTTATAGTGCTTAATTTCAAAAGTGATTGATTTTAAAAAGTGTTAAATTTTAAGAAGGGTTTACAAGTGCTTAATTTCAAAAAGTGATTAATATTAAAAAGGACTTAATTTCCCAAAGTGCTTAATTTCAGTTTTCCTCTCCGAAGCAAAAAGGTGCTTAATTAACCATTCATTCTTGTGGGATTTGCCACTTTAAGCAGCCGTATACAAGGGCCAATTAGAGGGTGGGGTCAATTAAGTAGGGGCGATGGAGGGTATGGGTTTCTGGTGTTAAGTTGAAGAAAGTGCTTAATTTAAAAAACAAATACTAAATGTGAATAAATGGTTAATTTCAGATAGGGCTTAGTTTGAACAATTGCTTAATTTCAAAATTGCTTAATTTAAAATTTGCTTAATTTCAAAAAGTGCTTAATTTTAAAAAGAATGACGATGGTAAATTTTCGAGCTTTTTGCTAAATTATTGACGGAGGTACCTGTTTCCGCTTTTGACTCCGTCCGCTGGGGTGGCGTTTCCCCGCGACCACGACGCTTAATTTTAATCAGGAATTTATCGATTTGATATTGTTTCTGTTAATAGGACTTCGCCTACTGGTTCTTCTGCTGTGCCGATCGATGCATCCAAACCTGTAAATTCTACAAATCAGACAACTCCTGTAATTCAATGTAAAAAATCTTATGCCCAAGCTGCATCAAGTAGCGACGAAGACGGTGTCTTTGAAGATGGATCTGACAAGCTTCAAGAAACTTCTACATCTAAGATGTAAGTAGCCTTTATATATTAATTACATATCATCAATATTTCTTAAATCCTCGCGTTATAAGGATCTAAGGATCTATATTATACAGCTACAAGCAAAATCTTGGAAGCACTATTTCTGACGAACTGCCGGACCGATAAGGATGATCTTTACATGTATGTCATCTGTAGTTGATGTAGATGTGCAAAAAATTATGAAACCCCGAACTTTTAATGTTGTAGAGCTTTTAAAGCTCATGTCACTTAAGTCCAATGTTAATAGCGTGAGAGATATGTCGTTTCCGCTAGAAACGTCAAGGTGTAGGATTCTACCTGAGTGACTCGAATAAACAATAAAACAATGGAAAAGCTCGTGAAGGGCTCCTCATTCGAAGAGTTGAGGAAAGGTGCATCGCTCAGGGTTCAAGGTTCAAAATCCAAGGTATAAGGATTTTACTCAATTTTTCCTTATTCTTCCGGCTTCGATTTGTGGCATTGGTCAATTTACTTGATTGCTGGATTTCTATTAATATTTACAGCAGATAAACAGCTGATACAAAGTGAGAAAGCAGGCGCAGCGTCGCGTCGGGACGGACCAAATATTATTAACTCTTAACGGTCGAAATCCGATTTTTTTTTTTTTTTAAATTAAGTATTTAAAAATAACATAATAAATGGAAATTTCTCCAGTAAGTGGACTGTGAAATTCTGTACATCCAGCTATTCCTCATCATTTACAAATCTGAGTGTTACGTCAAAAATTTTGAAATCGATGCAGCTCGAACACAAAATGGTGTATTAAAATGGAAGAACATTTTTGCCTATACACATGCGTATAGGGCCCGCGAAGCGGGCCTGAGGGCGCGAAGCGCCCTCCCGGGGGTTGGACCGCGTAGCGGTCAGGGGGCAGGGCCCCCTAGTTTCTTATAAGGCGCTATGTTTTACATCTTTATTACTTTATTTTATTAATGCGGATTTTTTTTTTTTTTTTTTTTTTAAAATTTTATATATATATATATATATATAATTACTAGGACAGTAGAAGAAGCTGAATGTCTTTTACAGAAAACTTTACGACACGAACAGAGGAGCGTTGTCGATTTTTTGTTAAAAGGTAGAGGGGAAAACGTCCTTCTCTTGGCCCCCACAGGCTGGGGGAAAACCCTTACTTTCATTATACCCCCCCTGTGTAAAAAGTCTTTTGTTTTGTTAATTTCACCTCTGGTGTCTCTTATAGAAGAGCAAATTAAAGTGTTTTTGGAAGCAAATTTTTTTGTCATAAACGCCAGAGATGCCGCTGACGATTTACCAAGCTTGAACACGGTTTTAAGCGTTATAAAAGGGACCACTTTACCCGTTCTTCTTATAGGGACCCCGGAGAAATTTTTTTTTAATAGCAGAGTCGCTGCTTTGTTACGTAAATGTTTATTGGCCAGCGACGACAGTCTCGTAGTTTTCGACGAAATTCATACTGTAGTAACTTGGGGTTAGATTTTAGGAATTCTTACGTAAGATTCGTTGAAAATTTGGAAGGCGTTCCCCATTTGACTTTCTTTCTATGTACAGCGACTTTCCCATCGTACCTGTTCTTACCCATCCAGGCGATGCTTAATATCCGCATTCATAAAATATTCGATTTCACGATATTGAGAAGTGCTGTCACGATTTCTACGTTTCACACAGCTTTCCATCCGACAACACTCGCCCCTACTTCTCTTACGTGTATACATCATGTACCCGGAAGCCTTGCTCGATATTTGAAGAAAAATTTTTTATCCAAGGAATTGAGCGGAAGAGTGGGGATTATTTTTGTTAACAATAGAGAAGGTGTCGAAAAATTGGCCGCCGAATTATCACAAAGGGGGGTTTCCTGTTCCTATTTCCATTCCCGGTTACCCCTTAACGTGAAAACCCAAAGAGTAAATTCGTGGAACGAAGGAAAACCCCCCCCTTATGATAAGCACGTCAGCTCTTAGTCTCGGCATTAATAATCCCCATCTCTCTTTCGTCATACATCTTGGGTATAGAGCTGCATCTTCCTTTTTAGAATACGTGCAAGAAGTGGGTAGATGCGGGAGGGGCGGGAATATCTCTGGAGGTGACGCAATTCTGATAACGAGTGGCACTCATGATTATTTTCAACTTTGCTCATCATTGAATCATTCAGAAATGAAGTCGATCATAGCGAATAATGAAGTTGCCCTCAATTTTGGATTTTGGAATCAAAATTTCGGGTGTCTTCATTATTTGGTATTCGCCTATTTTACTTGGTGTTCCAGCGATGTTCTCGTAGATGATTTTGTAACCACTCGTTGTTATAACTGCGTCACTTGCAAGGAAAAGTTTCCGGAGCGTGTTCCTTTTCCCTATTCAGACGAGGAAATCGTGGAAAATCTTTTCCGGGAAATTGGAAAGAATCCAGCACCTTATTTGCGAAGTTTTGTTCTACTGGCAAAGGTTCTTACAGGTATTATAGATAAGTCGGTTACAGATCTGGGTCTTCACCGTTTACAGAATTTTGGAGCTTTATCGGGCAGAACTGTTCAAAGTTGCTTAATTCTTATCACAACGTTAGTTCTTTTGAGAAGGCTTCAAATTTCTGTCGACGTGAAGAAATTAACCGGGAGTTCCCGTTTTTCTGTGACCAGATATGATGTTTTAATAAATTCCCCTGATGATCAAATCAAAGATATCCTACCAGATATTACTCTGCCTCCTTTACAGGGAAAAAAAAAAAAAAAAAAAAAACCGGGGAACAAAGGGAAATTCATACATTTTCTCACGCGCCTAGGATTGAATATATCCAATAGTCTACCGCGTAATATATTCACTATGAAAAAAGGAATATGTCTAATGATGTATGTTGGATATATGCCTTTTCTAAAAAACAAAATTATAAATAAGATATACGTCAATATTTTAAAAAATACATTCACAAATTGACAATCGTCAATCGAGTAGTACGGGAGACAAAAATTCACCATCGCCATTGTTTTGAATACAAATTTAAAAAATTTATCATCGACAATCTTGTACCATGAAATGTCTTTATATGTGTATGTATGAGCCGCTTTTACGGCGCGCTAGGGCGCTCTGCGACGCCTATTCTCCACAGGAATCTGTCATGGTAGAGATCCTCCGGAAGCTGGCATCTCTCCATCTCTTCATGGATGCCCTCTACCCACCGTTTGGCTGGACGTCCTCTCCGTCGCCTACCTGGGGGGACCCACTCCAACACCTTCTTCGGCAACCTGGTATCAGCCATTCCCTGCACATGCCCATACCATACCAATTGCTTGGTCATGATATCGTGCACAATCGTCCCCTCAACGCCCATTATCTCTCGGACACGTTCTCTCCTCGAGATTCCAGCCGATCTTCGCCAGAAATCCATCTCGGTCGCCTTGAGCATTTCTTGGGTCCGCTTCTTCAACTGCCACACTTCACTGCCATAGGTGATAATAGGTTTGACAACCGAGTTATAAATCCTCTTCTTGTTGTCTTTGGAAATCCTTTGGTCCCAAAGGATCCCATTTAGCATGGCGATGGCTTTCCTTCCTAGAAGATTACGGTCCCGAATGGCCTGATCCAGCTTCCCATCCGAAGTCAGCTTCACCCCCAGGTACTTGTATTGCTCGCAACTTTCTATATGTTGACCATCCTCCAGGACTATGCTTTGCTGAGCACCTCCGACTGACATCTTTTTTGTCTTACGGACACTAACCTCGAGGCCCCATTTGCGATACTCCTCCACCAACTTCCGGGTCATATACTCCGCATCATCGTGATCTTGACTTATGACTACCTGGTCGTCAGCAAAGCATAGCGTGAAAAGTGTTTCTTGGTCATTTAGAGGGACGCCCATGCCGGCACACTTTCTCTTCCACTCCTTCAGAACGTGCTCTAGATATATCTTAAACAGCGTCGGTGACAGACAACATCCCTGCTTAAGCCCCTTAGTGACAAAAAAACCATCTGAAAGCCTTCCTTGGCACTTGATTCTAGCAAAAGCCCCCGATAAAACTGCTTGACTGCCCCAATAAGTCCTTTACTAAAACCAGTTTCTTCTAGGACTTCCCAGAGTTTCACAAGAGGAATACTATCATAAGCCTTTTCAATATCCAAAAACACTAAATGAAGCTCCTGGCCAACAATTCTCTTCTTTTCGGTTAACTGGGTAACACAGAACAGATGATCAGCGGTAGACCGACCAGCCCTAAAACCTGCTTGCTCCTCCGCCTCGAACGGGGTCCACTCCTCTTCGATCTTCGCTTTCAACACTTTTCCATAAATTTTACTTATCGTTCCTGTCACCGCTAACCCTCTGTAGTTCCCACAGTCATCCTTCCTTCCTTTTTTATGCGACGCTGTTATCCAGGCCTCTTTCCATTCTTTCGGGATGTCATCACCGTCAATGCACTTCTGCAGCAAATCCCTGAGATGGTTAACCAACTTGCCAGTCCCACATTTAATTAACTCGGCTGGAATGTTTCCCGGCCCAGGAGCTCTTCCATTCATCAATTCCCTGATTGCTTTGACCACCTCCTCAACTCGAATTTCCATTGAGTGATTCTCGACTATATTTTCAGCATTCCCCGTTTGAAACTCTGGTCGCCCTTCCGTCAATAATTTACTAAAATGTTCGTCAAGCTGTGAGATTGTTATCGGAGATATAATGTCCCGTTTCATGTCCCTTCTTAGGCCTTTGATCAGCTTCCAGCTCTCGGCACTCTTCCTTCCCCCCAGGTATGTGTCAATCCTTGAGCAGTTGTTCTCCCAAGACTCGTTTTTTCTTCCTGGTGATTAAAAGACGAACCCTCGCCTGGGCTTTCCTATACGCGCCGCGGGTGTCTGCAGTCCTAGAAGCCAGATAGTCATGGTACTTCCTACGCTTATCTTCAATTACCTCCTCTACCTCTTTGTCCCACCAGTAGGGTTTCTGTACATCCTTGCTCTCATTACACATACCCAGGGCTTCCTTCGCAGCTGAATGTATACAACTTTTGATGAACTGGTACAAATCTTCTGCAGTATCAAAAGTTTCTACTCCCAGTTTCTCATCCAGCCGCTTCCTGTAGAGCGCTTTCACGCTTTCATGCTGTAAGCTATCGATGTTGTAGTGCACTTGTTCGATCTTCGTTCCTTGTGGCTGGCACTTCTGATGTTGCAAGGTATTCCTCCGCAGCCCATACTTAACCGGAAATGCAATCTCCGCCTTGAGAAAATGGTGATCACTACCACAGGAGAACCCCCGCAAACTCTTACTTGTTGAACCTTCATGGTACTCGTTTGCCTGGTGACCGCGTAGTCGATGATTGACTTCAGCCCCCGAGTTTGCTGAACCCATGTGTACTTGTGGATATCTCGATGTTGGTAGAATCCGTTCAGTATTTTCAACTCGTTTTGTTCACACACATCAATGATGCGTGCACCGTTGTCATTCATCGCCTCTTCACCGAAAGGTCCAACAACTTTAGAACCATTCCTTCGTCCGGTTCTACCATTCAAATCTCCCATGATAATGACCTCCCTTGTCCTTCCAACCCTCAGAACCTCGTCGTTGAGTTGCTCAAAGAACTGATCCTTTAGATTGACAGGAGCATCATCATTCACACCATATACTCCTAACAGGGCCACCTTGTGACCATGCAGTGTAAGATGCATTCTGATGATCCGCTGGTCTACTGCTTCCAAGTAGTTATTGACGGACGCAAACTTTTCCGGATAAGTATGGCGACTCCTTGCTGTGCGCGTTGATCTTTACTGACACCACTATAGAACAGATCATAACATCCTAAGTTTTCTGATCCTGTGCCTTTCTTTTTCGTTTCTGTTAACACGGCGACATCTACATTATACTTTCTTACCTCCGATACAACCTCTGTCAATTTATTAGAAATGCCCTGTACATTCCATGTCCCAAAAACCATTGTCCTTTTCCGTAGTTTGTGTCGCAAAATCCGTTTTTTTCCATTATCACCGAGGCTATCTTTATTAGGCTTTTTAACATTAAGTTTTTTCCGGGTATCGGGGAGTTAGCCCGATGCCCCAACCCCCAACCTGGAGGACCAGGGTTTGATTTTGGAGTACCGTCTCCTAGACAGGCTGCTTTCACCACAGCTATGAGCCCTGTCTGCCCCTCTGATGAGTGGTTCATACGCCATGAAGCCGGTGACCATCTCCACCCCCCTTTGAGGCAGGGGCTACCAGCTGGGGTCCGCAGGCTTGCTAAACCTGTGACAGTACTGAGTACAGTCCCCCATACGGTCAAATGTCTTTATATATTTTGTTTTTATTGGAGAGAGGGGAGGGGTGGGGGGTTATAGACGTTTCCATGTTTTATGAGAATTTATTTTTATTAATTATACTTTTGCAGGCAGACTCCGATAAGAATATTTCCGGCTCCCCCCGTTTCAAATTTGAAGACCCCCGCTTTCATACGTGACGTAAGAAATTCCCCCACGATGATCCGTTCCGTTTTTAACCATGCCTACGACAAGTGGTCTATCGCCGAAGCGGAAGTGAAGAGATTAACCCCCCTGGGTCGTCGATGGGCATGTGTTATTATTGCTGTGGAAATTAGCCCGAGGAAACGTGTTTTCCGTGTAGTTGAGAGAAAGGATAGATTTTTCACCGACGTTATTTTAGACTCGGGGAAAGGAATTTCCTTATCCTACTACGAATGTATCACGACTTTAGTCAAACCGGTCAAATTGTATTTTGACATAGAGTGGGTTGCCCAGGAGGTAACTTTCAAAGATCACTCTTTGAAAATCGTTTCGGCGTTGGTGAATTCCTGGAACGATTTCATTAGAGAAAAATTTCCCCTTCTTGTCCACGGAATGGAAAACGTGGAAGTGCTCGAATCACACGATACTCCACTCGACTCTACGATCATCGAGGGAGGGCGAAAAATTTCTTTCCATGTCATTTCGTTGCTGAAGGTCTACTTCGTGAGTATGCCTGCAATAAGGAAATGCGTAACCCAATTTCACACCTTCCTCGAATCTCGTAGAGTCGACGTCACCATGGATTCGAGTTCGGAGAAATTTTTCCCTAACGGAAAATGTATTTTAGATATTTCCGTGTATAAATCTCGACAGAATTTCCGGTTGCCGTTGTGTTCGAAACTCCAGGAACCACAGCGTAGAATGCGCTTTGTCGAAGGGGTCCCTTCGCCTATCAGATGCATAAGAGCCTTGTGTCAACCCATCTCCAGAACTCCAAATGATGTTTCCGTGTCGGAAAGCGACGTTAACGGGTGGGAAATCCCAATTTTTCGCCCCCCCCCCCCCCGACAGATGGAGCCAGGACATAATCGAAATCCACAAACCCCCCACCCATTCGGGGGTGGGGGGGGGGGGGGCGTGTGTGTTTCGACGACTACGCCGCAGGCTTCGTCTGTCGTAGGGGGTTTAAGTTGGGAGCGAGTAGGTGGCGCCCGGGGGGGTGCCGACACCCCTCGGGCGCCAATTATTCGCAAACGCCCAGATTCCGTTAGCGGCCCAGAGCTCCGTCATCTGATAGACGATAGGAACCGCCATGTTCAAGTGGGTTCGATGCACAATTTCGATCCCACAACGTCAACAGGTCGTTCGTCGATTTTGCTACCCGTCGATACTAGAGTCGCTACAGGAAATCGACCGACGCCGAGTCCTCTTAAAAGAGACAGTAGACCCGTCTATGCCAACATAGAAGCGTCACCTATTGGTAATGATGCCGATTTGACAAACGCCGTTTATTCGTTCGTAGATAGAAACCTCGTCTACAAGGTCAATTCTTCTCCTTATCACGGCAATGATGTGACGTTTTACGTTGAAACTGTCTCCCGTCAATGTCGGCTTGTCGGGAGGCAGCACAGCAAGAACAACATATCTCTGGCAGTAAACGTTAAATACAGAACCGTCCATCAAACCTGCCACAGTGATAAATGTCGATCCCGGAAAGTTTTACTGACACAACTACCCCTCGAGGATCCAGGGGGGTAGTCTCTGCTCTCAATTTTTTGTCTGTGCAACCACTTCCACAAAAATCAATGTGGTAAAAAATCTTGCAACGCGTGTATGTTTGTTGACACATCCTTTGCTCAGAAAAGACAAAATAAAAGAGGCAAAGCAATTGTTGATTGAGAATTGTTACCCGTGGTCACTTATCGAGTCAATTTTTGCAGAGGTAATAAATTCTTGCTACAACGGTTTCCCCCCTCGCAAAAATAGGGAAAAAGAAGAGACGGTGGTTGGTCCATATTTGTCCTCATGTTCTGAAAAATTAAGTGCCGCAATAAAACCATTTGGATTGTCGCTAGTAACAACAAATAAGTGTAATTTAAAAGGGTTTAAATCAGCTCTAAAAACCAAAATCCCAAACGAGAAAATGTCCGACGTGGTTTATGAAATCCCATGCAAAGGGTGCCCAGGGGTCTACATTAGGCAGACTTCACAGCATGTACATAAGCGCCTTGACGGACACAAGTTTAATAAGCATGAAAAAACGGCACTTAAGCAGCACGTAAAAGAAACAAACCATCAATTTGATTATGATAACACCAGAGTGCTAAAACAAGAGAAAAATGAGCAGGTCCGTTTAAATTTAGAAGGGTTAAGCATCCTTAAAAATAACAACGCTCTGAATTCACGGACAGAATTTTACCATTTTGAGGATTATTTGGTAGGTTCCGATACCTTTTAATTGTTACCCATTGTTTTGTCGACCATTTATTAATAGCTGTAACTCAGGCAACAATGTTTGTAATGTTCGTAAGATTGTAACTATCATTTCTTCTCTTCCCTGACCGTGTTGGATCGGAGGACTAGGTGTTTATTTCTCGTTTTTCCTTGTTTTGTCGCCTCAGTCTCTGCCTGATGATGGTGCGAATAATAAGCCACCGAAACGTCGCATTGTAAAAAAACTTTTTGTTTAAAAATAAATAAAAAGTTACGGTTATACAACTCATGAAGTTCGATTTATTATTACTATATATATAGTATATATATAGTACCTAACTTACTACGTATAGTAACTTAACTTATACTTATATATATTATATATATATATATATATATATATATATATATATATATATATATATATATATATATATATATATATATATATCGTTAACGACGATCAGCAACCAGGCTATTTACGTCGGGGACTAAGAAACTTTTAATTTTTAAATTTAATTGCTTGAAGAGTTTTAAAATTTCTGTTACTACTATTGGATCATCGGAGCATAAAGGGTGGATGTTATGTGGGAGGGAATTTCGAATTTTGATGCGCGTGGCATAGGTTTTTGGGCAAGAAAGTAAAATATGGTCGATTGTAAGGGGGGAATGTTGACATAGAGAGCAGAAAGGAGCTGGAGATTTTGAGATTAAATGAGAATGAGAGAAAAAAGTATGGCCGATTCGCAGTCTCGCAATTTGGACTTTATGTATGTAGTTAGTTAGTTAGTTATTATAATTTTGAGACATTCAGCGACTCAGGCTATTAACGTCTGTTATTATAATTTTAAGACATTCATGTATGTATGTTGTAAGGGAGGGTGTATGTATGTATTTCAGCCAGCGTGAGGATTTTTCAGTTTTCAGAGCGTTGAGCGGCAGTTAATTTTTAAGTTTCTTGAAACGAAACTTCTGGGGTTTATAGTCCCCTAAGAGTACTTTTAAACTGTGAAGAAAAAATTGGAATACGTTAATTACTTTTCACACAGCGAGGGGTCAAAGTGGGGGGAGGTTTAATTTTGTCCACGCGATAACTCGAGTAAAAATGAATCTTTTGAGCTGAAATTTTGATGGTAGTTAGATATCTACTAAGACTGGTTTCCTATTGACTTTCAGCGAAATCGGCCAACGCGTTCCATAATAGCGGCAATTTACCGTTTTTACGGGTGAGGGGGGGGGGGTAGGAGTTGCGCAGCCAAGGGGAACTGTTTCTTGAAACATATCTGTGGCGAGAGGGGTAGGGTAAATGATTTCATTCCCCAATGTGACACTACCCTTCGGAAAATACACTCATGCCGCGGTAAATGCGCGGACTACAAAAAGAACCGTCCCCTACTTGCCGGCAACCCCACGGAAAAACCCTGCCGCTTGCAGCAGGGTTTTTTTTCGTTTTTGAAGCGGCAAGCTTGAAAAAAAACGCATGTTTCTTCCACAGATTGTATAGTTAGCAGTGCATTTTTTACTTTCCCGATGCGCTCATTGTAATTTTGAGCCATTTTTGAAATGAAACAACTCCTCTTTTTGCTCTGACTCGAAGTTTGTAACAGGCCCATTTTGGAATTAGAAGGCGAAATTTAGGAAGATGAATAAACACACGCACTTTCATCCACGATACCGGATCACACAAGTTGACATGAAAACATACTGCACTTGCTGTAAAAGATGTTAAAATCACGGACTTGTGGTCAGGGGCGGACTGAAGAAGTGACTTATGGTCTAGTTGAGAAGTTGAACCTGAGATGTTATCAGTCGGAACCGAAGCAAGTTGAAAATTCGGGTCGGGCTTGAAGGTCTCAATTGGTAAGTATTTATACTAAATGGAACTATGTGCATAGGGATTGCGTGAGACTTAGTTCCTTTTGGCATAAATACGTTCATTTGTAACTCTAAGGGCGTATTGCATCACCCATCAGGTGCACAGATAAACACAACTATTAAGTACATGAGATAGTGCGTCTGATTGTAAACAAGCGCCGGCTTAAGGCCTAAAATGCTCCGAAAGTTGAAACTAAGAAAGAGACGGAATAAATGTGAGGGAAAAGGATAGACGAAAAATCTGTCTCGAGGAAAATTTTGAAGAAAGTTGTCGCGTAATACGCTACTGAGTTTTTGATAATCGGGCGCAACCCTTTTGCGCGAATGGACTCATAATTAGGTAAAAATTATGAGGTGTTTTGCGCGAGCGGTAATAGAGGGTTTCGAAGTGAGCAGGGTCACTTTTGCGCGGGTACAAATTGAGCTGGGCCCCAGGATTTTAAACATTAGCCCAGTAATATTATCAGAAAATCTTTAAAAAATTCCGGAGAATCGTGTGATTTCAACGGCGAACAGCTTCCTGGGTTGCGTAAAATGATTAATAAAGCCAGGAAAAAGCTTCTGCCGGTAAAAATTCCTACAAAACGAGGAGAAGCCGTGGAACAGCTGCATGAGCTTCAAGAAAAAATAACAGTCTGCGTTAAACAGAATGCACCTGAACAGTTTTGCTTCGGAAATTTTCGTTGTAAAAAATATGATAGTATCTACGCGGGCCATATACTCCCAATTTTCGTTGACAACGTTACCATGATCATCAAACGTGAGTAGGTGCATTTTATTTCTTTTCCAATTCTATTATTTTATCGTGCAAAATTTCCAAGACTTCATTGGGAATTTCAAAATGCATATCGCGTAAAATGCTTTCCGCGCAATATGCCCATTTTTGGGTCCATTAGCGCAAAAGGCTTGCTCCCTTGATAATCATTTTTACTGAATTAAAAAAAAAAAAAAAAATAAGAAAAAGAAAAAGAGGGGAGAAAAAGAATGACGAAAAAAGAAAGGAAAAATTAATAGTAGTGGTATAGTAGTAGCAGTGGTAGTAGCAGTAGCAGAAGTATTATTTGTTTCCTTTACAGCAGCGCCTGTGCGACTATCGCCATTAACTCCAACTGAGATATAGGAAAAACGAGAAAAAGAGAAGAGAAAAAAGGCAAAAGAAAGATAAGTAGAAAAGAAAAATAAGAAGAAAGGAGAAATAAGGCAAAAGAAAGATAAGGAGAAAAAAAAGAAAAGGAAAATAAAATGATAGAAAGATAAAGAGGAAAGAGAAATAAGCCAAATAAGGGAAAAGGGAAAATTGGGGAAAAAATCTTCCTGTCTTACTATATTATAAAATCCTAAGCCCTAAAATTGTCGAGATCTGTTCCGCGCTGTCCTGAAGTTACCGTTAAGGGCGAGAGTATGGAAATTTTACGGAGTTGTGACACCTTATGTGCTGTAGCACGGCGCGATCTCCTTTTTTTAAGCGTGCCAGTAGGGCTCGCTTTTTGAAATCACTCGGATGTACCATAGTACAGCACACAGATCAACCAATGCTATTCAACGGGCCGTCCAAATATTTTTTTCCTCGGACCCGTTTTCTTGTCTTTGAACCATTATACTGTCAAGCCCTGATGGTCTCTTACCAAAAAACCGAATGAACTGCTAATTGGGAACCCTTGAGAACATTTTCCTGTCAAAACCGTATTATTTCATTTGACAAAAACCTCATAGAAGCTTTCTTACGCTCGGAGGACTCAACTCTAGAACCTTCTTTCCCGCCAAAACTGTTTAGCCAATGAGCGTCTTGCACTGCAAGTGCAATCTGTGATGAGCCTCGTGACTCTTTATACCATGTACTAACCGTGGCCCCTGCAGAAATCCACTCAAACCACTGCAGTTATCTCCCGATATATATGTAGCTTTGGGTGTCAGGTTTCGAGCAAGGCAATAAAAGACGGCGAGGAGAGGGTCGCCTCGTCGAACCTATTATCTTCCACGCCCGATTAACCATTCACCGTGACGCCAGGATCCACCAAATTTTCACAAAAATTGTTTTCCGTCTATTTAGCGAGTTTTTCCTTACTTTCCGTTAAAGTACAAATAAAAAGAGACCTCATTTGTAAAAATCGGCCGAATAGGAGAGAAGTTACAGTTCGAAATCCAAAGAGATTAACTCAACGCGATTTCGATGCACGGCAGTTCGCCCAAATCACGGTCGTGCAAAATGCCGCATATCAGCTTAAAATCAAGATAATTGGACAGAATCTTTAAAATCAATTTACATTCAACGTTCATGAATCAATATTTTCTCCCAAATTTAGCAAAAAGTACCAATTGATGCAAATAACAAAGACGTGAAAATAGTAGGTATGTGTCCAACATTTTAGTTATTCGGCACGCTTTTCCAACATGTTCATGTTGGATTTTTCTGCTTGTTTTTAAGCGCTCAGCCGATAGGCGGCGCTTTTTGATTTCGATTTGCCACTAGAGCTCTAGTATAGTAGGGCGCTCAAGCGATCAAATGGCGCACCAACTCATCGATGCACGAAACGCCATTTTTACTTTTTTTTTTTTGATTACCTCATTATGCCTCTGTGAATACGATTAAATGCAAATTAGCGTAAGAAATAAGTAACAGTCCTAAAACTCTCTTTGCTATGCGGTTTATAGTTATCCTATAATTACTTCTGAAAGTTCAAGTTTCGGCTTAATAAGATCAATGTTCATTTTCTGTAGGTACATAGCCGCGATTCAGATTCAGATCAGATGACACTACTCTCCCGTATTTGCTTCTCGCGTCTCGCTTACTCCTTTGTGTTTTCATATTTCGTCCATCTCCCTCCATCCATAATTAATTCCATAATCCATCCGCCTCGTTTAAGATTGTGTTGTGAAATTTAAGATTGTGAAATTGTCTGAAATTTGAAGCATAATATTTTGGAATTATTCAAAGTATGTCGTGTCTTGTCTTCAGACTCGTTCTGCCCACCTCGTGAAGTTTGTGAAAGTTTCTGAAGTATAATGCTGTGAAATTATTTGACCAATTATCATGCTACCTCAGAGACTGTTTTAGTGTTTTTGGGTTAATTAAAGTATGTCAGGTAGGAGATCTGCCATTTGCGATACATGCAAAATGCTTCATTATACTAGTGTACCACAGTTGTTCTCAAGCACCAATTACAACACGGTTTGCATTTTTATGCTGAATAGCATAGATAAACGACTGGAGCATTTTGCGCAGCTCAAGCGCAGGGATTTGTACCTTCGTAATTGTCACCACCTCATCGCTGCAAATTATGAAAAGGACCGCTCGAGTGTATCCTTGATCATAGAATATCTGTTATTCTCAAAGCGATGTCGTCATCACATCCCTGTCAGTTCACAATTTCTAATTATTGAGTTTAACTAGGTGTCAAAAAATCTGAGATATCTGAAGTAGCAGAAAATTGTGTACTTTCAAAGTCTAAGATTTTTTGCGGCACCGACAGTTTCATAAATCTTCCTTATAACAGTATAACACTCTACTCTGAAACCGCTACATTCTACCTCTCACATTGCTCCATAACAAAGGTATGTGTTAGCCTCTTATTTGTACTAAAAATTCTAGGTTTCATGACTCATTTACTCATTCACTCTCTGGTGAATTTGGTTCCGTCAGATTCATTGCAAGACACCTTATGTGTTATCTCCGCAGACCTAACACAGACATTTGAACGCTCAATGAGAGCAAAATTTCAACTGGCCTGTTGTCTACTTTTCAGTAAAGAGGGTTAATAACCTTCCTTAAGGACTCGCTTTGAGACGATAAAACAAGGTTTCTCCATTACTTACCGTAAGACGATAATAAGTGTTCCACCAGACTATGTAGGAGATGAGGTTGAAAGTTACATCACCTCCATGTGTGAGGAAGTTTTCTTACCTACAACCTGATTTTATGACTTACAATAACAAAAGATACTGCTTTCGCCTGGCATTTTTTCATGCGTCGCATCGTCTAATAAACGGGGACCTACATTTACTTGATTCCATGAATAGGTAAAATGGCAGAGAGAATTTCGTCGAATGATCACTACGGCCATCTCTCATCCAGTTGGAGAACTTTTACTTACCTTTGATTAGAAAATTCATGAACCATGTTTTTGGAAATTGAGTACACAATATTATTGTGAAAGATTTTTGAGGTTGAGTCTTTGTTTACATTCTCAAAGTATCAAAAGTTCTACAGTTTCATCGTGTTTCCTCCTAACTTTGTCAGCTTATGAGCAATGGCTCCTAATTTACTCAACTCCTCAGCAGGCCAAAACTCTATACCTCTACAGATACATATGAGAATCATGCGTTTCAACGAAACCTACGAGTCCTCTTATCATCACTCAGGAACTACCGATCTTTTCTGCAGGTGTCATGGACCATTCATGACAAATACTGTTGCAACCACCCTTATCCTAGGTACATATCTATGCATAGTAATTCTAGTGATCAGCTCCATACTCACAATGTAATTTCTGTAAAATACAGTTGGACGGTGGAATTACCAGACCCGTATCTCGGTTTGCGACGTTGTAGACTTCCTTTCATACTTTCTTCTTTACACGGAAAACCAACCAACATCAATTTATAAAAACTTCTGCAATTTTTCTTCTCTGTGCAAAGAAAACTCTGTGAAAACCAAGGAGGAAAAATGATTTGTTCTCTGTCAAAAGAATAAAATGGGAGCGGAGATTTTTAAGCACCGCAAACGAGATACATGGTCTGCTAGTTTCACTGTTGACTTGTTACGATATACCTATACCTACAATATCCCTACAGATTACATTGAAGATATTACTGTCCCTGTAACAGTGACTGATTCGAATGTTATCACAGTAGAGGGTTTCAGATATTTGGGCCAGCATGGTTTATTAATTACACAGAACGTAAGTTACCTTTATAAATTAAGACGTAGAAGCAACTTCTGCCTTTGGTTGGCCAGAAATTTCTGTAAACGCATTTAAATTCCTAAAATTTATGAGAAATTCCGAATCTACTAAATGAAAGCAAGGATTTCAGGAGAACATGATTAACAATTTGCTGTCAGAAGGAAAACTGCGGAAGGAAAGTGGGAAAGATTTTTCACTAAGGCTCAACATAATATGAGGAGGAAAAAATGAATGTAATTTCCGTTTACCCTGGTTATAATTCTGGTATTGCAAGAATTCTCTTTCTCTATTTACGTAATTACGTATTAGATTATTGTATTGTATGAAATCCTGTTATCACGAAGACAGAGTATCATAGAGCATAAACAATAAATATAGGAAAGGTTGTGTCTGATCATGAGTCATTAGAAGGTTTTAGCGTAGTGTGCTGCAACCTAGCGGACACATGGTGCCTTCGATTCGCGAAAAGTTACCTTCAGTACTCACAATCAGTTGCAGTTGATTGATTTCGTTTATTGTCTCGTCATTTACCTATTAATATTTATATTTCGTTCATTTATTTACCTATAATATTTTTTACGTGTCCAATTAGGGCATCATTAAAACAATTAATTTGGCCTCGTTAAGTGATACGTTCATCTTTGATACATTTTCTTCAAATGATCTAGAAAAGTTATTTTTTTGGAGCCGTAATAGTTTTCTCTGTTTTTATGAGAAATCGAGGATTTTTTATGTATTAATATTTCGGTACTTAAGTAATGGATCATTATTTTTCTTATGGATCTTGGATTTTTTTCGGGGGGGGGGGGGGGGAGGAAGCACAATTTTAGATTTTAGATGTTTTAATTATTGCAAATTTTAACATACTCAGTTAATAGGTAGTAAATTAAATCTGGGACTCATTAAAATTGCGCTCACCGCTGAGCGCTTCTCTAATACCCACGTATTAGAACTTTCCCGCTTGTTTTTTAATTTTAGCGGCTCTGGTGCTAGCACCTAGAGCTGCTATTCCGGTTGGTCTCTGCAGTGGATGTTACCAATGGTACATCTACCATTGGTGAGAGCGCGCGTTGCTAGATGAGAATCGTCGCCATTTTCGGCTGTGGACCTTGCCATGATTTTATTTTAATTCATTGTTTTTTCTTGTGAGCGAATGATATGTTGTGTAGTGTATTTTTGGAATCACGGTGATACTGACGATAATTCAAAACTGGTCTGTGCTTTAATCTCGTACTGAAAAAAATGTACTCAACGTTTAAAAACTGAATTTTCAAAACGACAAGTTTTCGCGCTTTTTTGGCAGAATGTCGTGGTTGGAGCCTCCTAGTCGTACTACTTCATGGACGGATTCGTCCCTAGCGGCGTTCCTGTGTATTAATGCCTAAAATGCTAAGTCGGGTCCAGTTCACTCGATTTTCGTGAAACTCGGTATCCATAGGTAATTATCAACGGGAAACTCGAATTTTTGGTCAGATTTTCAAAATTTCAAAATCCAAGATGGCGGCCGTGGCCTAAAATGCTAAGTCGGCTCCTGTTCACTCGGTTTTCATGAAACTCGCTATCCGGGGGTATTTTTCAACGGGAAACTCGAATTTTTGGTCAGCTTTTCAAAATTTCAAAATCCAAGATGGCGGCCGTGGCCTAAAATGCTAAGTCGGCTCCTGTTCACTCGATTTTCATGAAACTCGCTATCCGGGGGTATTTTTCAACGGGAAACTTGAATTTTTGGTTAGATTTTCAAAATTTCAAAATCCAAGATGGCGGCCGTGGCTTAAAATGCTAAGTCTGCTGATTGTGGATGAGGACAAAGGTAAGATATTTGCCACTATTCACCATAATTTGTTTAAAAAAGTAAGTTCGTTCTTTTAAAAGTGAATAGCTATGAGGGGCGGCTCGCGGAACGAGTCACAAGTTCATCGCGAAGCGAAGAACTGGGGGTCCAGGGGCACTCCCGGGGTAGGCGTGTTCAGCTGGCACAGCGAGCTGAACACGGCTAGTACACTGAAAAAAAAGTAGTTAGCGTTGAGAACTAATTTGGTAAGTTCTCGCCAGGTAGAATCAAAATAAGACTTCAGAACTAATTTATTGTACTGAAGCACCGATCAATAATTTGCTCCATGCGCTGACTTGACTTTACTTGAGTGCGAATCAGAATTGGACCAACGCACTAACAGTAAAAGTAGCGCTGTGGTAGAACAAATTCGCCTTCGGGTTAAACTAATTCGCCCTCAACGCTAACTCCCACATTGTCCGTTACATTTGTTTAGTTTCGACAAAACGGCGACGGTATAACAGCCTCAATCGCGTCAGCTCGTGAAAATCAATTAAAATGTGAAATTTCGGGTTCGTTCGACAGTTTAAATACTCTCGGTATTATTTATGGTGTCCTCTCTTATCTGAAAACGTCCGAAAGCAACATTAAGAAACCTGATAAGGTAAGAAATCGTATAGTTTATATATGTCTTGGATATGAGCGGCCCAGAGCCGCTTTCCAGCGGCAGTGCGCTGGAGTTACTGCATGTTTCATTTTAAGCCGAGTTATTGCGAAAAATCTGCAAATCTTTTTTTGCTTATTTCGTGACTAATATTGATCCTATGAACTTGAAATTCGTCATGATAAAAGGGCGAGCTGAAATGGTTATGTTGAAGCTTTTTGTCCATAAAATGTTTACAATTGGTCGAGTTATCGCGAAAAATCTAAAAAATTCACCGTGTCTATGTCAAGGTGTACAGAGCATACCATCGAAGTCTCAACATAGACCTTTCTACCCACCGATGCAACCTTGCACCCACACGTGCACCTCGAAGCCCGACTTTTGAAATTTTCACCCACACGAGAGTAATTGCCTTTTTTCCAAATTTGCGAAACTGGGACAAATAATGCGGTTGTCAGATTGCGCAGAAATAACATGGATTCTCTTTAAAGACAAATGAGCGTTTTCGATATTTTTTGGAACAAACGGCAGCGTCCTAAAAGACCCATAAAACTCTTAATCAGTCATTGGAAAACGCGTCCTCTTGACTTCAAAAGAAATTATTTTTCTTTGTTCATCAAAAACAAAAATAATTTCATATTCTAAAGTAAAGTGTACCTCACATCGTAATTTTTTAGGGGAAAAATAAAACCAAAATTGATAGGAGAGTAAAAATAGGGCTGCGAAGCTGCCCATTAATGGTGCGTAGCGCCTTCAGGGGGTTGGGCCGCGTAGCGGCCAGGGGGCTGGTAAATAAAAAACTCCTAATTAAATGTTGTTAAATATGTTGACAGTGAGATATCGATTTCTGAAGGAATTTAAGGATAATTTCCTTGAAATGTTCCGCCTTAACGTATATCTGAAAAATTCGATGAATAAATATTTACACTTTACTTATGAAAATGATGCTCTGATGACTTAGTGAAATCAAGGGCTTGATGTATACATATATGTATGACGTTTTCCCTTAGTCGGCAAATCACGACTTGTGCGTCTCATCTCCAGTTGAAAGTATTCTTAGAAACTATGTCAAACGCGAAACGGCCAAATTGGTTGGAGCCTGCATGCATTTTAGCGACTTGTGGAATTAGGTTTTAGCATTAGCAAAGGATAAAAAAAACTGCCTCCGAATTAACGGTGCGGTGGCCAGACCATAAAAATGTTCATTACTTTCTCTTTTTGCCGCACGTCGGAGCAAAATTTTCGCATATAAGTTGAGAATCGTGCATATTTATGCTAAAAAGCACAAGTGAAAATAAATTAAATCATAACGAACGATGTGCGTATAGGATGTGTGTAGTTAATTTTGAATAGATTCATTGTTACGTTCATATTTCTGTTCAGAATAGATACGCTCAATTGAAAGGTATCTTCCGTTAATGGTGCTTTTTTCTGACCTTGCGTTAAAGTCTCTCGATAATTAAATGGAAAGATGAGTATATGTATGATGCGTGTATCGTAGTTCTTTTTAAATTTAATGATTGTTGCGTATAAAGTTTCGTTCACAATGGATACGCTCGATTGAAAGGTCTGCTCCGCCGGTGCTTTTTTCTGACTTTGCGATGAAGTCCCTCGATAAGTAAATGGAATGATGTGCATGGGATGATGGAGCATCATAGTTACTTTTGAAGTCATTCATTATTATTATTACTCTATATAAAGCTGCTGTTCCCACTCACTATGCCCCCCCTAGATAAAAATTGGCCGAAGCGATTTCCTTTAAAATTGGTACACGCTCAGCTATTGTAATGAGGAGTTGATTAAAATTATTCCCACTCAAATCCGCTGCTTAGGACGCCCGCAAGAGCGAAAAGTTGTTTCTCCATATAGTATTACATTGGAGATACGCGGTTGTTAACGCGCATCGCGCCGAACAGGTTCAATCCTGTTGCGTGACGTCACTGCCTTATAGACGAAATATAAGGTTTTAGGCGGTATTTTTCAACGGATTTTTGAGGAAATTGGTAAGCGGGGGTATTTTTCAACGGGGATCTCGAATTTTTGGTCGGATTTTCAAAATCTCAAAATCCAAGATGGCGGCCGTGGCCTATAATGCTAAGTCGGTTCCTGTTCGATCGATTTTCGTGAAACTCGGTAGCCGGGGGTACTTTTCGACGGGAAACTCGAATTTTTGGTCAGATTTTCAAAATTTCAAAATCCAAGATGGCGGCCGTGGCCTAAAATGCTAAGTCGGCTCCTGTTCGATCGATTTTCGTGAAACTCTGTATCCGGGGGTACTTTTCGACGGGAAACTCGAATTTTTGGTTAGATTTTCAAAATTTCAAAATCCAAGATGGCGGCCGTGGTCTAAAATGCTACATCGCTTCCTGATATCGATCGATTTTCGTGAAACTCGGTATCTGGAGGTACTTTTCGACGGGAAACTCGAATTTTTGGTTAGATTTTCAAAATTTCAAAATCCAAGATGGCGGCCGTGGCCTTAAATGCTAAGTCGGCTCCTGTTCGATCGATTTTCGTGAAACTCGGTATCTGGAGGTACTTTTCGACGGGGATCTCGAATTTTTGGTCGGATTTTCAAAATCTCAAAATCCAAGATGGCGGCCGTGGCCTAAAATGCTAAGTCGGCTCCTGTTCGATCGATTTTCGTGAAACTCGGTATCTGGGGGTACTTTTCGACGGGAAACTCGAATTTTTGGTCAGATTTTCAAAATCTCAAAATCCAAGATGGCGGCCGTGGCCTAAAATGCTAAGTCGGCTCCTGTTCGATCGATTTTCGTGAAACTCGGTATCTGAGGGTACTTTTCGACGGGGATCTCGAATTTTTGGTCGGATTTTCAAAATCTCAAAATCCAAGATGGCGGACGTGGCCTAAAATGCTAAGTCGGCTCCTGTTCGATCGATTTTCGTGAAACTCGGTATCCGGGGGTATATTTCGACGGGAAACTAGAATGTTTGGTCAGATTTTCAAAATTCAAAAATTCAAGATGGCGGCCGTGGTCTAAAATGCTACATCGCTTCCTGATATCGATCGATTTTTGTGAAACTCGGTTATTAGGAGGTGTATTTCGACGGGAAATTAGAATTTCAGGTCCGATTTTCAAAATTCAATAATCAAAAATGGCGATCGTGGTCTAAAATGCTACATAGCTTCCTGATATCGATCGATTTTTGTGAAACTCGGTATTAGGAGGTGTATTTTGACGGGAAATTAGAATTTTAGGTCCGATTTTCAAAATTCAAAAATCAAAAATGGCGATCGTGGTCTAAGTTGTTATCTTGGCTTCCGATCCATCGATTTTTGTGAAATTCGGCATTAAGAGGTGTATTTCGACGGAAAACTCGCATTTTTGGTCAGATTTTCAACATTTCCAAATCCAAGATGGCGGCCCCGCACGAAAACGCGGTCCGGACTCCTAGAACATCAATTTCTGTAAAACTTGGTGAAAAAGAAGATTAAGACATAGATGTTGTCTCCTCATCAATGTTAAAAACTGTGCGGGGCGGTGGCGGCTCGCGGAGCGAGTCGCAAGTTCGTCGCGAAGCGTAGAACTGGGGTCCAGGGGCACTCCCCGGCTAGACGTGTCAGCTCGCAAAGCGAGCTAATCACGACTAGTTACTCTATATAAAGCTGCTGTTCCCACTCACTATGCCCCCCCTAGATAAAAATTGGCCGAAGCGATTTCCTTTAAAATGGTACACGCTCAGCTATTGTAATGAGGAGTTGATTAAAATTATTCCCACTCAAATCCGCTGCTTAGGACGCCCGCAAGAGCGAAAAGTTGTTTCTCCATATAGTATTACATTGGAGATACGCGGTTGTTTACGCGCATCGCGCCGAACAGGTTCAATCCTGTTGCGTGACGTCACTGCCTTATAGACGAAATATAAGGTTTTAGGCGATATTTTTCAACGGATTTTTGAGGAAATTGGTTAGCGGGGGTATTTTTCAACGGGGATCTCGAATTTTTGGTCGGATTTTCAAAATCTCAAAATCCAAGATGGCGGCCGTGGCCTAAAATGCTACGTCGGCTCCTGTTCGATCGATTTTCGTGAAACTCGGCATCCGGGGGTACTTTTCGACGGGAAACTCGAATTTTTGGTCAGATTTTCAAAATTTCAAAATCCAAGATGGCGGCCGTGGCCTAAAATGCTAAGTCGGCTCCTGTTCGATCGATTTTCGTGAAACTCGGTATCCGGGGGTACTTTTCGACGGGGATCTCGAATTTTTGGTCAGATTTTCAAAATCTCAAAATCCAAGATGGCGGCCGTGGCCTAAAATGCTAAGTCGGCTCCTGTTCGATCGATTTTCGTGAAATTCGGTATCCGGGGGTATATTTCGACGGGAAACTAGAATGTTTGGTCAGATTTTCAAAATTCAAAAATTCAAGATGGCGGCCGTGGTCTAAAATGCTACATCGCTTCCTGATATCGATCGATTTTTGTGAAACTCGGTATTAGGAGGTGCATTTCGACGGGAAATTAGAATTTCAGGTCCGATTTTCAAAATTCAATAATCAAAAATGGCGATCGTGGTCTAAAATGCTACATCGCTTCCTGATATCGATCGATTTTTGTGAAACTCGGTATTAGGAGGTGTATTTCGACGGGAAATTAGAATTTTAGGTCCGATTTTCAAAATTCAAAAATCAAAAATGGCGATCGTGGTCTAAGTTGTTATCTTGGCTTCCGATCCATCGATTTTTGTGAAATTCGGCATTAGGAGGTGTATTTTGACGGAAAACTCGCATTTTTGGTCAGATTTTCAACATTTTCAAATCCAAGATGGCGGCCCCGCACGAAAACGCGGTCCGGACTCCTAGAACATCAATTTCTGTAAAACTTGGTGAAAAAGAAGATTAAGACATAGATGTTGTCTACTCATCAATGTTAAAAACTGTGCGGGGCGGTGGCGGCTCGCGGAGCGAGTCGCAAGTTCGTCGCGAAGCGTAGAACTGGGGTCCAGGGTCACTCTCCGGCTAGACGTGTCAGCTCGCAAAGCGAGCTAATCACGACTAGTTCAACTATAAGGTCTCCTCCGTTGATGGTGCTCATTGCTGACCTTGCGTTAAAGTCTCTCGATAAGTAAATGAAAAAATGTGTATAGGATGTGTGTATCATAGTTCCTATGAAATTTATTCATTATCACGTAGGTATACATATGATACTGTTCAGAATAGGTACGCTCAACTGGACGTATTTATGCTAAAAGGAACTATGTGCATAGGGTTTGCGTGCAACATAGTTCCTTTTAGCATAAATACGTCCAACTGAAAGGCGTTGATGGTGCTTTTTCCTAACCTTGCGTTAAAGTCTCTCGGTATAGGTAAATGGTTCGCGTAAAAATATACGGTGGACCGAGAAACGGGACGCAGATTTGCTATACCTATACCATTTTGTCAGACACTGCTGATGTAACCTATCCAAATAAATATAAAACGCTTTCACTAATCATTCAAGAGGATTAACTTTCAATCATCAAATTTTCAAATCTGAATAATTCTGACAAAATTTTTGTGATTCTCGACCGTCTGCGAGTCAACCCTCAGCGTAGGTTTTTGTCTGAAAAGGAATCAACGGAATCAACGGAATCAGCTGCATCAACGGCAACGCCCGAACATGCGTGGCATCAAGTGAAAAGATTCCGACACTTTTGCGGAATATCCGTACTTTTTCAGTACTTCAAGAAAAGTTAGTGCTTTTTCCGGATTTTTCGGAGTAGTAGATCAAATGAACTTTGGCAACTTCCGCGGGATCTAATACGGCGCACAGTGGACCGAGCCAATTAGAGAAGTCGGACAAAATCAGGAAACTTTGAAAGCTTATATTTTCGAAAATATGGACGTATTTCTACCAAGCAGACCTGTGACCTGTGAGAAATATGGGGTGTGCTCGTTAGTTCTCTGGCCGTAAGAGTGAGTGAGAATAATAAAGCGCCAGTGACGTCAGCGGCAATGATCGAGCGCACGTGCGAAGGGGAGATCGTCGTCGGGGCGCTGTAACTCATGAGCCCTGTCCACAAGGCTCTCTTGCCATGCCCGCGGCTCATGACTCCCGCATTCAGTTGGCACATAGGTATCTTTGATAGAATGTAAAATCCCGCTTTTCCAATTCTTCAAAAGGAATCACGCCCACTTTTACATTGCTTCTTATCCAGCTTTCTAGAGCACACCCCATATTTCTCACCTCCACATAGGTCTCTTTGGTAGAAATACGTCCATATGAAACATCGCAGTTGAGGATTGGTATCATTGGTTTCATCGTGAAATGACCTCTCGGAAAAACCCTTTGAAATTGAACTTGTGACGAAATAAACATAAAAATTCGAAAGGACTACGTGCAAAACGGGCCATTTGGGGCTCGGGGCGGATACCTTTGAGACTTGCCCTATGCATTCACCTAACAATGCCCCATCTTTTCCCAAAGTTTCAAGCCCCCCAAAAATTTTGGGGGGACGCGGCGGGGGGTCAAAGTTGAAAACCGGCAAAATTTTCGCGAATTTATTACTCGAAAACCAAGAGGTTTTGGAAAACGCGGTTTAAACGAGCGTATTCAGCGTGACGAGAGCTTTCAGAAAATGTATAACATCATAGGGTTTTGTCAACTTCAGCTCGAGTTATCGCCTCCGAAGCGCCGGAACGCTCAAAAAAGACCCCTTTTTTTTCACGTTCGGGCCGATTTAAAAAAAAGCCATTTTTTGATTTTGCTGAAAAACTGATATGTTGTTCCTGACCCTCTGTAGCACCTTTTGCTCTTTACCGCATGCTGGGGAAATGATTTGGTCGCGAGTTATAAGAGCGGAAAGGAGCGAAGGTCGGGAAAATCGGCTGTTTTAAACTGCGCGCGCGGCGTTGATCGGAAGGAAAACGTCCCCTCCCACTCAGTTCGGCGAATCACACTCCACTGCCGACCTCGCATTGTTGCCACATGTCTCTGATCCGTCGCCGCGCGCAGTTTAAAACAGCCGATTTTCCCGACCTTCGCTCCTTTCCGCTCTTATAACTCGCGACCAAATCATTTCCCCAGCATGCGGTAAAGAGCAAAAGGTGCTACAGAGGGTCAGAAACAACATATCAGTTTTTCAGCAAAATCAAAAATGGCTTTTTTTTAAATCGGCCCGAACGTGAAAAAAAAGGGGTCTTTTTTGAGCGTTCCGGCGCTTCGGAGGCGATAACTCGAGCTGAAGTTGACAAAACCCTATGATGTTATACATTTTCTGAAAGCTCTCGTCACGCTGAATACGCTCGTTTAAACCGCGTTTTCCAAAACCTCTTGGTTTTCGAGTAATAAATTCGCGAAAATTTTGCCGGTTTTCAACTTTGACCCCCCGCCGCGTCCCCCCAAAATTTTTGGGGGGCTTGAAACTTTGGGAAAAGATGGGGCATTGTTAGGTGAATGCATAGGGCAAGTCTCAAAGGTATCCGCCCCGAGCCCCAAATGGCCCGTTTTGCACGTAGTCCTTTTAGCCAAAAATTTCATGACCGAGCTCTTCTATTAGTTTCGTTCCACTTGTAAGGAGGGTGGTTTTTGGTTGTTGATAAAGGATGAACTATGAGGGCTACAGTGACACATATTTTATTTATACTATTTCAATTATTGGTTTCACATACGCATATATATGAACAGGCCTAAGGTTTGAGAGTGGCTGTGAGATGGGGAGGGGGGGGGGGGGGGGGGGGTTCGGGTCTGAGCCGAGTTTGGTGTACGCGTCCGGGGCGTGATGGTAGTGCGGGTCTGTGCCGCGGAGGTTAGGGCCTTAGCCCTGGTGCTTACGGGTCGAGCCGATGACTGGGACTGGTTGGTCTTCCACGAATCTTGATCAAATACTGGTGTCCGGCCTATGCTCCGGCCACTATTTATAGTCGATCGCCGACTCCCCACCAGGCTGGTTTGCAGCTTTGCGATAGGGAACCGAGCGATCGAACTGCAACTAGCGGCCGAAGTCGGAATTGCGTCGAGCGGGCGCGTCAGCACGCCACGCGCACTGCTGAGTGCGAGTGCCGCGCCGCCACACACTGTGCGGCGTTTTCCCTAAACACGGTAGCGTCATCCTACTTCTTCTATTTTAGAACCTTGCACTTCAATTGATTACAAATTGCATCGCGAATCATTTTACGGAAACAATCAGTATTTCCGGATTTTCCGGACCAGTAGACAAGTAGATCTGATCAAATGCACTTTGGCAACGTCCGAAGGATCTAAGACGCCGGTTTTTTTCTAAGCACGGCATCATCATCCTACTTCTTAAAGGCCTTGCACCTTGCACTTGAACTACAAATTGCATAGCGGATCGTTTTCCGGATCATCCAACATCTTGAAGATCCGATGATTAGAGATTGCATCGCGGATCATTTTCCGGACCGCCTCAAAACAATCAGTATTTCCAGATTTTCCGCACCTTCACTGGAAAAAAAACACATTGTGTCTAGAGTCCAGACTCTTAAAAACATCGACTAGAAGAAATACTCTTGATTCAATCAGATTTAGGCTTAAATCAAAAGGAAATCCGCTCAAATTAAGAGGCTCGGATCTTGATTTAAGCAAAAATCCGATTGAATCTAGAGTATTTTTTTTGTCGATGTTTTAAAGAGTCTGGACTCTAGATCCATTGTGTTCTTTGTCCAGTGACTTCTTAATAGCCTTGCACCTTGGCACTTCAACTACAAATTGCCTAGCGGGATCGTTTGCGGATCATCCAACATCTCGAAGATCCGATGATTAGAAATTGCATTACGGATCATTTTCCGGACCGCCTCAAAACAATCAATATTTCCGGATTTTCCGCACCAGCAGAGAAGACACCCTGATCAAAGGAACTTTGACAACGTCCGAGCACTGGAAAAAAAAAACACATTGGATCTAGAGTCCAGTCTCTTGAAAACATTGACAAGAAAGTATACTCTTGATTCAATCGGATTTTTACTTGAATCGAAACGAAATCCGCTTAAATTAAGAGGCTTAGTTCTTGATTTAAGCTAGATTCTGATTGAATCAAGAGTACTTTTTCTTGTTGATGTTTTTAAGAGTCTGGACTCTAGATCCAATATGGTTTTTTTCCAGTGCGAATCGTTTGCGGATCATCCAACATCTCGAAGATCCGATGATTAGAAATTGCATTGCGGATCATTTTCCGGACCGCCTCAAAAAAAAAAAAAAAAAAAAAAATCATTATTTCCGGATTTTCCGGATCAATAGACAAGGCACCCTGATCAAAGGAACTTTGGCAACGACCGAGGAATCTAACGCGGCGTTTTTCTTCAGCACAGCGGCGTCATCCCAGTTCTTCTATTTAAGGGCCTTGCACCTTGCTTTTGAACTACAAATTGCACAGCGGATCGTTTCCCGGATCATCCGACATCTCGAAGATGCGACCGGGGTCACAGTCCCATTGTCTTCCAGGTCATGACCGGGTCAATCACCGGCCGGATTGGCGACGACGGGACGAAAAACAATCGGCTCCGTTGTTCGGAGTCGACGAACTGAAACAACGGGTCGCTCTTGTTGCGGTATCGGGTTCTCTTCCTGGGTTCCCTGTCCTCCGTCCGTGACTCGACTCCGAGGATGCGCCCGCCGACGACCTTGACCTTGACCTGACCCCTTTCAAGGTCGCCGCGTATTCGGCGCAGCGCTGCGGTCGCACACCGCACTGCAGCGGGGCAAAGCGCGGGTTCCGACTACCTGATTTTTAGTTCTTCCGTATTTTGGAGCACCTGCAGACTGATTCTTGAAATTGATAGATAAATCGATGGGCAAAGAAGACATAGGAAGTATGGAGCGATCCTATTGATTGAAATGGGTGGTTCTTACGGATTAATGGGGTAAATGATGGACTAACTCTACGGTCTCTCGTGGGTTGCCGTTAGTTGGTCTATGACCTATCTTCTTTATCCATTGCAACCACTCGCTTCCACCAATAGGATTCCTCTATATCCCTTTTGTCTTCTTTGTCTATAGCTTTGTCTACCAATTTCAACGATCAGCTCGCTGACACTTAAGCTACGGTTCCGCAGACTTTCGTCGGCGGACCGACGCGGCGCGCTGGGCGTCGGCGGATTTGGCAAATCCGCTGACGAAAAGTGCATTTCGGCGTCAGCGTGGTTCCGCTGAAAATCTTGGTTCGTCGCGCCTTTTCGTGAATAGTATCATTGCAAACTGTGGTTGGAAGGGGTTGTGCGTGTTTGTAAAAGATATTAAAATGAATAGAAATCCTAGCAAATTAAGAAAACTGTTAATAATTCAAGAAAGATCATTAAAACGCAGAAAGTTATTACTTATGACACTCCTTTTGGCACATAAAGACCGGGCGTCCACGCATCCCCTATTTGTGAAGCGAAGTTACGAGGGAGCTTTTCGGAATTTAATCCAACATCACCTCAGAAAAGATGACAAGAAATTTAAGGAGTACTTCTGGGGTGAATTCGTCCTTTGTCTGCGCCATTCTTCTTCTTTCTTTTTGATGATATGCGAGAACACGTGCAACTTGCGGCACTGTGGCAGGGGAAATGGCGCGGACGCTCGCAGCGCCAAGTTCGTCGACACATCTTTTCTAGATGTGTCGACGAAAACTCGTCGCGCCATTCCGTTGCGACCGCGGCGCGAGCGGCGCCAGTTCGTCGCGCTGCGACGAACTTTTGAGAAACCACGCGGATAAAGATTCCTGTGGAGTAGTGTCGGCGCGACGAGCTGGCTTCACGCGAAATGCGTCGACGAAAGTCTGCGGAACCGTAGCTTTAAAGTGCCAAAATGTAATGTCGGTGACCCCCCAAAAAATGCCCCTCGGAAATACGCCGTGTGAACATTCGAGAGTTGTCAAATTTCCCTGTGTAAAACATGAATGTGCAGGGAACGTTACATGCATATTTTTTTATATAGCTTAGATTAAATTGCAAACAAAATTGTCTGAAAAGTATGGAGAAAAATATTCACAATTTTCCCAGTTAATTCGTATTTTATTGAAAGAAATATGGCAACATCTGAAGGTTCATTCGGCGTTTTTCCTTGACATGGCAGTACAGCTGTGAGAATAGACTTAAAAGGCAAAAATGGTGAAGTCTTAGATAAAGAATACGAGTCAGAGTAGAAGTAACAAAAAATTGAGTATCTGAACAGAAATTCGATTTCTACGACGGAATTTTTTGGTTATTTCAAAGGAAAACTCCGTGCTTACTACGAACCAGAGTTCTTTTTTCCGTGCAACGCCGCTGTTTGGCATCAGGACAATAATGTTGGAGTACGGAACGTGAGAGGGCGAGCATGCTGTGGCACGATGCCTCTGGACTGGAGGTAGGGTTTCAGGAAACGGTTGACTGAAATTTCTTCGGATCGAATTCACTGAGCCTGTCAGGATTATCGATGCTTGATTTTGAGTGCCATGGACAAGAGCTCTGCTGATGTTGCCTCGCATCAAGCAAAAAATGAAATTCTTAAGGTGATTCGATGGACGCCATATTTTGTGTCAGAACGGCATGCTATATACCGCATCAATTGGTTCCATTTTTTCAGATACTCGTCATTTTTCTCCAATTTTGAGATCGCAATTCTGTTGTCAGGAGACTAAAGCACTCACTTACCAATTTTGACAAAGAAATTCAACGTAATCAAGGCGTGGTGTTTTGGAGAGAAAACCACGCCTTTATTATGTTGAATTTCTTTGTTAAAATTGGTAAGCGAGTGCTTTAGTCTCCTGACAACAGAATTGCGATCTCAAAATTGGAGAAAAATGACGAGTAGCTGAAAAAATGGAACCAATTGATGCGATATATCGCATGCCGTTCTGACACAAAATATGGCGTCCATCGAATCACCTTAAGCAAAAAATGAAATTCTTAATACATTAAGACGCCACATTATCTATGGTAATTTTTTGAAAAAAATTAACTAACGCCATGACGGTCAGTTAATTTCACAGAGTACATAGAGTCGTAATGTAAATGGGAGAGCTGGCGTCATGCTCTGGTCGACGAGTTCTTTGCCGGGTGTTCGCCGAGCTTCGGTCACTTTTTCGATCCAAAATGGCGATGAACCACCCCCTCACAACAGGTCCCCGAGGACTAGAACAATCGATTATGTATCGAAAAAGTGACCCCGCGTGACACAGGAGTAACGGAATTCGGGACCTGAAAAATGCTTAGAAGTGGCGCCAGCCACCAGCTCTCCCAATTAAATTAAGACACTATGTATTCTATGGTTAATGTTAGTATACCTATGGTAGGAATCGTGGGGTGAATTCAGTCGAATCAGTGAATCAGGATATAGAAAATTTTCCGTGTGAACGAAAGTTTTCCCGTTCGTAGAACCGGGTTTTCGATTTTCAATTTTCTGGACCAAAAAGCGCCTATTGAACTATTTGCTTAGAACCGCTTCAACCGGTGTTTTTATTTTTCGCCATGTACAGACCAGGGCCGGATTAAGGGGGTGGCCATATGGGTCGCGACCCATGGCGCAAAATGTAGGGGGGGGGGGGGGGGCAAATTTTGCAATCTTTTTGAATGTAGGTATCAAAAAAAGAGAGGAAAAAATCGGATTCAGAAAATAAATTACAAACGAGAAAAGGCGACATAATCTCTCATTTCCTGAGAGTGAAAGTATAGTAATTTCTACTTTTGTCGTCTTTCGGTGATACAAGAGACAAAATCTTTAGTTACTCGAGATAAGAGAGAAACCAAACACGCAATTTGACCTGGAACGGAGCGGTGAGGCGGTCGGAATGAAACGCATAGCGCCTACAAGACTGCATGAATACTTCACGCATTGCGTCAAACACACTGAGGTCAGCAGCAGTCGGCTTGAAACGCATAGTGCCTACAAGACTGAATGAATACTTCAAGCATTGCGCCAACACAGTGCGAACGGCGTGGCGGTGGAAGTTAAAATTATTAACCACATTTATGTTTGTTCTTTCATAATTTTTTCGTTCGTTTTTCATACATGGAAGGCCTTGTCTAAACAGGGATGGGTTTACGGAACTGAACTTTTGTTAGTGTCGACAGGGCTTTCACAAAAAATGTGCCCAACACGAGTAAACACGTCTCATACTTTCCTCTCCCACCGGCACGTTCACTTGATTGTTTTTCTACATCGTATTCGACAGATCACACAGGTGAGATTATATTGATATCGATTGGTTCAATATGTAACCACAGCCTCAAAAGTCAATTTAAAAATATGAGAGAACGGGTCTCATGTGATCGAATTTTTATTCTCTAAAGTACCTACCAAATGGCAATGAAAAGTGAAATTGTTAGGAATTTTCTCATTTTCAGCTTTTCCAAATTGAATCCTAAAATTTTTGTTTGAGGTTATGTTCTGTTGTTTTGAAACAAACGATACATCGAACCACTGTCAAATACGATCTATTGATAGTTCAAAACGAATGAGAAAGGGGCGGAAAAATACAGGCGGCCCATGGGCGGCAAGTAGGTAAATCCGGCCCTGGTACAGGCCAACGGTCTACTCCGCGTGTCAAAACAACCTACGCAAATTTGAGTAAAATTCACGGTGAGGCGTGATTTTTCACTGTCCCTGGCGACCGTTATCAACAGCTATAGTCTGAGATAAAAAAATAGCGAAACTGATCGTTTTTTTGTCTTGTCGTCGACGACGTTACGATTGCGTCACATGTTCCACTGACCGGCAAAATAGTGACTAACGAATTTTGGCACTGCATTGTTTCACGATTCCGAGACATTCCTAGACGGCAACTCGCAATGCTGCCGTGCTAAGGAAGAACGCCGTACGAGCATTCGAATGTTGCCAAATTTTCTTTCATAAAATGTTTATTTTTGAGAAAAGATACGAATATTTTTCCTTGAAAATTTCAGGAACTTTAGGTGAAATTGCGAACAAAATTATTTGAAAAATTGGAAGGAAAATATTCACAAATTTTCCTGGCAATGCTTGATTTGTTCAAGAAAATTTGGCAACGCCTAATGGCTCATGCGGCGTTCTTCCTTAGCACGGCAGAATGGGCCTGTTGCAGAATTGAGCAAGGGCGAAAAGAAGAGTTATTTCAAAATGAAAATGGCTCAAAAATTACGATGAGCAAATCGTGAAAATCAGAAAAACACTCCTGACTTTCTGCTTTCAATCTGCGTAAGGAATATGCATTTTGTAAAGCTTTCCGTTTAAAAACGATTCTACGGCATAGGTGAACATTTCGTAAGGGATCAATTCGTCGCTCCATCAAACCATTGCGTATCGGGATGCTACGCAATAATCAACATGGCAGACGCCAACCCGCAAAAACACACGTGACAAGACGGAATTTTATCAACCGGTGTGTTTACATTATCATTTTTTTGCGTTTATAAAGATCATGGTGCTTCCTCGCGATTTGCGCGCGGAAGCATCGGTCATGTTGAATATTGCGTAGTATCCTAAAACGCAAGGGTTGGATGGAACGACACCTCCTACGAAATGTTCACCTGTGCGAGAGTCGAATTTTCCACTCAGCGAACTGAGACACTGATAAGGAAGAAATTTTAGCCTGGAGTATTGAGTTCAGCAGATCTGATTACATCCACGTTCCAGAGGTAGAAATCTGGGTCTGTCGAAAATCCTGAGTATGTGAGAAAGAATTTGCGCATGACATCTGTGTTGCCACTTATCACTCAGAAATTCTGAACTTTTTTCAGACTAACTCCAACTTGTATGTTTCTGAGGTTGAAGGGGGGGGGGGAGAGAGAAATTCAGCAATCTCGAAAGGAGAAATGTTCGGAACTAGGAGAGGAAGGAATTTTATGAACATAATTTTACCATGAAAACGGGAAATAGATAACAATCCAACTTAGCTGAGAAGTTTCTACGATACTTATAGATACTCCAGTGTCCACTAAGTTATCTAGGTCAATGAGTTCATTTAGGGAAACAACTCACTGAAAATGTGGCTAAAGAAAATTTGCTATCAATAGTGTCGTCTTTTTTGATTTAAGCTACTTTTCCTGCGCAATAATCGAAAAAAAGACACCGAATTGTTTAACTTAATTAGAATAAAGTCAGTTTGCCCCTGAAGAACCAAATACTTAATGCCTCCTAAATACAGAACATGCTGGCAAAAGTGGCCCCTTTTGTTATTGAAATGTGAACACTGTAAGAGCATTATTAAACCTGACAGATTACTATACCTAACGTTATTAAACCCAAGCTAATAAGAACACTGACGGAAGTGAGAAGTCCTACGTTTCGCATGACACTAGTGGGATTCGTGTGACAAAAGTTGCGGTCGAAACCGTGAGAACTTATCTGAATGACTGAATCAGTTGTTTCGAAAAGGGACAAGTCCATTGTTGTATGAGCGATGAGGTGCATAAAAATACACGCAACCAGGGCGCATCTAAAAATGGACTCGTTCCGTTTTCGAAACAACCGATTCAGCTATAAACGTAAGCCCCGCTGCGGAGAGAAGTGTTTCAAAACGGGGAAAAGCCAAAGACATAAAGACGGAGTGCTCGTATCTAAAAGCACGGGGAAAAAGTGAAGCCTGGTTTGGCGCTGGGTGCTTGTATGAGTGTGTAAATGAGCGCGGGAATCCATGGCGGCAAACGGAAATTTGATTTGAACTTGTCCTCTTAATTTTTCCATATTTCTTCTTCGAAACGTATTTTAAATGCCTAAAACGAATATATTAAGAAAGTTGGGACTGCGTCCTATTGTATTACACCTACTCTTGCTTGGTAATAGGCAGTAATCTCAGATAAATTTAGTTTTTCTTCTGCTCATGGTGGTTCTGCAGGTTCAAACAGGTCGTTACAGTTCTAGATGACCGTTACTCCCAAATGAAATTAATCGGTCGACGACGGACCAAAGCTAACCTAAAGTTAAAGAAATATGAGTGGGTAAGTGAATTTGGGCAAAAATCAACCTAGAATACTTTGTTTCCGCAATTATTTTATTCAGTTCCCGCCCTACATTTGAATTCAAACTTGTCCCGATTTCGCCGCCAATCCTCTAGCCAATAGTAGAGGTGGTTGAAAAGAAGCTTCATTTTTTGCTTTTAGCCCTCCGTCTTTATGTCTTTGGGAAAAGCCCCCTTCTAAGCTCCCAGAATTCTAATAGTATTATGTGGCCTAAAGTTCGTTTGAAAATGGACATGTTCCCTTTTTCGACGCAACTCATTTTACTGGAGCTCTGCCGTGCTGAGTAAGAACGCAGCATGACCCATCAGGCGTTGCCAAATTTCCTTCGACACATCAGGAATTTTTAATAAAATTTATGCAAATTTTTCTTCGGATTTCGTTCAAAATTGGAACTAAAAAGTCTGAACATTTCCAATATCAGGGTGTCGAGTTCTTTTTCATTTCGTGAAATCCTGTTGAAATCCTGATTTTTCCTCATTTTTGACTGCTGAATCCTGATTTCATAATTTTTCCAAATCCTGATCAAATCCTGGTTTTTGCGGAGAACAAATTAAATTTCTGCATGAACGGATGCGAAAGCAGAAAAAAATCCGATCGGACACCCGACTTATCTAAAATCCTGATTTTACGACCAATTTTTCCTTAAATCCTGATGAAATCGGGATTAAATCCTGATTGACCTCCAGTCTTGATAGAATCGGGAAAATTTGGGAAATCCTGATGCTAGACACCCTGAACATATTCATACCTTTCTTCAAAAATAATTTTTTTCGGAGAGGAAATATGGCAGCGTTCGAATGCTCATACGAGGAAGCTGGTGCTAATTCTGATCGAGGGCTAAGCAACTTCTCCTTTGTCTTTGCCTCGCTGTGAGATGCAACGAGTGTGTAATGACTGCAATGCGATGCGTGCCATCAATTTGGCACGATTTCCCGCCATTGTCCCCAGCTGTCGCGCTGTTGCTGGGTGTCCAAGTGTGGAGGTAAGCGCCAAGTAAAAAAGCCTTAGGAGCATACAAATGTTGCCGAATTTTTTCTCGGAAAATATTCATATTTGGGGGAAAATTACGAATAATTTCCCTTGAAATTTTCGGAAACTTCAGATCAAATTACAACCGATTTTCTCTGACAAATCTGAAGAAAAATAAAATTCAGATTTTCCCGAAAATTCTTTATTTGTCGAAGGAAATTCGGCAACGTCTGGTGGTTCATACGGCGTTCTTCCTTAGCACGGCAGAGCGGCGCACAGCTCGATTGACTGCGTGGATCGACGATTCAAAGCGGAAGAAAATGGGTCGGTTGAGAAATGGGTGATCGTCCACCAGAAAGAGGACCTTAATCCAGAGATATGGAACAGTTGACCTATCAGGATAGCCACAGAAATGCAGAATTGGAATTCCCTGACTTTTGAGGCGATAAAGGAAAATGAATTAAGGGTCTTACAGGACAAGGCGTATGAAACTGTAGTTTTCGAAACAATTGAGATAGTAGTGATTTCAACTAAACACCTACGCAGTAAAAGAAAGGGATCAATATTCTGCGTTAATATGCGCGGTAGAATAGAAAATAAACTTAACGTGTGGTTAATTTTTTTTTTCTTTTTTATTTTAATTAAGTTTTTTTTTCAATTTTCTAGATTTGTTTATCCCAAAAGAGTGATTTTTCAAATTTTTTAGGAATATTGTAACTTTAGACTCATGAGAAATGTTTCAACCACATGGATCTCTCTTCCTATTATACCGGAAAAAAACACATTGGATCTTGAGTCCAGACTCTTGAAAACATTGACAAGAAAAAGGACTCTTGATTCAATCAGATTTAAGTGAAAATCAAAAGGAAATCCGCTCAAATTAAGAGGCTTGGTTCTTGATTTAAGCTTAAATCTGATTGAATCAAGAGTATTTTTTCTTGTCGATGTTTTCAAGAGTCTGGACTCTAGATCCAATGTGTTCTTTTTTAGTGCAAACATTTCTGACTGAGCTATGAGAAAGGCTGATCAAATAGTACCTATTAAACATTTTTTTGGTTTTTGTTTTTAGTGGGCCTCTTGGTTAACTTGACTGACCCGAGAAATCGATCTCCGTCGCACTGGAAACTCGTTAAAAACTGGAGACTTCCATAATACGATTTTTTGTGAGCTTTGCAGCGACTCCAATTAAGTAAGACCGTTAATCATCTAATAATAACCGGTGCATTCCTCAGTTTAATGACGAGAAAGAGACCGGTGTTTTAATTGGGGGGCTCGACTGCTTAATTAAGTTAAATATTTCATGAATACTGGGATATGGTCCCCCCCCCCCCCCCTTCATATTTTCCTTCTCAATATTTCCACAGAATTTAGGTGGTGAACACCGGTAAATACGGGAAAAATTCAAGTGTGTGCATCTTGCGAGCAATTTTTTCTGAGGTCGGTCTCATGCAAAGTAACTTCACACTGCACAGAAAGTAGAGCTGCTACAGAATTTAGAAAATGAAAGTTCTTGACATTTACCTAACACGTTTTGGTGAAATTCCCTGACGGTTGAGGATATACCAGAGGATTAATAAGACGTTATTCGGAATAGTTTTCACACAAAATGTTTTGTTCGAAACGTCAAATCCATTCTGGGTGGCAAGTAAAGGTGAACCAACAATTTTCGCTGACATTTTCGTCATCTTCCCTGACATTGCCAGGTTATCCCTGACTTTTTCAAAATCTCTGACAATTCCCAGTTTTCCCGGCATCCCCTGACTGTGGCAACTCTTGAGAAAGAAAGAGTCTACGGACAGAATTCTGCCATGCTAAGGAAAAACGCCGTAGGTATAAACATTTGAGAGTTGCCAAATTTCCCCGGATAAACCACGTATTCTCTGGGAAAGCTATTCATGATTTCCTTTGAAATTTTCAGATATTTTAGATAAAATTGCTGACGAAATCCTCCACAAAATCGGAGAAGAAATACCACAAATTTTCCTGGAAATTCGTGATTTGTTGAGGGAAATTTGGCAATGCCTGATGATTCATACGACGTTCTTCCTTAGCGCGGCAGTATTGGACAGGACAGTGACCAGAGGTTCCACTTTTGATTGACTTGGCTGTCAACGAGGGTGGATATTCTGCAGGATACGGGACCAAGCTTTGGAACGGTAGTGCACAAACAAAAACAAGCAATTTGTTGCACCAAATAATGGGAGATATCCAACAAATTATGCTCTTACTCGCGACTGCATGTAAACTCATTTTTAACGGTAAACGGACGTTTTTATTAAGGTGGGAATTCGGTCAGTACGATTAAATTTGAGCGGAATGAGCGCATTCTTGTGGAAACAAAACATGGTTGGAGGAGGGGTGAGATCAAGCCTAGTTGCGCACTACGTCCATTTAACACTTTTACGGCGTGGATTAATGAGGTTAAGTCGTGCATATGGGTCCGTATTCAGGCAATAGTACGTACTAGGGGGCTACGCCCCCTGGCCGCTACGCGGCCCAACCCCCTGAAGGCGCTCCGCGCCATCAATGGGCCGCTTCGCGGCCCTATTTTTACCCTCCTATCGGTGTTAGTTTTATTTTTTCCCCTAAAAAATTACGATAAGGTATAGTTTACTTTTAGAATGAAATAATTTTTGGTTTTGATGAATAAAGAAACAAAATTATTTTTTTGAAGTCTAAAGGACGCGTTTTGGAATGACTACTTGATGAAATATTGCAGTAAAACAACGAACATTGATAGTCAGGTAATAATTAAGAGTTTCGGGAAACGGGAATCGAACCCACACCATGTTCAAAGTGGACGCTTCCGACGTCTTTGACGACTCGGCCACCGCTCTACCTGAGGCAGACGGGGCGAATCTTGTGTAGATAAGTGTAGAGCTGATGCGCAGGCTACACAGCTACTGCGCAACCTCCTCGACCACTGCGCATCCTCCCGCGCATAGCGGTAGCAGTCTCGGAGCATTCTGAAAATTCACTCACTTTTATAACGTGATTGTAAAAAAACCTGGGTCCTATTTCCAAAATCTGAATAAAGCGGGCTCATCTAGGGCCAATGACCCATCGATTACCGCAAAAAACTTAGAAATCGGCCCGGTAGAACGCTCAAACGAACTATGACAAAAAATATAAATTTACATTGTTTAAATGGGAGAATTCGCAACTTTACCACTTAATATAAAAAAACCTAGGCCATATTTTGAAAATCTGAAAAGAGTTGGCTTATCTAGAGACAATTACCCGTCGATAGCCGCAAAAATCATAAAAATCGGCCCGGTAGAACGCTGGAACTAAGCGTTACCAGTTTCGCAAAATTAGGAGGCTTGAGAGCTTATAGTATAGATGCAGGGTGTCTACCACTTACAAAAAACCAAAATCGGGGACTTCTTTCCCGAAATAACAAGAGAAGGGGAGCCAGTTAGAGCGTTAAAAGGCGAATTTTATACGACTAATTTTACAAGTAATGTTGAACCGATGAAGACATACGGAAAATCAAGCAACGCTTCAGTTTCTTCATTCCTGCTTATACCGCGCCGCTGAAACTTTGAAAATGCCGGCGTTTAGGACGATTTTTGTCATTTTTGGGAGACCTGAACAAGAAAATTGGGGCCTTTGGCGGATATCGGAGACACCTTTCCAAAATCGGGGATAATCGGGGACAATGGAGACCGGTAGACACCCTGGTATGAGATGAGACAATATGACGTATACTCAGATCATTTTCATAAATGCATATAAGTGCTTACATCAAGAGAAAATCACTAAAAGAGTAGCTGGAAGTGAAAGTGAAAGAATGGTAGAATATAGTGCTGAGTCTCATTATACGAGGGGGAGGGGGGGTTATATAGTAAATGGGGTCATATAGTAAATGGGGTCATACTACAATAGTGCACAATTCTGTAGGAGGAGGGCCGACGAAAGAAAAACCCTAGTTGTTGAATAATTTGCGTAAATTTTGCAGTGAGGACCAAAAATTTTTGGTTATGTGGCACACAGGGTATGTGTCATTGGTTTCCCTATAGAGATAGGTGCGTTTTGGTGGGTGAGCCAAAATTAGCAGTTCTTGATTGCAAAATGGAGTTTAGTTGGGAATTTGGGATCATGTCGTGACTAATTTTTATACTCAATTTTATTGTTTTTCGCAGCTACAAATAAGCCTTGACGGCTCGAAACATTCTGCTTTTTGAGTGTTTTCAATATTTTAGCCTCGTTTTACCGACATCAGTGGTATTTATTCTGTCGTGTGAATTGATCGGTCGACTAAAGTACTCAAACCGTTCTGCAAAGTTCTACGGACCATTTCAAGTGAGATTAATTTTGAAAAAAAAAAAACTAAAAAGATCAGCTGCAATCAATTTCCTAGACAGACTCGCAATATAACAACATCAACAACGACGACTCCACAGAGATAAAACAATTTTTACGATCGGCAATGTGTTCTTGAAGGCATCGTTCGAGACCTATATTGCCGAGCTAAGGAAAAACGCCGTATGGACCTACAGGCGTTGCCAAATTTCCTTTGATAAAATGTGAATTTCCTGGTAAACTTATGAATATATTTTTCCTCCAATTTTTCAGACAACTTTTTTCGCAATTCTACAAAAAAGTCCTGAATATTTCAAGGGGGAAAAATTATTAACTTTCTTCGAAAATGAACATTTCATCGATGGAAATTTGGCAACTCTCGAATTTTCATGCGGCGTTTTTCCTTGGCAAAGCATTATAAGTCACGGATTTCGAACGGTCCATTAAAAAACTAAAAGCTTGTCCTATGAGCGTTCTTCGATTTGACTTGATTTCGATTTTGACATTGAGATCACACTAGCATTTTGCTGTGCTAAGGAAGAAATCCGGATGAGCCTTCAGACGTTGCCAGATTTCCTTTGAAAAATCAAGAATTTTCGGGAGAATCTGTATTGTATTTTTCTTCCGATATTTCAGAGTTTGTTATTGTAAATTTATCTGAAGAGTCTTAAGGTGTTGTAAACGTATAATTCTGTTTTTGAAAAAACTTCGTTTGAATTTTGAGAGAAACTCTTCAGTGTGCGCAAATACGTCCAATTTCAATGATGATCAAGTGGAAACAACCAACCGTACGGTCTCAATTCCAGCCTGGACCACGTCCAAGCTATTAGCAGACTTTAAACAAGCGGAAAACACTCACACATCGTGGAAACGGAACGTACACACGCGACTAATTTTGCCGCGTTACGGGAAGACTGAAGTAAATCCATTTCGCATTGAGCCTCGAAAGTATTTTTTTTTTATTTTCTTTTCCTTTTATATTAAATAATAATGGAGGGAGTCTGCTGAAACAGGCTGGTCAAAAATCAGTACTTTTCCAGTACTTTTTCGGTAAATTTCCAAGAAATTCAGTACCTTCTCAACAGAAAAATTCACTACTTTGTGAGTACCTTCATTTGAGGAAATTCGCAAATTTGAACTTCTCGCGCGAATTGCGACGAAAATGACAAACAAATGAAAAAAATTCCGGACCTTCTTGCGGAATTTCCGCACTTATTCGGTACTTCCGGACCGCCTTTAAAAAATCAGTACTATTTCCGGACTTTCCAAAAATTCTGGATTTGTAGACACCCTGAGAATGGTTTTTCTACGTATAAAAATAGTATTATTAATCATTATTATTATTATCAGTAATTGTCACTTTATTCACGCTGAAAGTCAGGACATTTCAGACTGCGCATCAGGAAAAAGTCAGGAAAATTCAAAATAAAATTCTAGTATACCTTTGTTAAGGAAGGGGCCTGAGAATTTCTCCGAAATGTGTCTTGGAGGGTGGTATGGGCCCATGGGGGGGGGGGGGGGGAGTGGGGTTGGTCGGCGAAAATTCCTTACGTAATATTTGAACGGCCCTTGTTCATATTCAGCCGACGAAAGCGGAAGCATGATGCTCCTCACCAGTGGCGCGGCGTGAATTGCGATATATCGATTGTTATGCCATTTAAACCTATGGTAAAGAATCGATTAGTAAGGTGTTCGCTGCAGACACCCTGTCTATCGATCCTTTTCCGTCGGTTTAAATGGCATAACAATCGATATATCGCAAAGCACGCCACGCCACTGACTCGAAGATTTCTATGGACCGTGGATGAAAAAAGAAGCTGTCTTTGATAAGAATTTCGACCGTTAGTGCATGATCGCACGCGGAACAGCCCGAGCAAGTCACGGCACGGATTATAACGCGAAAACCAGTGAAAGCAAATTGAATTTTAATTACTCAGCACAAAACTACCCCAGACGCGGCCATGTCGCGAATGATCGATAATCGATATTTTCCCATTTGAAGCTCTGGTAAAGAATCGATTATTAGGTTGTTCGTTGTGAGCACTGTGTCTATCGATCCTCTTCCATAGTTTGAATGGCAGATCAATCGATACATCGCATAGCACGCCACGCCACTGCAACGTCGTGGAAATTTCGGCCCCGAGTATTCCAGGGGCCGGTGAATTTGCTGTCACTGCACTCACTGCAGTCAATGCATTGCTAGCTGTAGGTAGCTTTAAATTTCCGGTATTTTTCATGAAAATTCCTGTCTTTCCTCTGATTTCCCTGGCCAGGTGAAAATTCTCTTCAGTATGAGTTTAAAAATTCAATATAAAATCCTGTTTTAAATGTCCAGTTATCAGACCAATTAATTTAATCAAAAATTGCTTTATTGATTTATAGAACCTACTTACATCGTATCCGATACTGTCTTGCTAAGAAAGAACGCCGTATGAACATTAGAGTTTCCAGATTTACCCGGATAAAGCATATTTTCCTTCAAGTTTGCAGGTATTTTAGATCAAATTGCGAACTAAATTGTCTGAAAATTTTGAAAAAAATATCCGCAATTGAGATGTTGCATGTGTGAGGAATTTGCGATTTGACTGTTGATTCTCATGCGAAAGTTCGCAAGAAACACGATGGTGCCTCTGGTTTCCTCTAAAATTAACTCCCAAGCTCAAATAAGCTCTCGAGTGGAGGCCAAAATGGAGGGGATATCCCGCGCTATCCTGAGAGTCCCCCTCTACATCAAGACAAACTCTCCATGCGGAGATAGGGAGCAAATACATTAACAGGGCTGCCACTTTATTTGGGGACTCCAAAACTGAAAACACGGCAACCCTGCTAATGTATTTGCTCCCTATCTTTGCATTAAGAGTTTGTTTTGATGTAGAGGTGGACTCTCAGGGTAGGGTGTGATATCCCCTCCATTTTGGCCTCAACTTGAGAGCTTTTTCTGAGCTTGGGAGGTATTTCAAAGAAAACCAGTGGCACCATCGTGTTTCTCGTGAACTTTTACATAAGAATCAAAAGTCAAATCGCAAATTCCTCACAACTGCATTATCTCCATTGAGCAGGAGCTGATAAAGAGTCTGTCTTTGCACATCCTAGACGGACGGAGCAACGCGAGTTTCCGACGCGCCTACGCGTTCCGCGTTGAACGAGACAGAGTGCAATGCTGCCGTGCTAAGAAAAAACGCCATAAGAGCCTTTAGGTGTTGCCAAATTCCCTTCAATAAAGAAGCAATTTCGAGGAAAATTTGGGAACATTTTTATTAAATTTTACAGAGAATTTTATTAATGATCAGATCGAAATTATCTGAAAATTTCATTAGGAAGAATTCGTAAGTCTCCTGATGAATGAAAATTTAATTGGAGGAAATTGGGCAACCCTCGAATGTTAATACGCCGTTTTTCCTGAGCGCGGCGGAATGACACCGTCTACATCCTCCTCCGCGCATACCTGGAAGTTGCGGTGCGCTGCAGACAACAAAGGATCTCGTTGCCACGTCAAGGGAAAATATTATCGATGCAGCTCTTGCGATGGCAACGGGAAATTGTAATGGAAAGTGCCTCAGATTGTTCAACAAGATCTCTCGCTTGGTGAAGAGAGAGAAATAATCCAGTGTTACACTTTTCATGGCTCTATCACAGACCAACGCAACGAACAATCGACTAATCGGTCGCCCAAAATCTGCGTAGACGGCGGGAGAATTGCGTAGGCTGGAATAATGGAAGATAGAAAATGTTTTATGTTTTGATCAAGATCAACTTTCGGTTCGTATGACCGAAATATCGGTTCATATAATCACACTTATGCGTTTAAAAGAATTAATGAAAGAGACTCGCTTACATGAGCCGAGCGATCGGTTACACGAATAAAAAAATTGGTTTTTGTCAAAGTAAAGAATGAATGCTCAACGCACTGATTTTAACAAAAACTTATGACAAGGATGTTAATACTTTGTAAAAATTACTGCGAATTGTTGGGTGAAAATCACTGATTTTTTTTTTTTACAAAAACTTATGACAAGGATGTTAATACTTTGTGAAAATCACTGCAAACGCGCAATGTCGTAGAGTGTAGGATGAATCTTTGGTTCCTCGAACTTTCAAGGCGACCAGCGTGGCTTCCCACAGCTTGAATACATTCAAGGATTCGAAAATTCAAAAAAATCAAGCACATTCATAGACTTTTCAAAGTGTTTCGGACTCAGCTATAAAAGTACTTTTTATTCAACCCTCAGATACATTTTTCTACAGATAGGACATTGCCTCCACCATCGGAATGTCTCCAAACGTCCATCAGTCGAGCTCCGATTATGTTACGACGTCAATAGAGAGTGCTCCGTCGCGTCGCTGAGTGAGGAAGGAGGAAGGGCTATAACAGTTAGCGACATCCAAAGCTCGTCTCTGTCAACTCACTCGAACTTCTCGCTTTGAATCGAGTGCGGATGGATATACATACAGATCCAAGGACCAGCTACTTGCCACGTTCGACAAAAAATAACCCCATTTAGTGGTAATGAAAGGTCAAGAAATAACAGTGCACAGAAAAAGAAACTCCGGCCGTGGAAGTCGTACTTACGGGATATATGCATAGCTCAGAGGCCGAAAGTTCCGAGCGTAGACCCGGAGCTTTCAAAGCTACGGCTCCAGCACCTAGAACTTTCGGCTTCTGATCCCGGAACGGACGGTATGTCTCTATAGACCGTAACTTTTTGATCAGTGTGGTATTCGCAAGTTCGACGACTTCGTATCACAAAGAGGGTCAAAATTTTACCCGGAGTGACGAGTTATCTTGAGTTTCAAAATTCCTGGATTTTTTTAGGGATTTTAAAATAAAATTCCCTGACGTTTGAAGAACTTCTTTGCAATAAAACGACGAAAAGTTCGATATACGAATTGAACGTTTGGCGCTCCTTATTATCCCAATTATTCGGTGATTTTTTCTGAACATTCTTACCGGAAAAAATTTAGGCGCGAAGTCTCTTACAACTGAAACAATATAACGTTTCGGCTACAAGAAAAATAATCAAGGTTCTTCAGCAAAATTCCCTGACTCTTTCAGGTTTTCCTTGACTTAGAGAACTTTCCAACATGAGATTTCTAAGATTTGATGAAATATTAGTGATAGACTAAACTAAAAACGACAACCAACGAGAGACCCTACATTGGAAAAAAAAATTCGCTTGAATCTAGAGTTCAGACTCTTAAAAGCATTGCCAAGAAAAAAACTCTTGATTCAATCGGAATTTTGCTTGGATCGAGAACCAAGCCTCTTAATTTAAGCTGATTTCTTTGTGATTCAGGCAAAAATCCGATTGAATCAAGAGTATTTTTTCTTGTCATTGTTTTCAAGAAAATTTCAAGAGATGAGTCTGGAATCTAGATCCAATGTGTTTTTTTTCCAGTGAACTATACATTTTAGCCCGGTTTAAAAACAACGTATGTTTCATTAGTTTCCCTTTGCACATAAGTGTTTTTCCAGAAGAGCCAGAATTTATAGTTTCAAATTGCAAAATGCAGTCCAAATAACCCACCCGGAATCAAGTCACAACGAGACAACATTGTCAGCGACCATGCGGGACCCGTGACCGGAGGGGGGCGGGAGTTGCAGGGGCGGCTCAAAGGAACTCGAACTTGGAGAGCGCGAGTCAGTGGACTCAACTTGGCCGCTGATTAGCTTATTATGTAACCCTCATCGGCTTTGGGTCCGTCTCCCATCTCCCATGTGTCCCAGCCCCCATGCTGTCCGACCGCGGCCCATCCCCCCATCGACACACTCAGCTCCCCTGCTCCGCCGTTGCGTTGAATGGACGAGTTAATCCCTTTCGGGACGTGGCTCATCATTCTCGTTGGGAAAGCGTTGTCAAGTTACCCCTGCCCTGGACCCGGTTGGAATGGACACCGGCCAATGGAGGAAGCAATCATGATCAACCTAGAGTACCTATATAGGGAGAGTATGGACGAGTCGAACATTTTGAGGTTAGGTGATGGAGCTCTTAGACCCCAACAGGGTAGACAATCTATGAATTCAAATTATCCAGAGTGATTTATACACTGGAAAAAAAACCACATTGGATCTAGAGTCCAGACTCTTGAAAACATTGACAAGAAAAAATACTCTTGATTCAATTGGATATTTGCTTGAATCAAAAGGAAATCCGCTCAAATTAAGAGGCTTGGTTCTTGATTTAAGCAAAAATCGGATTGAATCAATCGTATTTTTTCCTGACGATGTTTATTAGAGTCTGAACTCTTGATACAGTGCGTTTTTTTTTCCAGTGTACAGCGAGAGTATAGACATATGTGAAACTCCGAGAATCCATCAGGCCTTCATCGATGCCTCCGCGAATAAAATTACGGCCCAGAAATGCAGCCAACCTATAAATTTCAATTACCCGGAGATATTTACTAATACAATTGTTACGAACCACCGTTTATAAAGCACGTATTTGACTTAGTTTTTGCACAAATTTACTCATTTTCGGGGAAGAACGCTCATTTATGTACATGCTTAGCCATCTTGGTTAGAATTGGAATCTGCAGACTGGCAGAGAATTTTGTGCGTTAGAAGTTGGTTGGAAGGGTGGCTGCACGTTTGGGCCCTAAGCCCTCCATGAAGCGATCTGTCCATACTCTCGCTATATAGGTACTCTGGAGTGGAACACTGGACAAGGAGTGAATCCAGGCACTCTCTGCCGTGATAGCGAAGAGAGCAGTAAGTGCCAAAATGAAGTTTTGAGAAAACGGCTCAGAAGCTTCTGACCGGAAAATTTTATTGAAAGAATCTTCCGTCCTTTGTCAAATGGGCCTGTTGCATGCAAGAGATACAGCCGCGCGAATAGACTTTTTAGAGGTTAAAATGACACGAAAATTACAATGGTCACATTAAAAAAGTCTGAAATACACTCCTTACTGCGCAATTTGCGTTGTTAGGAACGCGCTTTTTCAAATTTCCCGCGTCTGGGGGCAGTTTTCTAATCACCGGAAACGAGCAAACGGCGGGCTCGGAGATTTCCGGAAGATGCTGAGTCGTTGTTGTTGTTGTTGTTATTTTTTCCTTCAGTTTGTTTACAAACCCAACGTGATCTCTTATAGTGGTCCATATACGCTTTATGCGGTAACCAAATCGATCGACTTTTAAATATCCAACGCAATCCTTCTACATTTCATTTCACGATATCACGAGCTCCGATTTTTAGGTTATGTTGTCAGTTTTAGTTGACCGGAAATAGCCACGAGTTATGCCGTTAATTGTCTCCGTTAGAAAACTGCCCCCAGAAGCGGGAAATTTGAAAAAGCGCGTTCCTAACAACGCAAATTGCGCAGTAAGGAGTGTATTTCAGACTTTTTTAATGTGACCATCGTAATTTTCGTTTCATTTAACCTCTATAAAGTCCATTCGCACGGCTGTGTCTCTTGAATGCAACAGGCCCATTGCCTCTAGTCATCCTAAAGACTTCTAGAGATCGTTTGGATGATTGAGAATCGATTGATTTTATTTCAATTACATAAAAAGGGTATTTTTCATTTGCATGTTAGGCTAGCGTCAGGCAAGACAACCGTAAGTGCTATATTCTGCATGCTTCCGTAGTTGCGTTCTGGACTGGACACACAACAAACACATTTTCAGGTTAGAAATTGGCAGAAGAGGGCGAGAGTGAAAACGGAACATAGCTTATTGGGGAGCCTGCCAAAACTGTTGTAGTGCGTAACTTATTCAAGTAGACAAGTAGACCTCAGCTCCTCCCCCCCCCTTTTTTTTATGAGGGCGGGAAATTCAAAGTCGTTACAAATGCTAATTAAAAATATTATCATCTTGGTTTGGAGTTGATATCAGTTATTAACCTAAAACAAAATCCTACGTTAGATTACACTCAACCGAGCTGTGCGACAGAATCGATGCGACGAGTGACAACATCGAAACGCACATGAGGGGAGGGGGAGGGGGAGTCCAGCTGAGGAGCCAATAGAAATTCAGTTGCTCTCTTAACGAGTAGTAATGGGCTGAGTGTTGAGACGGTGTCTGAGTTGAATGCTGAATTGAATCAACATTCAACAACCGTACCCCTTACCCCTTTCCCAACTTCTGTTTAGCATACAGACACGTTCTTGCACTGGACTGGTTAGTGGCCGCCGTACAATATAAAAAAAGGGGGGACGAAAATAAAGCGCCGAAAAATTGGGAATTTTTCATATATATGTCAGAGAAATTGAACCGATTGTTCAGCTCTGGAACATAGATTTTCAATGCAGTGCCAACAGTGGAAAAAATAGTACTTAGTTTTGCGACGTTATAAATATTCAATCATACTATACATTTTGCAGGGAATCGCATCGACTATTTGTAGAAAGATTCAGATGATATAACTTTCGTGTTCAGAAAAGTTCACTGAAAATTTCATGCAAAAAAATCAAGCATATCAACTCGAATGATCATATGAGAACAAACATTTTGAAACATCGCTGTCAGTTACGTCTATTCAACATTTTACCGCCGCGCAGATACATGACCATCAACGACATTAACAACATTAACATTAACATTAAAAACACTTAGTTTACTTGCGCATAAAAGTTACGCGCAAGTGAGTTGGGAGTTTTTATTAAGACCTGTTTCCTCGTGCGGGTCTCCAAAAAGAAACATTTTTTTGATCAACATTAACATTTCATCAATCAACTGGAGCTAGACAGAAATAGGCAATAAGATACTGTCCTTATCAATTGGACGGATTGAATACTAAACTGAGTCTAACTGAAATTCAAATTGCCTAATTTCCCCTAACAGTTTATCTTATACTTAACTGCGGATAAAAAAACAAAACTTTCCCTCTTCTGGCACTCTACCCCCAGGTTTATTAGTCCTCTCTCATTTAGTGTTACTTATTCACTCATATATTTCTCCTGCGGGTGTTACTTGTTTTCATTTTTTTGTTTGTTTTGTAGAGCAGCTATTAAATTGGACTTCATAATTCCGCTTTGCAATTATAAATCAGTACAATTTTCTATTAATACGTCATACGAAATATTATACTCTCAAAATTTCAATTCAAAATGTTCCTTAGTTTTTCATTAAAAAACAAAATATTCAGTGCAGAAAGAAGATAATGCATCTACTAATTTTTTAAATTAAAACAAAATAAAATTAAATAATTAAACATTTTGATTTTAAATTAAATAGTTTTGTGTACATTTTGAATTTTTTTCAATACACATCGGTATGCTCACTTCAGAAAAGATATTCTGACAGCGTTCGTTTTTTTTCACCACTTGGAAGTTATAACGGACAAAAAATACGGCCAATTGATCCAAAAACTACTTTCGACTAATTTTTTTCGAAAAATTTGATTAATTATTTCCTCCTGAGCTCGGTCAAATTCAACCTCATCACATTTTTAATTTTACGAATAGTGGAACGCGGGTCATCATGAATTATCCAATGCAGCGAAAATCAATTGTCAAGACACAAGAGATACTTGCCGAGCGTTGCATAAGAGGCGTTCGAACGGAATCTTTCGTCAGCTTGTTAAAATATTTTACCTGCAACACACAAAAAAACAGACCGGTCAACAAAACTGGAACTAATCAGTGCAGTGGCGTGGCATGCTTTGCGATACATCGAATGATGCACCATTTAAACCTATGGAAAAGGATCGATTAACAGGATATTCGCGACGAACATCTCAGTGATCGATTCTGTACCACAGATTCAAAAGGGGAAATATCGATAATCGATCATTCACGCCCTGCCACTGGAACTAATCGAAATAATGGTCTGGAATAATGCACGAAGAATAATTAGACTGCGCAGATATGAAAATCACAATACTCGCACGTTAAATAAAACAGCAGACTGATTACTGAAATTGATAGATAAAGCAAAGCAAAAAAATGGAACGATAGTATTGGTTTAAACGTGTGGTTATATAGACCAAGGGGGAAATGATGGACTAACTAAAGCGTCCCTCGTAAGTTGCCGTTAGTTGGTCTATTACTTACCTCAACTGTCCATTGTAACGCTCCGTTTTCAAGTTGTCTCATCTATCTTGTCTATACATTTCAGTAATCAGCTCTCATCTGTCTATCGTTTTGTCTATACATTTCAGTAATCAGCCTGTAGATAGACATTCAAGATTTGTCGTTCCTCAGACAAAGGAACGTAACTTCATCTTAAGGTGGCAAAATTTACTCATACGTTTTAGGTTCTTACAGTTAATAAGACAGGAATATCAATTTTAGTCAAAAATTTGGCTGATTTTCGCGTGAATGGTTAAGATTTCAGGGTCAAACTTCTGCTAAAATGGGCATATTTTCTTCCATGCAGTGGTACGAAAAATAAATCAAATATTAATTTTAAAAGGATAAAGTTCCTTTTCTTAGACCCAGTAGAACATTTAAATTCCCATTTTTCATTCTACGCCGGGGGTGTATAATCTGCCAAGCTTTAAAAAACTGGTAGATCGGGGTTGAGCATCTTCCAAGAAAAGTTTTTTTTTTATTTTTTTTTTAAAAAAAAAATATTTATTGAGAAATGTGAATGACAATCCAAGAATATAGAAACATGACATCCACAATACGCCGCACTGCTATACCACCAAAGATCCAATTTAATCGTTTTCAGACGAAATTCTGAGCGATTTGGGGGAAAAGCGAAAATGGGCAAGGGATCAAAATTTCCCGGAATTTTTTTTTTATCCATTTATCAATTTATTTTTTATTTTTTTAGCGGATTTCCACGATTTTGCGGGCTTTCCAAGTTTTTGCGCGATTGGGCGATCTACCGGATTATCGACCCCTTGTCCCACACTTGAAAAAAAAAAAAAAAAAAAAAAAAAAAAAAAACACACACACATTGGATCTAGAGTCCAGACTCTTGAAAACATTGACAAGAAACAATACTCTTGATTCAATCGGATTTTTGCTTGAATCAAAATGAAATCCGCTTAAATTAAGAAGCTTGGTTCTTGATCTAAGCTTAAATCTGATTGAATCAAGAGTACTTTTTCTTGTCGATGTTTTTACGAGTCTGGACTCTAGATCTAATGTGTTTTTTTTCCAGTGTAAGTTTGATGAGCTTCAACACTTCATTACAAAAAAAAAAAAAAAACAAAAAAAAACATCAATTACAAGTGAAATGGTTTGACACCAGGGCGTTCTTGATATAAGCTAGATTCTGATTGAATCAAGAGTACCTTTTCTTGCCGATGTTTTTAAGAGCCTGGACTCTAGATCTAATGTGTTTTTTTTCCAGTGTAAGTTTGATGAGCTTCAACACTTCATTACAAAAAAAAAAAAAAACAAAAAAAAACATCAATTACAAGTGAAATGGTTTGACACCAGGGCGTTCTTGATATAAGCTAGATTCTGATTGAATCAAGAGTACTTTTTCTTGTCGATGTTTTTACGAGTCTGGACTCTAGATCTAATGTGTTTTTTTTCCAGTGTAAGTTTGATGAGCTTCAACACTTCATTACAAAAAAAAAACAAACAAAAAAAACATCAATTACAAGTGAAATGGTTTGACACCAGGGCGTTCTTGATATAAGCTAGATTCTGATTGAATTAAGAGTACTTTTTCTTATCGATGTTTTTAAGAGTCTGGACTCTAGATCTAATGTGTTTTTTTTCCAGTGTAAGTTTGATGAGCTTCAACACTTCATTACAAAAAAAAAAAACAAAAAAAAAACATCAATTACAAGTGAAATGGTTTGACACCAGGGCGTTCTTGATATAAGCTAGATTCTGATTGAATCAAGAGTACTTTTTCTTGTCGATGTTTTTAAGAGTCTGGACTCTAGATCTAATGTGTTTTTTTTCCAGTGTAAGTTTGATGAGCTTCAACACTTCATTACAAAAAAAAAACAAACAAAAAAAACATCAATTACAAGTGAAATGGTTTGACACCAGGGCGTTCTTGATATAAGCTAGATTCTGATTGAATCAAGAGTACTTTTTCTTGTCGATGTTTTTAAGAGTCTGGACTCTAGATCTAATGTGTTTTTTTTCCAGTGTAAGTTTGATGAGCTTCAACACTTCATTACAAAAAAAAAAAACAAAAAAAAAACATCAATTACAAGTGAAATGGTTTGACACCAGGGCGTTCTTGATATAAGCTAGATTCTGATTGAATCAAGAGTACTTTTTCTTGTCGATGTTTTTACGAGTCTGGACTCTAGATCTAATGTGTTTTTTTTCCAGTGTAAGTTTGATGAGCTTCAACACTTCATTACAAAAAAAAAAAAACAAAAAAAAAACATCAATTACAGTGAAATGGTTTGACACCAGGGCGTTCTTGATATAAGCTAGATTCTGATTGAATCAAGAGTACTTTTTCTTGTCGATGTTTTTAAGAGTCTGGACTCTAGATCTAATGTGTTTTTTTTCCAGTGTAAGTTTGATGAGCTTCAACACTTCATTACAAAAAAAAAACAAACAAAAAAAACATCAATTACAAGTGAAATGGTTTGACACCAGGGCGTTCTTGATATAAGCTAGATTCTGATTGAATCAAGAGTACTTTTTCTTGTCGATGTTTTTAAGAGTCTGGACTCTAGATCTAATGTGTTTTTTTTCCAGTGTAAGTTTGATGAGCTTCAACACTTCATTACAAAAAAAAAAAAACAAAAAAAAAACATCAATTACAAGTGAAATGGTTTGACACCAGGGCGTTCTTGATATAAGCTAGATTCTGATTGAATCAAGAGTACTTTTTCTTGTCGATGTTTTTACGAGTCTGGACTCTAGATCTAATGTGTTTTTTTTCCAGTGTAAGTTTGATGAGCTTCAACACTTCATTACAAAAAAAAAAAAAACAAAAAAAAACATCAATTACAAGTGAAATGGTTTGACACCAGGGCGTTCTTGATATAAGCTAGATTCTGATTGAATCAAGAGTACTTTTTCTTGTCGATGTTTTTAAGAGTCTGGACTCTAGATCTAATGTGTTTTTTTTCCAGTGTAAGTTTGATGAGCTTCAACACTTCATTACAAAAAAAAAACAAACAAAAAAAACATCAATTACAAGTGAAATGGTTTGACACCAGGGCGTTCTTGATATAAGCTAGATTCTGATTGAATCAAGAGTACTTTTTCTTGTCGATGTTTTTACGAGTCTGGACTCTAGATCCGATGTGTCTTTTTTTCCAGTGCAAACGGGAGCACTGACTCTTCATTTTACTCGCCGAGTATGTTTACTGAATTTGAATATTCAAGCTTGGAATTGTGTCGTCTGCTTATCTCTGCGGTCTGGATTGCAATAAAGGTGCGGCAGGAAATTGCGCTGAAACGTCGACGTTAACGTCAAGTCTTCAGTCGTTACTCGTTATGATTCCATTTCCGATCGTTATAGCACGGGCCGCTTTCCGGCTGAGTCTTATCTCCGGCACGAACTGCGCCCGAAAGGAAGTCACATCGTTTTTCATAACTTCTTTAATCCCGAAGAAAGCGGGAGGTAGCATACTTGAGCTCGCATTCCGATTATCAGTGGACGATCTCGTTGGAATCGTTGCTTTCGCCAAATAATGCCAAAAGGATGATATGAAATTTTGATGAGGAAATATGCATTTTGGAGGCTTCATTTCTCACCTTGTCTAGTGATGCATTTTTAAGGGGTTGATCTGCGAGGATTTAATGCGCCTGCATTTTAGAGAGTAGGCAAAATGGGCTCCTAACTGAGCGTACTGGAAAAATTATTTGATCGCAAATCACACTGTGATACTTTTGATGTAAGCGCTTTACATTTACATTATTTTGGTTTTTTAACCAAGTTCCAGCTAACCAACTTGAAAATTTCCAATTTGCTCAAAAGAATTCAAGAAAATTTGACGAGGAAAAAAGAATCATCGCCATCGATTCTTAGTCTTGCTTAGAGGTCCAGTTTCATAAATTTAAGTGGGTTGTTTCAAGTTGCTTAAACCAGCATTTACAGGGTTGCCGCAAAATTTAGGAGATTAAATTCCCTGACATTTCTCTAACACATTTAGATAAAATTCCCTGACAGTTGAAGATACGCCCGGTGATGAAAAAGACAGAATTTAAAATAGTCTTCAGGCAAAATTTGTTGTTCAAACGCCAAAACCATTTTAAAAAATAAATAAAGTTGAATTAAAAATTTTCCCTGACATTTTCAATCATTTTCCCTGACATTTCCAGGTTTTCCCGGTATTTCCTGACTGTGGCGACCCTGATTTAGCTTAACTAAAAAACTGAGAAACTCCCCTAATTTTTGACGATCAATGCAACGGTGACCCCACATTCACTAACAGGCGTATGAGCATATGAGACATGAGTGCTGAGGCACTGTTTGTGAGTTGAGATCAACCAAATTATGCAATGCAGTCGAAACGAAAAAGTGGTCCGAAAAAACAAGGTACTGCCAGGATCTGTATAACAACCTAATAACACCGCTTTGCCCAAAGACGGCGCTTATCCACGTCCGAAATCAGCACTGGCCGTGTACAAGTTCGTTTAGTTGAGTGACACGATTAATTGCTACCGTCTCGGGCTTGCAATGCATGTAAGGACGTGTCGAAAGCGAAAAAGTTGTGACTTAATGTGATCGCGCGTTAAGATGGCGCAAAGGACTCAAAACGTCACATTTTTTTTTAAGATTTCTGTGGAATAGGAAACATTTGAGATTGCGGGAATCAGAATTGATCTTGACTATGTTAAATTGAAATGCCATAAAAGGAATAGTTAGTTAGTTAGTCATTTTATTTCTAGACATTCAGCAAATCGTATTCGATAGTGGTTCAATGTATCGTTCGATTCAAAACAATAGAACATAACCTCAAACAAAAATGTTAGTACTTAGGTTGGAAAGGCTGAAAATGAGAGAATTCCAGACAATTTCTCATTTCGTTGCCATTTTGTACTCGTAAGTATCAAAAATCTGTCACAAAAAAACCCGTTTCCCGAGATTTTTCAATAATTGACTTTTGAGGCTGCGGTAACTTTTTTTTAGCAAAAAAAAAAAAAAAAAAAAAAAAAAAAAAAAAAAAAAAAAAAAGAGGTCATTTAAAGCCATACGAATGTGTCATATTTTTACTTTTAGATTTATGCAGACGCCCTGGATTTTTAAAGCCGATCATATTCTTAAGCTCACGGAAATTATTATCTTAAACAGGAAAGGTTTACAGCCGGCGCCAAACGCCTTCCTAATATCGTAAACTGCTGGCCAAAGTAGCACAAGCGTCATGCAACGCTTCAAAATTTCCGCCGCCATTTTATTTTTTTGAAATTGTTCAACGAAGCTGTTCGAAAATTTCCCTGAATTTTCTTTGTTTTGCCGATAAAGTTCAGTGAAATTTTCAAACTGATTCAACCAACAAGTCCTCTGTAAAAAATAAAATGGCTGCTGAAATTTTTAAACTTCACAGAGAAAGTGTTCGACGAAGCTGTCCGAAAACTTCACCAAATTGTCTTTGCGCTGCCGATCCAATTCAGTGACATTTTCAAACATATTCAATTGGCAATGTCTCTGTAAAAAAATAAAATGGCGACGGAAATATTGGAACGTCGCGTCGCATGGCGCTTGTGATACTTTGGCTTGAGGGTGACGATATGTGCGTTCTCTTATCATGAATTTAATTTTGAATGTCTGCCCCGGTGCCCCCGCGTTCCTCTTCCTTTCAAGCCACCGGTCACTCCCGAACTTACGTAGGGGTCATTTTCTTACGTAACGGACGGCAACGCGACGACGCGACGTAACAAGTCCCGAACGGCTGTACGTACATGTCGGGGCCATGTACGTTTTTATCGCGTGTGTAGGTGAGTTCGTCTGAACTTTTTGCGTGTCAAACTCATTAATGTTATTGTGCCGGGTAATTATCGCCGCCTGGCTTCGCAGCTGCTCGCTTCAAAGCGGCCGGGTCTCATCCTCCTCCCTCGCAGCAGCTTGGTCCAGGGTCTCTTCCTCCCGTTTTTCGGCATCGTCGTCTGCTGTGTCGTCAGTTTAAAGTGCCATCGTAAAAGAACACCGAAATTCTGATGAGCTAATTGTAAGCTGCCGCGATTGCAAAGACAGGGTTGCCACAGTCAGGGAAAACCGGGAAATGTCAGGGAATTTTAAAAAGGCAGGGAAAACGGGAAATGTCAGGGCAAATGACGAAAATTTGAGGAAAACTGACAGAATTATCTTTAAGAGATCCCACGAGAATATTTTTGGATGATTGAATTTTTACAAGTAATTTCGAGGAAAAGTGTTGGTTGGGTTTCTTTTTAAAAAAAAAAATAAAGTAGGTATGAGGATGGATTTGCGACGTAAATAGATCAGTTGCGCTGGTCTGAGAATCTTGTTTTGATGCTTGATTCTTGTCAATCAGTTAAAAATACAAAGATCTGTCGAAACAACAACTTTCTACGTCCAATATTAACCGATATTGCGCTTTGAAATATTCGGTTTATGGCGTCATCCACCGCGGTAGTGACACCCTTAGTTTCTTCCACATTGAATATCCAAGTTACACACACTGTCTTTGGCGCAATGCGTGAAGTATTCTTACAGTCTTGTAGGCGCCAGTATGCTTTTTGCGCCGACCGGCGACCGCAGTGTGTTTAGCGCAATGCGTGAAGTATTCTTGCAGGCTTGTGGGCGCTAATATTCTTTCGCGTCTACTGGCAACCGCACAATGTCTGGTGGGAATGGACCACTAGACAAGGTACGAATTGAAGGATTCTGATAAATGTTTCTTGACCAGAATTTCACGTAGAACACGATTCGCGCAACGAAAATTACCGAAATTAACTCTTAACAAAAATATTACCGTTTTTATTTCACATTGGTTACGAGGAATTTGAACTGCCCGCTTATAAGAAACTCAAAGCTCTACGTGAGTCGAATCGCGCACTACAATGGTTTTAGCAATCTTCTCAATCGAGCAACGTTTATTTCCCACCATGTGTTGTTCAAACTATAAGCAATTTGCTATAGCTGAGCCAAAGCGTCAAGATTGAGGTTGCCACATTTTTATATCACAGAGCCTGTCATGATAAACGTTTAGCGCGCCATGTGAATCACGTAGAGCATTGAGTTTTCATAAGCGGGTGGTTTGAATTCACACATCAAGAATTATTGAATATCTTCGTAAGGAGTTCATTTCGGTAATTTTCGTTGTGCGCATCGTGTTCTACGTGAAATGGTAAAGAAGCATATATCAGAATGCTGAAATTCGTACCTTGTCTAGTGGTCCATTGAAACGATGAATTTGAGGGACGTCATGCTCGTTTATTCTCTCTTACTCTCTCGGTAAACGGACTGAACGAGAGGATCTCTGAAACTCCGACAAATTCTCCAAAATATTCGTCCCGGACGTTGACATTGAGAATCAGACGACACTGGACTTAATTATGAATTATTGTCGTCACTCCAGGAATTCGGCAGCCGTTTTCGTCGTCAGTCCTCAAGTCCACGCGGACGAACAGACGTTGTCGAGAAGGTGCGACCTGGCGTGTGTCCCCCCACGAGTGCCCCACGCGAGTGGATTATCCCCCTCACCCCCTCCCCCATCTTCAAATCGTCAAAGCTCTCCGGCAGACTGTGTAAATTGGCTTGCATGGTCACCTATCCGGATCTAGCGAGTGACAATGTTGCCTCGGAGTTGTTCTCTTCATATGCGTTCAGAGTTTATATCTCGTCGAGTCGTCGGTGTTTTCGGATGCGTTTCAGTGTGTCTGGCAATTTTCAAAAGTAAAATTCCCTGACATTTCCCTGATTTCCCTGACAAAAACGACCAAAAAAACAGGGGTAAAATTTAAAAGTTCCTGCCAGACAGAAAAAAAAATTCCCTGACAAAATCGGAAAATATTGCCAATTTTTTGAAACGGTTGAACTGATTAGATGTAAGTATGAAATTGATCATGTTTTAGGAATATGATGTAATAAAACAAAAAGAGCAAAATATATGGTACCTAAGGAACCTATACGAGATACGCTTGCCTCATTTTTAAACTTTAAAAGACATCAGCAGAACTTCTGGTAGAAATATAAAATCGATTCTATTTTTGTGAAGCTTGATTCATCATTAATTTCCATTTAAAAAAAAAAAATTCGTATTTTTCGATTTCTCGGACATGAAAATCGCTTGCAAAATAAAATTTCCTGGCATGCCGAATTTTTGCGGATTCCCTAACGTTTTCCTTGTTTTCCGGGTATATAGACACCCTGGTTCAAACAATATGTTTATTTAAGTCCTCAGTTTGTCAGGATGCTGTAAACGTTTTGATACAACTATTCGTGCTTCTGGGATGAGCGTGCTGCATACACAAGAAATTGCAGGCGCGATTGATGCCTTTTCCGGACATTCATGTGTACAACTGAACCCAAGATTTCGGTTGCATCTAGGGGTCCGCGGTTTTCCCATTATTTCCTGCGCTGAATTTGCCGCAAACTGTACCGTATTCAACACAAAATTTGGGTTGTTTTGTGTTTCACTAACGACATTAATCGAAGGTAACACAAGAATTTTCTTGGTGAGGAAGCAGTAACTGCGCTTCACCCGGAAGAAGAGAAGGCTCAGCTGACATTTTGATACAACTATTCGAGCTTCTGGGGTGTGCTGGTTGCATGGGAACGAAATTGAAGGCGCGATCGCGCGATGGATACCTTTGCCGAACATTCATTGTTCTCGGCTTGGATCCACGAGTCGCTTCCAAAATTTTCTCCAAAACATTGGAGCTACGAGACGCCAAATACTCCCTTACGACTTTTGTGCCCCCCCTCCATTCCCCTTCTTATCTAGGGGAGCAAAACATATCATCAGAGGGCGAGGGCGCGTCTGAAAACACCTTGGGCAAGAATATCCCGAGCGCCTTCAACTTGTTAAGTATGCAACACGGACATCCCTAGTGTTCGAATAGTTGCATCAAGGCGCTGCCACTGTGATTCGACCGAGATGCTGGCTGAATACAACTTCTCTGCTGCCGTGCTTAGGAAGAACGCCGTATGAACATTCGAGAGTTGCCAAATTTCCTTGAGTAAAACATCTATTTTTGAGGAAAGTAAAGCATATTTTTCCTTGAAATTTTCCGAGATTTTAGATTAAATCGGGAACAAAATTGACTGAGAATATTAAAAATGTTATCAGTTAACTCGGTTTTTATTGAAGGAAATAAAGGCAACGTCTAAAGGCGCATACGACTTTCTTTCTTATAGCACGGCATTCTGGACATCTTAGAAGGATATTTAAACAGAGAAACTCCTCGAGTCCAAAACCACCTATTCCAGCAGGTATTCGAAAATTTTTCGGATGATCACTCGTAATTTTCTCACCACAATGAAATGCTTTTAATCGAAACCGTCGCAACATTTAATTCATCATACTGAGTTTCTCCATGAAGCTGGGAAGATGAGATGATCTGTCTCTCCCGTCGCGGGCCATGGACCACGGGGTTCCCTTCCACGACTCGAATCGGGATGTAGAGCTTTTATCAGAGCGACTCATCTGTATTCGCGCTTCTCTGCGTGGGATTTCCTACTTCGTGATTTCCAACGCCTTTTCCGCTCCCCCACCCCTCTCCCAGAGCTCCGTGCTAGGAAAAAACGCCGTATGAACATTCGAGAGTTGCCAAATTTCCTTCGCTAAAAAGCTCATTTCCAAGGAAACTTGTGAATATTGTTCCATGGAATTTTCAGGAGCTTTAGGTGAAATCGCGAAAGAAATTACCTAAAAAATTAAAAGAAAAATATTCATACGTTTACCAAGAAATGCGTGTTTTATCAAAGGAAATTTGGCAACGCCTGAAGGTTCATACGGCGTTCTTCCTTAGCGCGGCAGTGGAGTTCGCTGGTGTCGCATCGGGGTCAATCTAGTCGGAAGCTAATCTCGGGGGAAATTGATTATGCTCCCTCTGACGTAGTTTCGCAAGCAATTTTCTTGATTGCGGGGTTTTCTTCTTCTCTTTTTTTCAGCGTGAAAAATCAGGTAATCATCGGCGACTTTTCTATCATGATGTGGGGAAATTCAGAATTACATTCAGAAATTTATCAGAAATTTTCTCAAACGCTCAAAAGTAGTCTCAAAATTGATAGTCGAAATTTTCGTGAGAGAGTTCCTTCATCTCAACGGTGCTCACCTTCGTAGGAGAACTCAAAAACGCGCCTAGCTGAGCGCTTCTCGAATACGAACGTATTAGCGCTTTCCCGCTTGTGTTATTTTTTTTAGCAAGTCTTCCCTCGCAACGCATTTTTACAGGGTGGCTAAAAATTTAAAATCTTAAAATTCCCTGACTTCTTCCTAACTTTTCATGAGAAATTCCCTGATTTTTTGACTCCAAAAACATCGCTTTGCGCACTTGCTCCAGAGGTTAGACAGCAAAAAAACCATAATTTGGAGATTAAAAGCCAATATATTTTCATAGTTGTACCAAACTTACACTTTTCATCCCTACATGAAATAATTAGTCGTATTTTGTTCGGTGGCAACACTCGCAACATGTTGTGAAAACGAGCAACAATCGCATTTTGTTCGTAGTTGTTTTGTGTTGTGGGGGCGGGGCTTATTTTCGCGCGCAAAATTTGGGAACCCCTACAGCAAAATTGTTGTACAAAAACTGCAACGTGCTCAGAGGCATAAGTCGTTGTTACGTTGTTTCCGAAGACAACGCTGTTTTCTAACCTAAAATAATCGCTTTCTCATTGGTTGTTCAGAATCATGTAAAAGAAACAAGGAAAAACACAGAAACAATTTGTTGTTTCGAACAAAATACGAACATAGAATCAGTGAGAATGATAACACACCAACTCGGAAAAATGGAAATGTTCAAGGGAATCGAATACGAGTAGCTCACTTGAAATGCGCTAGAGGGAATCACCGCGACCACATCAGCAACAATTTAAAAATTCCCTGACTTTCAGTCAAATTTCCCTCACATTCCCTGATTTTTCCCCTACGTTACAAATTTCCTAACAGTTCTCGACTTTTCCGGTTTTCAAAACTTTCGGCCACCCTGTTTTCAACACGACCCGAAGCCCCCTTGTCTTTAGTTTACGACGGTGTGATTTATCCAAGCATTCTAAGCTTATTGTTTGCGTGTGCTGATAGCTACACGCGTTACATTTTGTGTTGCTCGTTTTGCCGGGACATTGTAAGATTTCACGTGTGCAATCATCCGTGCATCTTCATCCTTTAAAGCGCTTCCCGCGGCCGCCGCGGCTCGCTTTCGCGTGAGTCGATTATTTCACTCTTCATTTCCGTTCCAACGTTGCCAGATGAGAATTTAGAGGATTTTTTTTTAAAATCTAAAGCGAACAGTACGGAAAAGAAATCCACGATCTCTCCATGAGGTGTGCCAGATACTTTGGTTTTAAGTCATCAATTGGCGAATCATTCTCGTGATTGCCACAAAATTTAGAAAATGAAATTCCCTGACATCCCTGATTTCCCTGACACACCTTTGTAAAATTCCCTGACAGTTGGGAATACACGGTAGGGCCAAAAGTACATAATTTGAAATAATTTCCAGGCAAATTTGTTGTTCCGAACGGCAAATCCATTCTAGGAAGCTAGTAAACGGGAATTCGACATTTTTTCCTGACACTTTCATCATTTTCCCTGACATTTTCAGGTGTTCCCTGCCTTTTTAAAATTCCTTTGAAATGAAGGGGAGGGGGTGGGGAAGAAAAAGGGAAGAAAGGAAGGAAGAAGGAATGGAGGAAAAAAAATAAGAATGCTTATTGCTAAATGGTAATTATTGCTTGATTATGCGTAAGGATTTTGGAAATTTTTAAAGGGAATCCCTTCGGACCTCCCCCCCCCCCCCTTCTGTCCCCTACCAGTTGAAGATTCTGTATTCGCCTATGTGTGAATTCCCTGACAATTGAAAATATGACAGGTGATTAAGAAGACAAAATTGAAAATAATTTTTAGCCATTTGTTGATCGAAACCTCAAACCCATTCCAGAAAGCAAAGAAAGGTAATTTAACAACTTTTCCCTGACATTTCCAAATTTTCCCTGAATTTTTGAAATTCCCTGACATTTCCCGGTATTCCCTGACTGTGACAACCTGGAAACAATAATATGGAAAAAATAAGTCACTAAACCTAGTTTTTCTAGTTGTGGCAACAGCGAAAAGTTGGCTCGTCCGGTACAATCCTCTCCCACAGTGGGACCAATCGCAACTCGAATTATATAACCTTGTTCCAGCGGGGAGTCGGCACTCAACGGTCACCGTCATCGATGCACCGCACCTTCCGGAGGCGATTAAATGCAGCTTTGCGGAGTGGAAACCGCCGAGACATCCAACTTTAAGTGACTTTGTGTGTCTCCTCGCGCCGCGTCGATAGCGAATTTTACAAGTCACGACCGAGTCTTGCTCCACCGATAAATCAAAGGACGAGACCCTCCTACGATTAAAGTTCTCCTTACGACCCACAGTAGATCGAGTCATATAGAAGGGTCGGACATGAAATTTTTGACTAAAACTGCAAATTTTCATGTTTATTTCGACACATTTTAAACTTTAAGCACTGGGGGAAAAAACACATTGGATCCAGACCAGTGATGCCAGGCGTACGGATTTATCCGTGCCGCGCGGACATTCCCTATACCGACACGGACCGCGTACGGACAAAAACCTTATGGGAAAAACGCTTCCCTATCTTAAAATATCCGTACGCGTGACGTCACAGAATGACGCTCAGCCAATAGCAGCACGGAGAGCGGTAGAGCGTACGGATCTCGCACACGGAGCACCCGGGAACACTGATCCAGACTCTTAAAAACATCGACAAGAAAAAGTACTCTTGATTCAATCAGAATCTACCTTAAATCAAGAACCAAGTCTCTTACTTGAAGCGGATTTCGTTTTGATTCAAGCAAAAATCCGATTGAATCAAGAGTATTTTTTCTTGTTAATGTTTTCAAGAGTCTGGACTCTCGATCCAATGTGTTTTTTTTCCCAGTGAGGGGTACATCTAGAAGAAAGTTTCACGAAGAAACAATTATAAAACCTCTCAGTTTTGTACACGGAGAAAAAAACTTCGTGCGTGGGACCCGAAGTTGAGGTCATATGGATCTCTGAAGTTTTCGGATCCCGTATCTAAAGACTTGAGGTCCAGCTGCAGAAGTTCGGGTCAGACATCTGAAGTACTTCGATATAAACCGAAGGGTTCGGGTCACACATCTGAAGTACTCCGGTACATACCGGAGTGCCTCGATGTCTGACCCGAACTTCGGCAGCTCGACCTCAAGTTTTCGGATGCGTATCAGAGAACTTCAGAGATCCATATGATCTCAACTTCGGGTCCCACGCACCAAGTTTTTTTCTCCGTGTATGAACGGAGTAATAAGCTTTTAAAGTCTATAAATCGTCACCTTCCAGGCAAAGTATCACAAGCGCCATGCGACGTTTAAAAATTTCCGCCGCCATTTTATTTTTTTACAGAGAAATTGTTCGACGAAGCTGTCCGAAAATCTCACTGAATTTTCTTTGTGCTGCCGATAAAATTAAGTGAAATTCCCAAACAGATTCAACCAACAGTTTCTCAGTAAAGAAATAAAATGGCGGCGGAAATTTTTAAACGTCGCATGGCGCTTGTGATACTTTGCCTGGAAGGTGACGAAATGTTGTCGGACCTCACTCATTGACTCGATCCACTGTGCACCGACGCTCTACAATCGCAAAATTTCCCGAATTTTTCGATAATTTTCACGACTTTCCGGGGTTAACAGACAACCAGAAACAGTGGAAGGTTTTTCGCTAAAAACACGTGAGAACAGCGACTACTGAAAGCACTGGCACTGGCACCACGTGACAATTGTGTAAACGTGCGGATTATGAGGGTGTGTATTTACACTCGGAGTTCATAACTTCATCAAGGTTGTATATTGTATAATTATCCAGATCTAATGAGTGCTTGCGGGCATTAGTGTACCTTCAGTTTTTATTCAAACATGCTTGAAAAGACTCACTCTCCTCCTTCCATGCAGACTAACCATAAAAAACCTTCAAATTTTGTGTGAGTATCTCTTACATTGTGAAGAATATACTCAGGAAATTTTAAGCCAGGGTGTCGCTTAGTTTTCCGCAGAAAATGAGAGATGGCAGAACATCACTGCCGTGCCGAGGAGGAACACCGTATGAACTTTCGAGAGTTGCCAAATTTCTCCGGATAAAACATGTATTTTTGATGAAAACTGGGCTCCATTTAGCAATTTTGAACTATTAATTCTAGCCCGGTTTAAAAACAACGTGTGTGCCATTAGTTTCCTTATGCACATAAGTGTTCTTCCAGAAGAGCCAGAGTCTATAGTTCCAAATTGCAAAATGCAGTCCAACTATGCGTTTTTTTCTTGAAATTTTCAGACATTTTAGATGAAATTGCGAACGAAATTTTCTGAAAGGAGGGGTATCGTTAAGGGCCTTTTCTGGGCCCACCCTGAAATTCCTCAACACCGCGATGTTTTGGTCATTGAGGGTCTATATTTTACGGAATGCATAATGGTTTGGTCATTTCTGATCTATTTCGGGGTCTACCACTGGCCTAAACATGGGTCTGAAGGCCAATTTTGGCGAAAAATGCGGGTTTTTCGGCATTCAACGCGCTATTTCATACCGATCCCTTCGGAGGACAAACAATTCCTTCAAGTATGTTCATTAGGGATGTAAGAGAGTCACTTTGGCCAATTTTCGTCGATGTCAAACTTTGCGCTCATAGTTAAAAAAAACTTTTTAGAATTTTCCTGTTTTTCATCATTATTTAAAATGGCTTAAAAAAACGACTCATCTTACGCCAGAGTTTAACTTTTCCGGCAATAAATGGACGCGGGTGGTTAAAACCTTCCTCAAAAAACTTTTTTGGATTCAAAGCCCCCCCAAAAAGCCGGTTCCATGCGGCGTTCTCCTTAGCACGCCAGATAAGGCAACATCTGCTACAGATATACAAATTCGGTAAAATCCACCAAAATGCTCTTGTGGTAATGGTACGTGAGTCCGTTCTTTCAGAATGAGAATGGCGAAATGTAAATCCATAGACGGAAAAGATTAATCCAGCCGCATTAATCAGAAATATTCATTGCGTGAGCAGAAACTTAATCGAAGTTTGACGTCACTTTTCCGGGGAAAAAATCTGCATTTGCAGTTGCAAGAGATGCAAATCAGGTCATGCGATCCGTTCGGCATTTCGATTATTTCGAGTATAATACGCGAACTCTTCGCAAATTCCATATTTTTCCAGAGCATACCGAGCCCATACCCATACTGCCGTGCTAAGGAGGAACGCTGTGCGAGCCCTCAGACGTTGCCAAATTTCATTTGAGAAAACACACATTTTTGGGAAAATTTTCAAGCCTTTTTCCTTTAATTTTTTACGGAATTTTGCTTGTAATTTGATCCAAAATATTCGAAAATTTCAAGGAAATATATCGACGGCGTAAGTCCGCAACCACGTATATCTCGTTTGCGGTGTTTGAAAATCTCCGCTCTTATTTTATTTTTTTTAAAGGGGAACGAAATGATACATTCCTTGAAGTTTTCGCAGAATTTTCTTTGTTTAGGGAAGAAAAATCACGGCAGTTAGTAGGGATTGCCATTCAGTAATTTTCCATTTAAAAAATGAAGTATGACAGGAAGTCTGTTAGACCGGGATACATGATTGCGGACTTACACTGACGATATGCACAACTTTCCTCAAAAACAATCATTTTATCTGGGGAAATTTGGCAACGTCTGGAACTTCATACGGCGTTTTTCATTGGCACGACAGAGCATTTTCTTTATTAGATTTGCCTACAAGAGTGTGTTAGATTCAATTTCCACCCCGCAAATCTTGACGAACACACGTGACCGCCACTTACGGTTCAAAAGATCACTGACATGAATGAGATCTAGATCTTTCTCTTATTTCACCGTTCCACCGGCAAAAGCCGACGACATTAAGATATGATAATACTGCACAGTGGTAAAATTGATACATTTTAGCGTCGCGGGTAGAGATGAACTTCAAAAATTATGATACAACAAAATTAAAAAAAAGAGGAGATGGTGTCAATGGCATCGACATGAAATTATTAAAACGGGGGTCATATATCAGTTAGTATCAACCTATGAGAGGAGCAAACTGAGACTGAGAAATTACTTAAAATCGCAGAAAATTCTTTAGGCTGGATAAAATTTCAAGTTAAAAAGAGAGAGATGCACCGTCCTCCAAGCTTTTCGAAAGCAACAATGATTAGCGGCTGCATCGTTTTTGTCGGCACGGCAAAATTTTATGGAGGTTAAATTTTTGAATCAGGCAGAATATTTTCAGCAATGTTTGAAATTAATGAGATAAATATTTCAAAATGATTCATCTTCGTCCGATGGTGAGGAAATAACAGAAATTTGCCAGTATTGTTTGAGGGCAGCATTTGATTTGAATTATCACATTGGTTTAACACAGGAGAAAATTCAATACAAATCTAGAGGTGATTAAATTGAAAGAGGAAAAGACTTCTTGCATATAAGGGTGATTTTTTGTTGTGATTTCCAAAAATATTCAGTGCCTGAAATTGATGTTCCATGTTTCCCATTTTCAAAGCCGCGACATGGCGCGAAAATTTCCGATTTTCAGGGTTACCACAGAATGAATAAATTGAAATTCCCTGACATTTCCCGGTCACATTTTGGTAAAAATCTCTGAAAATTGAAAATATGCTAGATGGTTAAAAAGACGTGATTTCAAATAGTTTGCACTCAAAATCTATTGTTTGAAACGTCAAACCTGGTCTAGAAAGCAAATAAAGATGACTTGACAATTTTTCCCTGAAATTTTCGACAATTTCGTCATTTTCCCTGACAATGCCAGATTTTCCCGGATTTTTTTAAAATTCCCCGTCATTTCTCGGTTTTCCCTGACTGTGGCAACCCTGGATTTTTCTTTGTTGATCTTGAAGTTAAGACTATGAGAGTAAACTCCGATCATCAAACGACGAAAGTTTGCTCCGTGGATTGAACTCATTGAGCGACGACTTCAAGCGAAAGTTCAACAGATCGACTTCTGAACGAAGTCAAAGTTCGCCGTTTTTTGCTGTTTCGGCAAATCTTTGAATATACGATGAATCATACGAGTCGAACAGTGGCGAGGCGTGAACGATCGATTAATATTTCCCCAATTGAAACAGCGGTAAGTAATCGATTATTAGGGTGTTCGTTCCAAACACTCTGTGAATCGATTCTTTTTCGTAGATTTAAATGGCAGATCCGTCGATATATCGCAGAGCACGCCACGGTTCAAAGTTCACTGTTTTTTGCTGTTTCGGCAAATCTTTGAATATGCGATGAATCATACGAGTCGAACAGTGGCGAGGCGTGAACGATCGATTAATATTTCCCCAATTGAAACAGCGGTAAGTAATCGATTATTAGGGTGTTCGTTCCAAACACTCTGTGAATCGATTCTTTTTCGTAGATTTAAATGGCAGATCCGTCGATATATCGCAGAGCACGCCACGGTTCAAAGTTCACTGTTTTTTGCTGTTTCGGCAAATCTTTGAATATGCGATGAATCATACGAGTCGAACAGTGGCGAGGCGTGAACGATCGATTATCGATATTTCCCCAATTGAAGCTGCGGTAAAGAATCGATTATTAGCGTATTCATTCCGAACACTCTGTTTATCGATTTTTTTTCGTAGGTTAAATGGCAGATCAGTCGATATATCGCAGAGCACGCCACGCCACTGGTGTCGAACTAAAGATAAAAAGAAGCGACTATAGTTCGATTAGAAGAAAAAACGCGGGTAACATCAATCGGGTCATCGCTTCTGCCTTCTCCGAAACTTATTGGCACCACGACTATCTCACACAGACCACAAAAAAACAGCTCACGTAACCGCCTTGAGGAAAAACATCATACTTCTTTGTGTGCGAATAAATAATAATCGTCAGATTTAGAAACCATTCAGTTGAAATTTTTTTAAAGACATAACGTATCGCGTTACATAACAATTTCGGAGCTTCGGAAAGCTGTTCTCAACTTTCCTGTGGACTATTGATAATACTTTTAAAGATTCAAAATTTTTACGGGTAGTATTTCTCAAAAAAATTATTTTTGCAAAAAAATTTGGAGGGAAAGTTTTTTGAAATGATAAAAAGTAATGTTATCACTGGAAGTAAAGATCCTGACGGAATTCGCATACTTATTACTGAATTTTCAAGGTTGGGAAAAATGACCTGACTTATTCATAAGTTTCTTTACGTTTTCCCTGACGTTTTCCCTGATTTTCTGACATTTCCCGGTTTTCCAGGTCTTCCGGTTCCTGAACAGCCATGGTGTCTAGTTTACATGGCAAAGCTCATTCCCTGATTTTTCCCTGATCGCGGTCAACCCCTTTTGGTCATCAATGCACGTTTTTAACTGCGCATGCACGATAATTCCCGAAGGCTGACAGACGTAGCCAAATAGCGCTCGGTCAGATTAGACCGCCAAATTTGAAAATGAAATGATCCCTGGGTGGTTGGGGAAGAGATTCTGGTTTTCTGGAACAGATTCCCTGATTTCCCGGTAAATTTTCATTCCTTGATGATGAATCCCGGTTTGAAAAAAAACTATACACCATGCTCATGCTGGACACCCTGTTTGACAACGCCTGGGGGCTCATACGGCGTATTTCCTTAGCACGACAGTATACTACCGGGGGCTCATTCAGGTTTCTGGGCTCCCATTCATGCGGCTTTAGCCACACCTCTTTCGAAGTCAATAGCCGACACAGTACATATACACGCAGCCGACGGCGATTCAAATTCGAGACGTAAGGCAGGCGCGAGCCAGCGCGTGCGTGGGCGACAACATGAGTCATGAGTCACCCGCCGGCGTCACCTGAATCGGTAACGCCGTGACGAATTCGCAACACGACGCGTTAACGGGCTCTCCGAATTAATTAAAAAGCTCAACGATCAACCGTTCTGCTCAACTTGGCACAGGATTTTGTTATGTCTCGTCTTGGATTATCGCGGTAAACACGGAAAAATCGCGGGAAATTGGTTGGTTCAGGGCCCAAGTCCCGAATAAAATGACTCATCCGCGTGTAAGATGCCTGAGGACTGTTACTAGAAAAAGATGGGTTCTGGGAAAACAATTATAAAACGTTCAACATCATGAAAGATAAAAAAAAATGCCATTGCTCGTCTCTCGTTTGGTTTTGGATTATTTGAGGGGTGAGACATAACATAAACTTACGAAACAAGGAAGGCGTAAATTCAGTTCGGAGAATCTTTCCGTAAAATTTCGAGGAGAGAGAAAATGTCAAATTTTCAAATCTTCAGAACAAGGCCGAGGAAACCCATAAAAAAGTTAAGATCAAAAAGGAGAAAACAACTGAAATTTCCTGGATAAATTTTTCAAAAACACTCCGCGATTTTCCCTGCCTGCGCTGTCAGAGATAGCGCGTGTAAAATTCGGAGTGCATCAGAAGCGGATCCAGCAATTTGGCAACACCGGATCACCTCCATTTAAACCTATGCTAAATAATCGATTCTTGTCGGAGCACCTGGCACCTCCGGCAATCGATACATTCCTATAGGTTTAAATGAAGAAAAAACAATGTTGCCAATTTGCTGGATCCGCCAATGGAGTGCACTTCGCTTCGAAGCCTACTTCGCCCCCAAAAACCTGAAGGATTAGAAGCGAAACGGAATCGCCTCTTCATGACGAGTAAACTCCGCTATAAAGAATCGTTTTTATTTAACTCCTCTCACGCATTCCTCGGAGTTTTAAGGAGCTTTCACTGTTAAAAATTGAGGAAGGCAATTCGGTGCTGGATCCGGTGCCAGAGTCTATGCAGCGCTCAGAAACCCGCGAAAACAGCGATACGATTGCAAAGTGAATTTAGAAACATATGAAAGTGTATGACACTCCACAAGTAGATTAGATTCCGCTCCGTAGGATTGTAAGTCACTCCGCAAGGAGCACAGATTTAATTCCCCATTCCAGGGTTGCCACTATTTAGAAAATGAAATTCTCTGACATTACCTGATTTCCCTGACGCATTTCGGTGAAATTCTATGACAATTGAAGATATGGTAAAATGGTTGAAAAGACGTAATTGAAAATAGTTTTCAGGCAAAATTTGTTAATCAAAACCTCAAACCCATTCTAGAAAGCAAATGAAGGTGATTTAAAAAAAATTTCCCTGGTATTTCCCGGGTTTCCCTGAGTTTTTTAAATTCCTTAACATCCAGGGTTGCCACAGAATTTGGAAAATGAAATTCGCTGACATTTCCCTGATTTCCCTGACGCATTTTGGTGAAATTCCCTGACAACTGAAGATGTGACGGATGGTTAAGAAGGCATAATTGAAAATAGTTTTTCGGCAAAATTCGTTGTTCGAAACCTCAAACCTATTCTAGAAAGCAAATGAAGGTGATTAAAAAAAATTTTCTCTGACATTTCCGTCATTTTTCCTGTCATTTCCCGGATTTTTTAAAATTCCCTGACAATTGAAGATGCGAAGGATGATTAAGACGGCACAATTGAAAATAGTTTTCACGTAAAAGTTGTTCAAAACCTCAAACCCATTCTGCAAAGCAAATGAAGGTGATTTAACACATTTTCCCAGACATTTTGATCATCTTCCCTGACTTTTTAAAATTCCCTGGCATTTCCCGATTTTTCCCGACTGTGGCAACCCTGATAATACGCAGGACGCTGATCCTGGAGCGTCAACCACACGGCACTCCTGCCACCCACACATGCACAACTTGCGTAACAGTGGTAGCATAGCGTGCCCGCAAAATCCCGCTGGTGCCGCTGACTCACAGTCCGTCGGTCCGGTGCACGTCAAGGTGACATGACTGTCACAGTCGTCACTGTCATATTGGTGGCTGTTCGGAACGGAGGATACGGACCCAGGGCACATCTGGCCGTAGCCTTGCTCGTTCCACGCTGCGGATATATTCATCCGAATATGGATTCCACTAACAACACCTCGATCCCACGACAAAGTTCACTAGTGTGCGGTCTGCATGTGACCATACCACTGTGGGCCAGAGAGGCCCGTTTCGCGCGAAAAATACCATTTTTAAGAGTGTTCAGTTTTGTATTGATGATGAGGAATTCGCTTAAGTGCCTCTCTAAGGGATGAGAATTCATCATAATTTCATTGAATAATTGCCCGACAGCGATGTATTGGAGGGGGGAACTTGGATACCTCTCACACTGCACGGACAATATATAGAAGCGCGTCCTGAACTGCAACCGTGTAAGACCTTAACACGGCTCCGCGGTTGCACAGGATGACAATTTGTTCACTAGGACTTCTTCTCCTAAAAAAGAGCTTTCATTTGATGTATGCACTTTTTCAATTGCGCACTTTTCACTGTCCGTAAAGCTTGTTAGAAAACGTGCCTAATAAATCTTAAAAATTTCATCGAAAAAGCTTTCTGCAGTTTTTTCCTTAAGTTTCCTTAGAGTTTAAATGCCAGATACTTTTTCTTTGAATCCTCAACTATCATTTGCACCACAGTTTTGCTGCGGGAAATTGCGGGAAACCCATTTTTTGAATTTTTTTAAAAAAAAAGTCGACTTATCAAAAATAGGATTAAGTTCATATTTCACACATATGACCTCAGATATCGCACAGTAATTAAATTCTTCCGAGTGAATAGTAATAATATTGTTAAATTGAGTTGCTGCGCTTCTGAAGGTGCGCACTTTTTTCCATGGTTGCCACATTTTTTCGTGTTTAATACGTGGAAAAAAGGTTCTCAGATGAGACGACATTTATAAATCTATCTGTCATTCTGTCTTTCATCTTTTTCTTCTTTTTTGTAAGTGAAATTATTAATACTACCATAAGAGTATTATATTATATGTGACGCAACACGACATAATGCGCCTTTAAAGTAAAACTGAAATTGTTTAGTATATCAGAAAACAGTTTGAGGGTAAAAAAAAAAAAAAAAAAAAAAAAAAAAAAAACACACTATGTTAGTTTTCAATGATGATAATTCCTAATGTAATATTCTGAGGGGCACTGGGTCAATCTTTCAAGCCATGATTTGCATCATTAATAATGTGAGCGTTTAAGGTGGATCGTTCCTCAAGATAGGCAACAGTGCAGACAAACTTTAACTGTTGTTTGCTTGGAAAACTTGTTTTTCTCCCTTGGACTTTTAAATGCTACCAAGTGGTCAAATTTAGAAATATCTTTGCGCCAACTAATGCAGAACTAACCCTTCTAACCCATACAATTTACCTAAAGGCAAATTTTGTCCTGCTGCTTTGCTTATGACGTTTGGTTTCCTGAATGTAATTGTGTCCTTTTACATACCAAACGATCACAGCGACTCACCTACGGTTTTCGTGCTTCTTAAATGTATTGACGATTTCAATCGCACTATAGCTGCTAATGTTGACCTAGCTCAATCGACGGCATGTCCGTGGGTATTTGAATGCAGTTCTGATTTGATACCTATAAAGTCATTTTTTCCCCCCTGAATTTTGAGCTTAGCCGATAATTGGTAAACATTTGGGCGGAATTTATTAAAATCCAAGAATATTGCACCAAATGCAAGAGTGGTAAAAAAATATTGTTCAGCTGACCGTCATTTCCAGTAAACGTTGTAAGTAAATATTATCCATTCTCATGCCTAGCGCCTCTCAAGAGAATTCATATGAAGCTTTTTTGATCCTCTGACATGATAGTTGATAACTTACAACGGCAAAACATAGAACCGTTAAACCATGCAGGGCATTAATTTGCAAAGTCATTATTTTTATTTAAGCATGGTGACCCACAAGAACCAATATCACGAGGAGACAGTGACAAAAAAAATTAACATATAAAGCGTTCCTCTGTGAATATTCTCGTCCTTCATTCTTCTAATTGGAACAATCTTGGGTCGTTTTCCAGACTCTTCTTGGTCACTTTCAAGTTCTCAATTCTGTTTTTGAAAGTTTCTCCAGCGTTAAAATGGTTTCTAATCCCAGTGCGATTGAACGAAAAAAGGAGTCATCACTGGATTAGCTCAAATCCTCATAACATGCTTTTCTTGTAATTTTTGAACAAAACTGACATCAGATTCGAGTTCAGCGACCCAAAAAACCCCCGTAAACCAAAACTTAGTGATTTTCGTTCGGATTTAACCGAGATATCAATTATTCTCGCGCAACCGGCACCTCTGGCCCACTGTGCATACGCGGAAACAGAGAGGTGATGACCCGAAGCGAAAGTGACTGGAGTTTGTAAATAATTTTTTTTTTTTTAACAATAACCTACATCTTCATTTTTTCAACCATTTGCAAACTCCATTCCGAGATTGTTAAAATTGACTCCAACGATTGATTTTTTTACGATAAGTATACCTGAGCAATTTTTGTCCAAAATGTTTCTGACTTCTGCATGAGATGAGAAGATAATATATCAGTGAGACTTTCGATTAGAAACGCCTGAGATACTCCCGGTAAAACTGCGATCTGCGAGGGGGGATTTACAGGCTGGTTACTAAACAGACGGGCCAAAAATCAGTATTTTTACAGTATGTTTTCAGTACATTCCCAAGAAATTCAGTGCCTCCTCAACAGGAAAATTCAGTACTTTTTCAGTACATTCAACAGATGAAATCTGAAAAATTTCAAAAATTTGAATTTCCCGATCAAATTGCGACAAAAATGAAAAAAATTCCGGACTATCGTGCAAATTTCCCCAATTTTTCAGTGCTTCCGGACGGCCCTTGACAAATCTGTACCATTACCGGACTTTCCAGGAAATCCGGATTTGTAGACACCATGATTCAGCAACATTGAAATTTAGTTGCGTTCTTTCCCGGGGAACGACGTTTTATAAATCACAAAGCGGCAACTGCGTGAGAACCTATATCATCTCCACGACTCGACTCGAGTATATGAAACCGTGAAAATGCGATGTCACAGCCATCATCGCGTCGTCGTCGTCGCAGAAACGTCCAGACGTTCACTTTTTTTCAGATGACTTACTTCGGAAGAAATTTTTTGCGTCTCGCGACCGTATTTTCCTCCTCCGCGACATTCCGAGCTGCCCCGCCGTTTTCCGAGGTCCGAGTTGCGTCAGATTTCATGCCCGGAGGCCTGAAATTTTGATGCACGATCGGATGGGCGCATTCTTCCGCAATTTTCCGGCGCAGTGACGCAACAGCGCGCCGAATGGAGATGTTTCGCGTGTGAGGAGTTTGCCATTTGACTGTAGATTCTTACGTAAAAGTTCGCAAGAAACACGATGGTGCCACTGGTTTTCTCTGAAATCAACTCCCAAGCTCAAAAAAAAGCTCACAAGTTGAGGCCAAAATGGAGGGGATATCCCACGCTATCTTGAGGGTCCACCTCTACATCAAGACAAACTTTCCATGCAAAAATAGGGAGCAAATACATTGACAGGGCTGCCACCTTATTTGGGGACTCTAAAACTGAAAACGCACGGCAACCCTGCTGATGTAGTTGCTCCCTATCTTTGCATGGAGAGTTTGTCTTGATGTAGACGTGGACTCTCAAGGTAGGGTGGGATATCCCCTCCATTTTGGCCTCAACTTGAGAGCTTTTTTTGAGCTTGGGAGCTGATTTCAGAGAAAACCAGAGGCACCATCGTGTTTCTCGCGAACTTTTACATAAGAATCAATAGTCAAATCGCAAATTCCTCAATGCAACACAATTCCACACATGCAACATCTCCATTAGCTCGCTGCCGAGTGTATCGTCACCATCAGCAAATCAGCACGCTTGAGCCTGGTGCTTGAGCTCTAATTTAGATTTTTTCGTTGGGATCTTTATTTATACACTGAAAAAAACTCCGGCCGTGGAAACCGTATACTTACGCTTACGGGCTATATAGACACACCGTCCGCGCTCTGGGCTCAGAGGCCGGAAGTTACGGGCGTAGCACCCGGAGCGATCGAAACTATGGCTCCAGCATCTGGAACTTTCGAACTCTGAGCCCGGAACGGACGGTGTGTCTGTGTGGAGCCCGTAACTTTTTTTTCAGTGTACAGATTCATCTGTGAAAAGGGGCCTTATCTACCGGGTTTAAGTTATACAGGAGAGCCGAATTGAGGAGAAAGATCAAATTTGACGATTTTGAGGTTTCAACGGAAATCGCTCACGTCGGGTAAACGTCGGAACCCGATATTCAAGTCTATTCTTTATTCTCCTCCCATAAATGTTCGACTGTTCTTAAATAATTCAATAAGAACTCCACGTAAAGGTCCAACTCTGCCTAATTGCCGAGCCGAAAAGCTTCTCTTACCTGAAAAAGAAAACAAACAAAATATAAATAGATTATCCACGAAAAAAAAGAGAGAAAAAATTAAGATCGACCGCGCTCTTTTGGTTGATCCGACCGAAAAAAAACGACTTAAAATAATAAGCTGGTCCAGTAATTTGGCAACACCGGATTTCTTCCGTTTCAGTCTATGTTAAAAAATCGATTCTTTAAAGAGCATCTGGCCCCTCCGGGAATCGATACATTTCCACGGGTTTAAATGGAGAAAAACCTATGTTGTCAATTTGCTGGATCCACCAATGCTCAAAGTTACCCATAGTAAACGTGGAAATTTTAATCTGTGCACCTCGACGTGCGGAGATCCCAAGGTCGCTCGAATTTCCCGCCAAAATTGGCAACCACCACCGAGGCGCCCAGTCATTTGCACCAGTGCTTGGGTTGGGGAGGGGGAGGTGCGAAAGTACGAACAAAGCGGCGACAAAAAGCCAAAAGCGCAGAATTGGAGGCGGCCCAACAAGTTCGGCGAACCAGGGTGCGCCTGCCGCCGGGCTACGCCGCACAATGGATCGAGTCAATTAGGGAGGTCGGACATGACATTTTTGACTAAAACTGCAAATTTTGGTGTTTATTTCGTCACATTTGTAATTGTAAGGGGTGTTTCAAATTAAAAATTTCACGCGAAAACCAATGGAGCCACTTTCAGAACCTCACAGTTTGGTATCAACATAGTTATAACCGTTTTAAAGTTTCCAAATTTTGACCGACCTCTCCTATTGACTCGATCCACTGTGCGCCGCGTGTGAATGACTCGAACGCCGGCCACGAGACATACAAAACACGCGCGTCACACACTGAGAAAAAACTATGGTTTATAAACCTATTAGAGGTAAATATGGAACACCTATAATAGTCGTAAATAAACTAATGATTCTCGGTCTGTGAACCATACTAAGGTCTCTGTACCTAATTAAGGTACCCCGTACCATAACTAAGGTATATGTGCTATTATTATATGTAGAGGTACTACTATTAGTGGTGTTCCATATTTACCTCTAATAGGTTTATAAGCCATAGTTTTTTCTCAGTGCACACCGGAACGAATCCATGAGAGATGTCGGACATGAATTGTTTTACTAAAACTGTAAATTTTGATCTTTAATTCGTCACATTTTAAATTTCAAAGGCAGGGTTGCCACAGAATTTGGAAAATGAAATTCCCTGACATTTCCCTGATTTACCTGGCACATTTTTGTGAAATTCCCTGACAATTATTGAGGATATGTCAAATGGTTAATGAGAGGACATAATTGAAAATAGTTTTCAGGCAAAATTTGTAATTCGAAACCTCAAACTCATTTCAGAAAGCAAATAAAGCAGATTGAACAAATTTTCCCTGACATTTTCGATATTTTCCCTGACATTTCCCGGTTTTTTTTTAACTTTTTAAAATTCCCTGACATATCCCGGTATTCCTTGACTGTGGCAACCCTGCAAGGGTTGCTCCTAGAAGATTTTACGAGAAAACCAACAGAACCACTTTTAGAACTTCAAAGTTTTGTATGAACGGAGCTATAAGCTTTCAAAGTTTCTAAATTTTGTCCGACCGCTCCCATTGACTCGATCCACTGTGCGTCGCGGGAGGCGCGGACCCCCAGAAGAAAACTCCCGGTCGGGGGAAGAGGTGCTGTCGCTCGCGCTAATGAAGCCGCAAGTGGACGTTGACGAATTGGTCGGCCACGCGTCGTGGGCCGATTCGCGGAAACCGCCGTCGAACACGGCGCCCGAGAAGCTTGTTTTGAAGATTCGGGCGTCGGATTAGAGGGGCAGAGGGTGATGTCAAGGTCGAAATTAGGGATTAAGTTGCAGATTATACTGCCGTGCTAGGGAAGAACGCCGTATGAACCTTCGAGAGATGCCAAATTTCCTTCAATAAAATGTGTATTTTTGCGGGAAGATATGAAGATTTTTCCTTGAAATTTTCAGGGACTTTAGGTGAAATTACGAACAAAATTACCTGAAAAATTGCAAGGAAATTATTCATAAGTTTACCAGGAAATTCGCGTTTAATGTGGGTAGATTTGGCAACTCCTGAAGGTTCATACGGCGTTTTCCCTTAGCACGGCAGTATAGTGAAAAAATTGACTGAATTCAGCAAAAAGCCAGACAGGAACCAAGCCAGATTCTGAGAAATTGGCGAATTTCCGTGAGTAGATTTGGCCGAATTTTTCAACCAGATAGGCAGGGTTCAAACGTAAGGAGAAAAAGGCCCTGCTGAAGCAAATAAGTAAATCCAGTTGCTTGATGAATTTTGGCCAAAGCTCGCTTCCAAAAATAATGCGATTTCACCGGCTTTTCTATGGATCGTATTCGACAGTGGTTCGATGTATCTAGCGTTTGGTTCAAAACAATGGAACATAATCTTAAACCAAAATTTTAGGATGTGATGTAAGCCAGAAAAGCTAAAAATGAGAAATTTCGTAGCAATTTCACTACCCTTGGCCAATTATTAGTACTCATACGAATCAAAAACCTATCACAAAAAACCCGTTCCGTAAGATTACTTAATTGACTTTTGAGGTTATGTTTATGTTTCGAACCAATCGATATCGATACAATCTCACCCGTTTGATGCATCGAATACGATCTATTTGAAAGCCCGTTTATGGAGCCTTTCCATTTTCACACGCGGTTGATCGTGACCCACCTTGTCAGAGGGTCAAGAAGCTTTCGCACCCCTGGGAAATATTTTGAAAGTAGCTTTATTAATTCATTCGATTATGGCATAAGAACCGCGCTTCATTTTTATGACTGAGGTCTTCGGTTGCCTGGATCAAACATGTTGGTGTCACTGGAAGAAAAAGTCTTTTGGATCCAGCAGAGTCCAGACTCTTAACACATTTGACAAGAATAAAAACACTCTTGATTCACAATCAGTCGTATTTTTCCTTGAATCAAAAAGAACTCCGCTTAAATTAAGAGACTTGACTCTCGATTCTAGCAAAAATTCAATTGAATCAAGAGTGTTTTTTCTTGTCAAGTTTATTAAGAGCCTGGACTCTAGATCCAAGAGACTTATTTTCCGGTGTCCCTCATGTACCGAACTCAGGTTCTTGAACGGAAATTCCTCCCGTTTAACAATGACCGAAAAAACGCAAGTAACGTTTACCAGTAGCGTGGCGTAATTGGCTATAAATCGATATTTAACTACAGCTTCAAATGGGAAACCATCGATTAGGTATCGATCATTCACGCCTTGCCACTGACGTTTACATCCGACTTGTGGATTTAAAAATCGCGTTCCGAAGGCAGCGTCAAAGACTCCGCGCATGTGGAGGAGGGTGGTGCAACGTTATAAAATTAAATTAATGTAAACATTTCCTCATCGCCACGACGCGACGTTGTCAGGTCGCCTACGCATTTCAGCGCCGCTTCGAGCGCGAAGGCTCGGCAATATAAGCTGGCGATTATGATTTCGTCACTCAACGATGTGCGCAGCTTCGGTATTCAGATGTTATACATCGTCCGTCAATCAGATCACGCGCAACGCCTATTTGTTTCCACGCAGGAATGGGAATGTTTCTTTGATGCCGGGAAGAGTTGCCAACTTTCCAAGTTGAAAACAGGGAGACTGGAAAGAAAAACTACGGCCGTTGGAGCCATACTACATTACTACGGGGCTGTATAGACATTTCGTCCGCGTTTCGGGCTCTGAGGCCGAAAGTTCCGGGCGTAGCACCCGGATCAATCGAAGCTACGGCTCCGGCACCCGAAACTTTCGGCCTCTGAGCTTGGAACGGACGGCGCACCCGGTATACAGCTCGTAACTTAATTTTTTCAGTGGATAGAACTCGAATAGAGTACTTATATGGATAGAGTACGGACATGTCGAAATATAGAGCTCTTAGGGCCCGAAAGAGCAGAAAAACTTTCGAAACGAAAAACGGCACTGCCAATCTTCAGAATCCAACATCAAACCAAAGTGAGACAAGAGTGTTCTTAAATGAGCGTTCTTCCACAAAAATAAGTACATTAATGCAAAAACTAGGTCAAATAAGTGGGAAATTCAAGTTACCTATTCGTAACCAATAATGAATGCAACGTTAATATCTCGGTTGGGGTTAACATCGGTAATTTTCTTACACTGGAAAAAAAGTTACGACTTACATAGACATACCGTCCGTTCCGGGCTCAGAGGCCGAAAGTTCCGGGTGCTGAAGCCGTGACTTCCGGCCTCTAAGCCCAGAACGCGGCCGGTATGTCTACATAGCCCGTAATACGGCTTCGACGGCCGAGTTCTTTTTCAGTGTATGCTGGTAAACTTCTTAAAACTTATGCTACCTTCCCCGCGTGAAGAAACGTGACAAAATTTCGAGGTCAAAAGCCGAGGCCAGGACAGCCCAGAGAGAGGATGCATTAAACGGAAAAGGTAATACTTGTTGAGAGTTTGGGGTGGTAAAAAAAGAGGGAAGGCGAATGCGAGACAAGTCTTGCAGACTCTCTCGCGACACTCGAGTGCCGTTGAGAGAATTCAAGGGGTTGGAATCGCGCGCTGTTATCACCACCTTCGTCGGCAGGGTGGCGTTGCGTCGCGTCGGGGGCAAAAACAAGGGGTGAGTCTCGAGAGGTCTGGGGTTGTCGCCTCGCGAGAGGGTGCTGACCTCAGACCATACTTGAGGGTAATTCACAACGTTGTCAAATTTTGAAAAAAATAATATGTAATGAGTCTACCTGTGAATGCAACTTTAAACATCTGATTCCGCAACCTCTACGATCTTAATCTAAATGTCAAATGTTAATATGAACAGCGTTCCACTCGACCATACTGCCGTGCGCGTGCTAAGGAAAAACGCCGTACGAACATTCGAGAGTTGCCAAATTTCCTTAGATAAAATGTTCATTTTTGAGGAAAGCTATGCATATTTTACCTTGAAATTTTCAAAGTCTCTAGGTGAAATTGCGAACAAAATTGCATGAAAAATTTGAGGAGAAACGTTTACGAATTTTCCCGAGAATTCGTGATTTACCAGAGGGAATTTAGCAACGCCTGAGGGTTCATACGGCGTTCTTTCTTAGCATGGCAGAATATTTATTGGGTTTTAATCCTGTCAGCAGTTTTCATTGCAAGAGTTGTTAGCGGCCGCATTCAACCCAAAACAATGATTTCTCGATCACAAAAATTCGCTTAGATTTCTCGCGATACTTCACAAAGGGTTATGGGTGGTTTAAAAGAACGTCAGACACTCGGGGAGGGGGAGGGGGGTGCGTCTTGGACTGCTTGACTTCATTTATAAGAGGAGGGGGAGATTCATAATTCGCCGAATTGTTAGAAAGGCTTATAAGTATAAATACTTTTCAGGCAAAATTTGTGGTTCGAAACGTCAAACCCACTCGAGAAAGCTAATAAAGGTGATTTAACAAATTTTCCCTGCCGTTTTCGTCATTTTCCCTGACATTTCCCGGTTTTCCCTGATTGTAGCAACCCTGCACAGAATTTAGAAAATGAAATTCTCTGACATTTACCTGATTTCCCAGACACATTTTGGTGAGATTCCCTGATAGTTGAAGAAATGCAAATGGGTTAACAGACATAGGTAGAAATAGTTTTCAGGCAAAATTTGTTGTTCGAAACCTCAAACCCACTCGAAAAAGCAAATAAAGGCGATTTAACAAATTTTCCCTGACATTTCCCGGTTTTTACTGACTTTTTAAAATTCCCTGACATTTTCAAGTTTTCCGTGATTTTTTAAAATGCCCTGCCATTTCCCGGTATTCCCTGACTGAGGCAACCATGCAGTCCATTTCCCGCGCAAAAGGACTTCCCGCACGACGACACACGGTTCGCTCGCGGCTGGAAGATTCCCCGTCATCGTCCCGTCGTGCGACGACGTCAACGTCGAGAAGCGATCCGCCACGGACCATCACATCGGGGAGTTTTCACTTTCCGCGAGCGAGGCCGTCGAAAAACTGCACGGGAGGACTTTCCCTCTTCGGCGCGGAACGAATAGCCAATAGCGGGCGAGAAAACCCCTTGAGGCAGGCGGCCGCATCTCGCCGCTCCGGCCGAGGAGGCAATCGAGGTCATCTCTGCCATGCTAAGGAAGAACGCCGTATGAACATTCGAGAGTTGCCAAATTTCCTTTGATACAATGTTTATTTTTACGGAACGATATGAGTATTTTTCCTTGAAATTGTCGGAACTTCAGGTGCGATTGCGAACTATATTATCTGAAAAATTGGCAGGAAAATATTCACAAGTTTACCAGGAAAATCGTGTTTTATCAAAGGTAATTTGGCAACGCCTGAAGGTTCATACGGCGTTTTTCCTTAGCACGACAGATCTCGAGTCGGGCGCCCGCCGAAACGGACACGCAGCATCCTCCCGCTGGAACCGCGAGCGCGATGCGCCGACACGTTTCTTGATGCGCTTCGTTGCTCCGCAATTGGACGTATTTCTGCTAGACGGAACTATGTGCATTAAGACACGAGCCCTAAGACCCATAAGAACACATGCATTACAGGGCTCACGTCATAATGCACACAGTTCCGTTTGACAGAAATACGTCCAATTTTAACACAATTCCATGCGTTTTACGACCACCGGCACTCTCCTCCTCTTGCTCCTCTCTCTATCAGGAAAGTTGAGTCGGGTCATGGGTACGGTGGCCGAAAATAGGGAGGGTACGGATTCCATCGACATGAATCGATCGAAAAATGAAACGTGAATCGATCGACAGTTACTTTTCTTTTTAAAAAAACCGCACTGAAAAAAAAGCCCCGGCCGTGGGAGCCGCAATTAAGGGCTATATGGACATACCGTCCGTTCCGAGCTTAAAGGCCGAAAATTCCGGCTTCTGGAGGCGTAGCTTCGATTGCTCCGGGTTCAGAGGCCGAAGCTACGGCTCCGCAGCCGGAATTTTCGGCCTTTGAGCCCGGAACGGACGGCATGCCTATATAGCCCGGAACGGACGACATGCCTATATAGCCCGTAATTGCGACTCCCACGGCCGGAGTTTTCTTTTCAATGCGATATCGATTCGATTGATACGATTGATACAACCGTGAATCAATCGACAAACCCGTGAGTCGTTCGACAAAAAATGCAAGTCGATCGACAACAGCCGAAAGTCGATCGACAAACCGTGAGTCGGTCGACAAACCGTGAGTCGATCGACAAACCTTTGACCCTTGAGTCCATCGAATTTTGTCGCTCGATTCACGTCGATTGATTTACGTTTTAATTTTTCGATCGATTCATGTCGATCGAATCTATAAACTCCCCCAAAAAGATCCTTCGAAAGTCCCTCTTTTGAGGAGCTTGGATATTTTGTTCAAATGAGGCCTGAACGAAACCTTTGGCTAAAAAATCCTCCACTGGAAGTTGCAGCTTCAGTTCAAAGCTCGTTTTGGCAATAGAGGGTTGCAAAATACATTTCATACGTTTTCTAAAATTTGTACCCAGAGGTGTAAAATTTCACGAAATTTAATCGCGTGAAAATTTTGGAGATGCATTAGAGAGGCCAAGAAACGCCTAGAAACAGTGATTCTAGATTTTAAAATTGTTCACCCCATAACATTCACACGTTGCAAATAAAATGTTTTCGTTAGGTGTAGAGGTTAGGTCGGAGATTTTCTCTCTAAACTCCCCTTTGTGCCCCCCCCCCTTCGAGTCCGGCACCGTAGGAGGGTAAAATAACTGCCACATCAACAGAGGGACCATTTGAAACGCGTCCGGATCTCCGAGGGTTCAATTAATTATTCCGCAAAAAAAATAATACATTTTAAATTTCGTGAAAATTATTCGACCCTTTTGAAATTTCACTTTCCATCTCTGTTTGCACCATAGAAAAATGGTGCAAATGTTAAGTTCCTCGGTTGATAAAACGATTTCAGTTTGGTTAGACATGGGGGTTCGAAGATTGCTAGGGTTGTATACATTGGAAAACAGCTTGAAATGGTACTTACACGCGAGATGAAACATCGAAACTAGCTTCAAAGCTACAGCTACAGGGAAATGAAATGTCTTACCTGCAACAAAAAGAAAGGCACGCATTTAGTGATGGTTAGTCGAACAAAATTATGGACACAATTGGCAAAAAAATGAGAACAAATACCTTTACTGCCATGCTTAGGAAGAATACCGTATGAAAATTCGGATGTTGCCAAATTTCCTCCCAGATAATATATATTTTTGAAGAACGTTATGAATATTTTTCCTTGAAATTTTCAAACTATTTGGTTCAAATTTCGAATAAATTTCTCTGAAAAATTGGATGAAAAATATATACAAATCGTCCCGAAAATTCGTGATGTGCCGAAGGAAATGTGGCAACGTCTAAAGGCTCATACGGCGTTTTTCCTTAGCACGACAGTGTACCTCGACAGCGAATCTAATACGTGAGTCGTGGAAAATTACAGAATTTTGTTGACGCTTCGACCACACGTCGCGATTATAACGAGAATACGTGAGATAGTGAGACAATGCCTCTTTGCCGAGATGAGTCTGTGCAGGTTGACCTGCAGAATTTTTTTTAAAGCCTAACACACAAATACTCTCAAGAATATAATTTTCTAAGGTTCAAGTCTGAGCTTTCATTATCAATCACGACTTCCAGAGCTAATTGTATTTTGGAACGCGAAAGCTGTATTTGAATCGCTATGATCACTTAAACGCTTTCAACTCGCTGAAAAATTCATAGTCCGTGAGTAATTACGGTCAGTGTTTCATTTTCATTATATCTCAAAAGGTATATGCGCTCCATGTTTCCTGAATGTTCCTGACCAATCTTCAAAATAACCCATTATTTTTAGAAAAACTCGGGATGAGAAATAATACTTTTGGGATTTTTCGATGCGGCTAAAGGAAGCAGCGAAATTCAATGTGTAAAATTTTCCATTTCGTTAAGAGCAATTTTTTCCTGCCTTGTGGATGATAATGCTCCTTTCCCTTTTAACTTGTCCGCTGACTGGCGCCACTCTACAATTAGACGTATTTATGCTGCAACGAATTAGAGGAAATTGAATGAAATCAAATGAAGATACGTGTCTAAGGTTGGCGTGCTACAAAATTCCTTTGGGTTTAATTCATAAGTTCGCAGTTCCTCTCAACATAAATGTGTCCTATCATAAGATTGTTAGTACATTTATTACGTCACCTTTATACTTTCAATTCTAGATTGATAGATTTCTAATGTTACGAAAATGGGGAGAAAATTGAAATCAATAAAATTGCTTCACGATGTGCCAAAACGCTGTACAAAGTAGCAAAACCTGAAGAATAGTCTCGACTCTGCACATCAATACTAATTTTACTCCTATTTTACTCATACAATGTAGACCTAAAAAAGAAAAGTGCATCTTGATGATTTTGTATTTTGTCACGCTTTCTTCCACTGTCACAATAATCTGTCCAAAAAATTAATCAATTATACGCGTAATTTGCGTCCTGCGCAAATTTTACAGGGCGCTGCAAAATAATAGCACGACGCGACGCCCCAATAGCTATCTTAATCGTCCTTCTGCAGAGCTTCGCACGGGTTTCATTCACGCCCGTCAGAAGGAAACCAGGTCGAATCTACGGTCGACAAGCATCGAAATGGAAAGCCGGACCGACGCGCGTCGAAAGTCGGCCGATTTCCCGACTCCTAGCGATCGGATTACTCGCCAGTGGCGAGGCGTGAATGATCGATTATCGATATTTCCCCATTCGAGCTTTCTGGGGCTCGAGAGACCCCCTCAATTCGGAGCGACGATACTGCCGTGATAGCGAAGAGAGCCGTAAGTGCAAAATTTTCGATACCGAGTTTTCTTCAAAATTCGTCTAAACTCTTTTAGATGAAATTACTAAGACAACTAAAACAGCAAAATTCATCCTAATTTAATGAAAAAGAGACGTATGAAAAAGCCGCAAGTGCACAAAAAATGACATAGTTTTTTTCAAGACAGCCGTAGGTGCATGAGAGCCAATGAAAACAGTGCTTTCCAGTTAAGTGCCGCCCTCTTCTGCCAATTTCTGACCTGAAAACGTGTTTGTTGTGCGTCCAACACGCTACCACAAAAGCATGCAGAAGATAGCACTTACGGCTGTCTTGCCTAACAATAACCTAGCATGAAAATGAAAAATACCATTTTTATGTGATGGAAATAAAATCGGTCGATTTTTAATCATCCATGCGATTTCTAGGAGTCTTCCGGACGATTAGTGGCAATTTGACAAAGAACGGAGACTTCTTTCAATAAAATGTTCTTGTCAGAAGCTTCTGAGCCCGTTTTCTCAAAACTTCATTTTTGCACTTACGGCTCTCTTCGCTATAACGGCAGGATAATACTGCCGTGCTAAGGAAGAACGCCGTATGAGGTTTCAGACATCGCCGACAACCACGGCTTTTCAAGAAAATTTGCGAATATTGCTCTTCCGAATTTTCAGAGGATTTCGTTCGTAATTTGATCCAAAAACAGGGCCGGATTAAGGGGGTGGCCACATGGGCCGCGGCCCATGGCGGCAAATCTAGGGGGCGGCAAATTTTGCAATTTTTTTAAATGTAGGTATAAAAAAAAATCGGATTTAGGAAGAAAAAAAATTGTAAACGAGAAAAGGCTACAAAATCTCTCATTTCCTGAGAGTAAAGTAATTTCTAATTTTGTCGTCTTTCAGTGATACAAGAGACAGCACCTTTAATTGGACCGAGTTTAACAGAAAGGAACCAAGCCACATCAGCTATTGCTAAATTGAACTGGGCAATAAAATTTTTTACGAGAGAACCTCTCTTCGGATTTCTTTGAAAATTTCAAGGAATTTGCTTCTTACCATGGAGAATTTTCACTGAAATTTGCACAAAAATCCGCACAACCGTTTTCATGTAAAAAATTAAATTGCCAAGTTAAATTTGGCAATAGCTGATGTGGCTTGGTTCCTTTCTGGTTAACGCAGTCCAATTAGTCGAGTTAAGAGAGGAACCAAACACACAATTTGGCCTGGAATGGCGCGACTTAGGGAGAAATGATGACGAGGACTTGAGATGAAAAGGAGACGCCCTCAGCGCGGCGATCGACATGCGACACATATTAGCGCCTACAAGACTGCACGAATACTTCACGCACTGCATCAAACACAGTGCGGTTACTGTGGTCAGCGTGAATCGGTTAGCGCCTACAAGAATGCATGAATACTTCACGCATTGCACCGAACACAGTGCGGTCAGCGTGAAACGCATATGGCGCCTACGAGACTGCGTGAATACTTCACGCATTGCGCCAAACAAGGTGCGGTCGGCGCGGCGGCGGAAGTTAAAATCATTGAACCGAATTTTGTGTTTGTTCTTTCATCATTTTTTCGTTCATTTTTTATGAATGAAAGGCCTTGTCCATTTGAGATAGGTTTACGAAACTTGACTTTCGCGCAAAGTTCCGTGACCATTTGCTAGTAGTGTTGACAGGGCTTTCCCAAAAAATGTGTTTAACACGAGTAAACGCGACTTATGCACCCCTCCGCCGTTGGCACGTTCACTTGATGGTTTGTACTCATGTTTCAAAACGAACGAAAAGGGGCGGCAAAATTCAGGTGGCCCATGAGCGGCAAGTAGGAAAATACGGTCCTGCCCAAAAAGCCTGAAAATTCTACGGGAAAATACGCATAGCTTCCTTTAAAAATAAATATTTTCAGAGAGAAACTTTGGCCACATTCGAATGCTCTTACGTCGTTTTTTATAGGATTGCCTCAGAATTCAGAAAATGAAATTCCCTGACACGTTTTGGTGAAATTCCCTGACAATTGAAGATCTGACGGGCGGTTAAGAAGGCATAATTAAAAATAGCTTTCAGGTAAAATTTCTTGTTCCAAATCTCAAACCCATTCTAGAAAGCAAATAAGGTGATTTAACGCATTTTTCCTAACATTTTCGTCATTTTCCCTAACATTTCCCGGTTTTCCCTGACTGTGGCAACCCTGACATACGGCGTTCTTACTTAGAGCACGGCGGAGTCCCATTCCGCTGCGACATTCGAACCATTCAATACTGGGCCAGCGCGGAGCGGGGGGGGGGGAGAAGGGGACGATGATGGCCATGTCGACTGGGGTCGGGTGATCAATTGCGATGCAAGAGCTCGAGTACATCGGAGTACATCACAATCAGCGACTATTTACGCCGAGACGCAACAACATTGCAACGATTGCGGTCCGCGCGCCACTCGCCATCAGGCTCCCGCTTTTACCCGTCGACCTTCGGCTTTGTTACCGCCTTGCCAAACCGCCTCGAAATCCGATAAAATCCGTCGTGACGGATAGAAATAAGGTCAATGCGCCCCCACAGGTCAAAGAATTTGAAGGGAATGTTGTTGCAGGGTTCACGGCAGCTTCTGAAAACCGGAAATAATACACTGAAAAAAAATTCTTGGCGTTTTTACCAAGGTCCGTTGGTACCTTTACCATCTCACTTTTTTTTACCAATTATTGGTAATTTTACCAAGACAGACTGGTAAGCTTACCTAAAAACCTGTATTTTTACTGGTTTTTTCAGGTAAGAATACCACTTTTATTGGTAATCAATTCCCAGTAACTTTGCCATTTTTTCTCGGTAATTCTACCACAGTCGATAAAAAATATTGGCGTTTTTACCAAGGTCCAGTAAAATTACGGAGAAAGTTCAATAATTTTACCGAGATTCTCGGTAAAATGACCAATTCCATAGATGGTAATTTGACCAAGAAAAAACTGGGATCAAATAGAACCCTGAATTCTTGGTAATTTTACCCTTTTCTTAGTAAATACACCGAGATTTTTTTTTTCCAGTGTATATTTCGAGGGTTTTGGGCTGCTTAAGGGACCAGAAAGGACAGGCGGGCTGATTATTGCAATTGATGGACAAAGCTATAGACAAAAAAAACATAGGGAGTAAGGAACTATCCAATTGATTGAAACGGGTCGTTCTTATAAAGCAAGGGCGAAAATGATGGACTAACTGCCGGGTCTCTTGTCTGTTGCCTCTGTTGTCCATTGGAACCAGGAAATCGTAAAATCGCAGTGCGACAAATTATTTTAATTCGAGAATTTCAATTTCCAAGCGAGCACTTTTGACGAGAACAAGTCAACTTGGTGTATGTAGCTCATATTTTGGGTGGGATTATAAGAATTTTATGAAAATCTTCGTTTTCAAGCACCATTTGGCAAGCTTTCTCGTCTGGTCACTGGCCGACCTCCAGATTGTTGACACGATAATGTATCCTTTCCATGTGAGTATATTCCCGGGTCCACCCATGCTCGCCACCATTCCAGCGGTTATTATAGAAAACGCGACAACGTTGAGGGTCATCAAACATCGCGATTTCAATCCGATGATCCAAGATTTAATGTGCATGCGTCGATTTCCGCCTTGTGAGCCGGGAGTGACGTAAGCATCTGTCACGCGCGGGTCATCGACACGCTATTTTGTCAAAAACATGCTAACGGGTCAACTTCATGGAAGGTCATTAAATCGTTATTAAATGGTTGGACTCCGTCGATTCAAAAATAAATTATGACAGGGTTACCACAGAATTTAGAAAGTTAAATTCCCTGACATTTCCCTGATACATTTCGGTGAATTTCCCTGACAACTGAACAAAGCCAGATTGTTAAAAAAGACATAGTTAGAACAGTTTTCGAGCCAAATTTTTTGTTCGAAACGTCAAACCCACTCGAGAAAGCAAATACACGTTTCTTGACGATTTTTCGAAGTTACAACTAATTTCGTACAATTTGCTTTAATATAATGGATGAGACGTTAGCGGAGCGGAGATTCTGAGACACCGCAACCAAGAGATGCCATTTCTGCACCTAGCGCTTCAATTATCGTAGAGTATACTCTACACGGAGAAAAAAACTTTGTGCATGGAACCCAAAGTTGAGGTCATATGGATCTCTGAAGTTTTCGGATCGCGCATCCGAAAACTTGAGGTCCAGCTGCCAAAGTTCGGGTCAGACTTCTGAAGTACTTCGTTTATACCGAAGGCGAAGGGTTCAGGTCACGCATTTAAAATATTCCGGTACATACCGAGAGCTTCAGATGTCTGACCCGAACTTAGGCAGTTGGACCTCAAGTTTTCGGATGCGTGATCCGAAAACTTCAGAGATCAATTAAATGACTTTATCTTCGGGTCCCATGCACGAGGTTTTTTTCTCCGTGTATCATAGTTTGGTATTTATAAAGTTCAATTTTGAGTAAGGAAAGGTGTAACGTCGCATCTGATGACGGAGTCATGGACAAAGGCGAGGCATTATTTGTGATTTATCGATTGATCTGCCATTTAAACCTAGGTAAAATGATCGATAAACAGGGCGTTCGCAACGAACACCTTAAAAATCGATTATTTACCATAGCTTCAAACGGAGAAATTTCGATAATCGATCATTCACGCCTCGCGCCACTGCACTGGAAAAAAAAACACATTGGATCTAAAGTCCAGACTCTAGAAAACATTGACAAGAAAAAATACTCTTGATTCAATCAGATTTAAGCTTAAATCAAAAGGAAATCCGCTCAAATTAAGAGGCTTGGTTCTTGATTTAAGCTTAAATCTGATCGAATCAAGAGTATTTTTCTTGTCGATGTTTTAAAGAGTCTGGACTCTAGATCCAATGTGTTTTTTTTTTCCAGTGTGCAAGGATCGTGCCGCGGCTCGGGTTGACGAACAGGTGACTAAAGCCAGCTTTGTCTGGCCGACAGCAACCAGGAACGGCCGGGAGACGGGAGATGGTTAACGAGGGGGGAGGGGGGTGAGGGGGTTATTAGTTGGACCCTATTTTTCGGTGGGTTATTAACATAACTTTGGGCGGGGAAGCGTGAATCGACGAAACGCTTGACGCATCCAAAACGAAGAGCCCAACTCCCGGCCGTTTCCAAGCCTCCTAATCTCCTGGACCCCCCCCCCCCCTTCCACAGGTAAAAGCCCCTACAAAAAATGAAACTCTGTCCACGTCTGTGCCGCAAAGCACGCCACGCCACGCCACTGGTCCACGGTTATAATATTCCCCCGAGAAAAACGGCGGTTCCTCGGGTTTACTTGGAAATGGACCACCAGAAAAGGTACGAATTAAAGGATTCTGATACATGTTTCTTGACCAGAATTTTATTTAGAGCATGATTCGTGCAACGAAAATTACTGAAACCAACTCCTAATGAATATATTAACGTTTTCATTTCACATTACTTACGAGGAATTTGAACTGCCCGCTCACAAGTAACTCACAGATCTACGTGAGTCAAATCGCGCACTACAACGGTTTCAGCCTGAGATGGAAAATTTCATGAAAAATAAGATTTTTGAAATTTCACTTGAAATTTCATGAAATTTCAATGAAACCGTGAAAAATTAAAATCTAAGCTTGATTTTCAGTAATTTTTTGATTCTAGTGATTTTTTCTGCCCAACTGCTTGCCACAAACAAGACGAATATGCTTAGGGAGTATTAGGGAGTCGTATCTCGTGCCCTCTTGCCGTCACGCAACAAAATGGCGGCTAAAATCGAAATGATTCAACTGTCGTTGTTTGTTTTGTCTGCATTCGTGCCATAGATTTTTGGTACTGTAGATTTTTGCCGGTCAACTAAGACAAAATGATCATAAAATTCCTACCTTTACTTTTCGTTGTTCGTATTCTTTTGGCTCTAAACTTCATGTATTCACTGCGAAGAAAATGATTTTCAGTAAAAAAAAAAATAAAAATTAAAAAAATAAAAAAAAACGGTAGAAAAAACAAACAAAAAATAAAAAACAGCAGAAATATGTACTCCAACGTTACATACAATGCACTGAGTACTGGGCTCTTCATCTATAATTCTTGAAATTTACCATTTAAATGCAAATAAAGTTTAGAGCAATAGAAAAGAAAGGTACTTAGGTACATACTATTTATTCTAATCTTAGAGAAGAATTTTACCTACTGAAAAGAATAGCACAATCATGACTTTTTTTTGAGGGACACAATTGTTTTACGATGCCATATTATTTATAGGAGAGTAACAAGACTAGCTAATTGGAAAGAAAGAAAAAACAGGCGTGAGAAACAATAAGAAAATGTATATTATTAAATTTAGGAACATGAGTGAAGAAAAGGAATTAAGGGGCCAATAAATCAATTTTTCAAAAAAATTGAAATTTATGAGGCCTTTTGAAATTTCACTGAAATTTCACATGAAATTTCAAGGGCGAACTCAGGTTTCAGCAAGCTTCTCAATCGAGCAATGTTCCTTTCCCATCTTGTGTTGTTCAAACTATAAGCAATTTTTTAGAGCTGAGCCAAAGCGTCAAGATTGAGGTTGCCAGATTTTTATATTGCAGATACTGTCATGATTACGTTTAGCGCGCGATGTGAATCACGCAGGGCATTGAGTTTTCATGAGCGGGTGGTTTGAATTCACGCATCAGGAATCATTAAATATCTTAGTAAGGAGTTAATTTCGGCAATTTTGATCGTGCGCATTGTGTTCTACGTTTAATTTTAGTTACGAAACATGTATCAGAATGCTGAAATTCGTACCTTGTCTAGTGGTCTATTGCAGCGATCTATTTTTAGAACTGATCGAATGTATAAGTGTACCTGAAACATTTTAAAACAAAACTCTCCACGACAACCTACGTACTTATTGTTAGTTCTCACCGGGACGGGAAGTTATCCCAGTATCTTATCTCCCTGCTCCGGAGATAGCTCATGCATCAAGTTCCTCACGACATATTATCTGGGTGCAAATACGAAGTATGTCTTGCTTTCAGTATGTACTTCTCATATTTTCTTGTTTTGCGAATCCACTCGTAGCCTCCTTGTCTACTTTCAATAAGCCCGGAAGCAGAGATTGTCTTTCAGGGTAGGTAGGGATTTCATTCGGATTTAAATTGTAACATCCAAACTGACGGGACTGAAAGTGGAAAAAGTTTTATCTCATTTGTTCTTGGCTCGACAGGCGCTTGTTAGCTCTTGATCATGAAATAAGAAAACGAGTTAATGACTACTGATTTTTAATTTTTGAAGGAAATGCTTTAATTAGAAAGCACGGATGATGATTCATTCCATTTTCTCACCTCATTTTCTTAAAAACATCTCAGGGTATCTACTAAAACAGACTGGCCAAAAATCGGTACTTATACACCACTTTTTCAGTGCATTCCCAAAATATTCAGTACCTGCTCAACATAGAAATTCGGTACTATTTCATTACCTTCAACTGACGAACTTCAAAAAATTTCAAAAATTTGAATTTCCCGCTCAAATTAGGATAAAAATTAAAACAATTCGGGTCCCACGCACAAAGTTTTTTTCTCCGTGTTCGTTTGTTTCCTTTCATGCATGTCCCTCTGTTCTCCGTTATTTTTTGCGATGACAATACTTTATCTTAGGTTGCGGTACTGGACAGTGTTTGCGTGAAAATTTTTTAACATGTATTGGCTACTAGGCAGAAAATCTAAGTTAGACCTCAAGCTAAAACTCTTACTCTACAAGTCAATGTTGAGACTCATATGGAGTTATGGCTGTCGATTGTGGGGTTGCGCAGCCAAAACCAATCTTAACCAGATAGAAATAATCCAAATGAAAATCCTCAGAAATATTGCTAAAGCACAATGGTTCGAGAGAAATGCGGATATAAGAGCGGATCTCGACATTGACTCTGTAGAGGACTATATTACAAAAATGAATACCTCATACGAAAACCGACTGCACCATCATCCGAATCCAGAAGCGCTTGCGCTGCTGGACAAGGATGATGGCATAAAGATATTAAAACGCAGAAAAACCCACGAGCTTGGAATCCAGGGTTTTTCAAAATTGTTTCCATAATAAATAAAATATTTGAGCGCCTCCTATTGCTCTATGGACTTGTCAGGAGACACTTGATCTTTGGACGGGTCAGCCCGTCGTAATTCAGTTAAAATGAAAAAACATATTTATTTTATAATAAATATGTTTTTGTTTACTCCAGTTAATTTTTAGGTAGTATACACTATGTTAAATCTTAGTTAATAGCTGGTATAATTTAAGCTAAACTTAAATTAAGCATTTTAAAGACATTTCATATGTCTAAATGCATTTTCTGTACAAATGTTATTTATTTTTTCCGCAAATAAAAAAAGAAAGAAAGAAAAAAAAAAGTGTTTGCGTGGTCAAGACTTTACATGAGGTCTCAGAAGTCGCTACCTCGCCAACCATCTGCATCAGCTTGTGAGCCCGCCCACGTCACTTCGCATTAGCCGTCGTTACACTACTCACAGTCGGATAAATATCAAAATTACAACGTTGCCGGTGTTAGCTAAATATTGGACCAACAAACATTACGAGCGGAAAATTCGTGGTTTTTCACTCTCATTTTGGCAACCCGCGCAAAGGGTGATCTAATGTCCGCGTAATGTACGTTCCTCGGAATTTCTGCAGATAATTTACCGCAGAGTTTGCCATTTTTTTGCCGATGCGGTTCAGGTTTTTTTTTTTTTTCTGTCAATTCCGCAGTTTTTGCACTTCCTTTGCACGTTCGCCTTGTCAAATGCGTCGTTGGTCAGAATTGGAGTGTGATCGGACTATCAGAAAACTTAGTACTTAGTTGCCTTCCCATCGTCGAAAGAAAGGAGGTATAAGCAGAGTTTCTGGCGGTTCAGAAAAACGGGAAATTCGTGGGAGAAGCCAAGGAACTTTGCGAACTTAGCTCGTCAGCTCGGTAATAGGTCATTGCCGGATCCGGCAAATTGGCAGCGTTGTTTTTCTCCATTGGAAATGGAGAAAAATCCACCTGTGGAAATGTATCTGTCGAAGGCAAATAGTCAAATCAGGCATTTTGTCAAATGTCTAGGCAGATAGTTAAATATTCTTACTAAGATTGAAATGACTTTTTACCCTAAATTCAGACAAAATAATCCGTAGCTCTTGTAAGAGAGAATTATCTGTAAAAATATGCAGCATACAGTCGTATTTTTAACGATTTTAAGATCCTGGATGCACATTCATCATGAAATTTTCAGCACGTTATAAAACATGGAATTTTTAAAATTTTAACATTTAAATGTACTGAAGACATGTAAAAAGGAAGGAACAAGCAGAGTTCGCAGATATGAAGTGTTATTCTTCCCAAAATATTGAAAACTCGTGAACTGCTCGCCATAAATTTACAGAATTCCGTAAAACCATTTGATAAAATGCCTGATTTGACTATTTGCCTTCGACATCAGTCGCAATCAACGAAATATTTTTCTAAAATTAGGGCAAAAAGTCAAAATTTCAATCTAAGAGAGAATTTTTGACTATCTGCCTAGGCATTTGATAAAATGCCCGATTTGACTATTTGCCTTCGACATCAGTCGAAATCAACGAATCATTTTTCTAAAATTAGGGTAAAACGTCAAAATTTCAATCTGAGTAAGAATATTTTATTATCTGCCTAGGTATTTGACAAAATGCCTATTTGACTATTTGCCTTCGACATATCGATTCTTGGAGGGGTCAGGTGCAGGGTGCTCTGACAAGAATCGATTATTTAACATAGGTATATAGACGGAGGGAATACAACGCTGCCAAATTCACACCCTGTTCATCGATCCTTTCTTGTAGGTTTAAATGGCAGATCAATCGATATCAGGGCCGGATTTAGAGGGTGGCCACATGGGCCGCGGCCAATGGCGGAAAATTTTGCAATTTTTTTTTAGATGTGGCTATAAAGAAAAATCGGATTCAGAAAAAAAATTACAAACGAGAATAGGTGACAAAATCTCTCATTTCCTGAGAGTATATTTCTAATTTTGTCGTCTCTCTGTGATACAATAGATAGCACCTTTAATTAGTCGAGTTTAGACCGAGAGAGAAACCGAACTCGGGATTTGGCCTGGAACGGCGCGGCGCAGAGAGCAATGATGATGAGAACTTGAGATGAAAAGGAGAAACCCTCGGCGCGGCGGTCGGCATGTAACACATATTAGCGCCTACAAGACTGCATGAATACTTCACGCATTGCGTCAAAGACAGTGCGGTCGCTGCGGTCAGCAGCGGGCGGCGGCGTAAAACGCATAGCGCCTACAAGACCGCATGAATACTTCAAGCATTACGTTAAATACAGTGCGTGCAGCTGCCACACTGCAGCAGCGGTCGACGTGAAATGCATAGCGCATACAAGATCGTAGGAATACTTCACGCGTTGCGCCGAACACAGTAAGGTCAGCGCAGCGCGGCGGCGGAAGTTGAAATTATTAAACCACATTTTCTTTCATAATATGTTCGTTCATTTCATATAAATGGAAGGCCTTGTCCACACTAGAGTCCCTTTATACCCAGAGTTAAGACAACTCACTTTTGGTTGGGCTGAAAGTGGCCTAAAAAAAAATCCAATTCTGATTGGTTCTCGCTCATGGAGGCCGAAACGAGTGCACCAAGATGGCGGTACCTCGAATGTGAACAAGAATAATGAAAATATTACCTAATTGTGGTTTATCAAGAGTAAATTGATATTTCCATCGGTCCAAAATGAAAATAGATTAAGAAATTATTCACAAACCAATCTCATTTTCTTTTTAATTGATCAATGTTGTTGTTTTTGTGTGACAGACATAGCAGGATTGCTGATCCTTATCCCTCAATATCGTTCGTTTGGGTGCACTCGTTTCGGCCTCCATGGCCAGCCAAGGGCGGCTGCCAGTCGGCTGATAATCGAGTTGTCTTAACTCTGGGTATAAAGGGACTCTAGTCCACACAGAGATAGGTTTATGGAACTTGACTTCCGCGCCACTTAAGTTCCGTGAACTTTTGCTAGTAGTGTTGGCAGGGCTTTCGCAAAAAGTGTCCAACACGAGTAAACGTGTCTTATGCACCTCCCCCCCTCCAGCACGTTCAGTTGATAGTTTTTATTGATGTTTCAAAACGAATGAGAAGGGGGCGGCAAGTAAGTAAATCTGGCCCTGATCGATACATAGCAAGGCACGCCACGCCACCGGTGTGAAAGTTGTCGGAACTTAAGCTCCGGCGACTCGCAAGTTGTCCGTTTTCCTTCTCGTTTTTGGATCGTGTGAAAGGAAGCGAATGACACGACGTCCCGTTCTGCTTTGGTGGGCCCCGACTAACCCAGTTATGATGATTTCGAATCTCCTCTGGGTCGATGGTCTCCAAACCTCTAATGCTGCCGCGCTAGGGAAGAACGCTGCACAGTGCACAGTCGAGTCAATAGGAGAGGTCGGACAACATTTGGAAACTTTAAAAGCTTATGACTACGTTTTTAACAAATTTTGAAGCTCTATAGGAGATCGAGATCGGAATATCGGAGCTCTATTTTATCGGAAGAAAACATATCTTTAAAGGTTTCTCGCTGCGGCGAGAAAGACATAAAGCCATACAAAGTTTGCCTTTTCGCAAAATAAAGAAGCATTTTTTTAACGCTGAGCAACATAAAGTCAGCAGTTACTGTAACGCCGAAACTAGCTTCCGTAAGTAATCTAAAAGTTTTACTAAAGGGAAACCTCAAGGTTCCTATCACAAAAAAGCGAAAAAACCTCTGTTTTTGGAGGACTTTTTTCGAATGCGCATACCGCGTTGTGCACGAAATTTAAGAAGGGAGGAATTGAGTAATTTGTTAACAAAACGGGTGAAACGGGTGATGCACTGAAAAAAAAATCTCGGATATTTAGTAAGAAAAGGGTAAAATTACCACGAATTCAGGGTTCTATTTGATCCCAGTTTTTTCTTGGTAAAATTACCATTTATGGAATTGGTAATTTTACCGCGAAATCTCGGTAAAATTATTGAACTTTCTCGGTAATTTTACTGGACCTTGGTAAAAACACCAATATTTTTTATCGATTGTGGTAGAATTACCAAGATGAAATGGCAAAGTTACCGGGAATTGATTACCAATAAAAGTGGTATTCTTACCTGAAAAAAAACCAGTAAAAATACCGGTTTTTAGGTAAGCTTACCAGTCTGTCTTGGTAAAATTACCAAGAATTTGTAAAAAAAAGTGAGATGGTAAGGGTACCAACGGACCGTGGTAAAAACGCCGAGAATTTTTTTTCAGTGTGTGATTTATCTGTGTACTAGACTGGACGCGTGGTCGACCTATAACCAGAGCACTGAATCATTGAGTGACGTCATGGCCTCGGTTAAAACATCCTCACAGGAATGAAATAAATTGGGTTTAAAAATGATAGTTATAAAAAAAAAAAAAAAAAAAAAAAAAAAAAAAAAAAAAAAAAAAAAAAAAAAAAAAAAAAAAAAAACCAGAATGAATCAGCGAATTACGAAAAGAAATACGGGAGCCGACCGGACCATCAATTTGATTAATAAACCTTCACGAACTATTTTCTCTGATTTACTGTCGTGTTTCAGCGATCCTATCCCTGCCTCAGATTACTCCTCAGGTGAATCGCGGCACCCACACATGCTGCCGTGCTGAGGAAGAACGCCGTATGAGCCTTCAGGCGTTGCCAGATTTCCTCAGACATATCACCAGTTTTCAGGAAAGTTTATAAATATTTTTCTTCCAATTTATCAGATAATTTTGTTTGTAATTTGATCTAAAATATCTGAAAATTGAAAGGAAAAATATTCATAACTTTCCTCAAATTTTAACATTTTATCGGAGGAAATTTGGCAACTCTCAAATGTTCATACGGCGTTCTTCCGTAGCAAGTCAGCATGGGCCTGTCTACCATACTACGAAAAAAATGCCGATGAGCAATCGGGTGTTGCTAGACCTCTTCCGGTAAAATGCTGATTTACTTGAGAATTATTTTTGGGAGCTTTTCTCTGTATATTTAACAGAATTTTATCCACAATATTAGCCCGGTAGTAAACCTGGATTTAAAAAGACGGATAATTTTCATAGAATTTAAAGTTTTAATAAAATTTCAAAGAAGACTATTTTCAAACTGAGTATTTCGAATTCCGAAAAACCTAGAAGAAAAATTTAACATCAGAACAAAATTTCAAAGACACTTCCGTGCCTAAGTACCTAAAGACATTTTTCGTGGTGAGTATTTCAAACAAGAAAACTTCAGGGGAAAATAATTCTCAGAGACTTATCAGCTCTATCGAAATTGCAAATAAAACTAATTTTCAAATAATTTCAAATTCTATCTGTTACGAAAAATTTAAACGTAGCGTTTGGAAATCGGCTAAGATGTCAAAATAAAATATTCTCAACTTTTCTCGAAAATGAATAATTTTTCGGGGGAAATTTGTCGACGCCCAAACAACTTACACGCCATTTTTCCTTGGCATGGTAGTGTTGAGCTAAAACACGTGTTGCAAGCAGCGAATTTAATGGCAAGTAAGTTCTCGGGAAGTTTTCGGGAGCACATCGCGTCGAACACCCATAAATTATCGCGGGCGATTAATGTCAAATCGGACACAGGTTTTATTTTCGGTTCATTCCTTTAAATCTCGGTGGTTATTCGTTAGAACTTGAACAATTTGGTAACTCCGTCGATCGCAGAGGCAGGTAATATTTCATTTGCAAAAAAGGCGGCCAGACATCCATTATTTTACATCCATTAGAGGGCAGTATGGAAGCTTTACCAGCAGCGGCCAAAATTGGTCCAGCGAGCAGTTTGTGCCACGCGTCGCGGCGGTTTTGCCCCCCCCCCCCCCCTTCCTCTTTATCATGAAGGTAATTTCGATTTTCGACACCCTTTTTTTCCCAACAATGACTGTTTTAGTGATTTGTTACGGTTCCCAGACAAACATACTTTCGCCTTTTAAAAAAAACTTTCATATTTGAGTTCTATCAAAGCTAGAAGAGTTTTCTAGGTACAAACAGTACAGAAACAAAAAAACAAAAACGAAAAAAAAAGTAAGGAAAAAACCGATATTGCCAAACTATATCGGTGGTATGGATACTAGAATTTTTCAGTTCAAGAAACGTAATTTCAAGGGGGAAAAACTACTTATTTCGAATTCTATATAATCTTTCATGAAATTGACAAGGATTTAAGAGAAAAATTTCCCTCTCCCAACAAAGCTCTCAGAAAGTACCAGCTAAAATCTACTCTCCCGGGAAGCTTGGGCGAAAATACACACACGAACAAACCCTCACGTGTGAACATAATGCTATTTAACCACGTGGAATCTAGAATTGCCTGGACTAAAAATTGAAGGCGAGCTGATATGGCGTTTAAAGTATTTCCTCCCCGTTTAGTAAAAACACATTCCTCGAGTTCGGTCCCAGTATGCGTGCAAATTCACGATGATACAACTATTCAACCACGTGGGAGCTAACGTTGCCTACACTACAAATTGAAGGCGAATTGATATGGCGTTTAAGTCACCTCTTCCAGTTTAGTAAAGACATATTCCTTGAATATGTTCCCAGTATTCGTGAAAATTCACGATGATACAACTATTCGACCACGTGAAAGCTATTGTTGCCTACACTACAAATTGAAGGAGAACTAATATCGCTGTAGAAGGGTTGCTCCCATAGATTGAGGTGCCTATTCCGCAGAACGATCACAATAATTAATGTAGAAAAAAAGCAATTTCTCCAATTCCAATTTCTCAGATAATTTTGTTCATAATTTGATCTAAAAAGTCTGAAAATTTCAAAGAAAAATATTGATAATTTCCTTCAAAAATAAACATGTTTTCGTGGGGAACTTGACAGCTCTTGAATGCTCATACGGCGCTCTTCCTTAGCACTGCAGAATAGACACCCTGATACGGCGTTTTTCCTTGACGCGGCAGTATACTCACTGGAAAAAACCACGTTGGATTTAGAGTCCAGACTCTTGAAAACATCGACAAGAAAAAATACTCTTGATTCAATCAGATTTAAACTTGAATCAAGAACCAAGCCTCTTAATTTGAGCGGATTTCCTTTTGATTTAAGCTTAAATCTGATTGACTCGTGAGTCCTTTTTCTTGTCAATGTTTTCAAGAGTCTGGACTCTAGATCCAATGTGTTTTTTTCCCTGTGTATTCCGACCTCACTCGATAGAGTCCGCAGGAAGAACCCGATTGGACGGCAAAAAAAAACGCATCGCGTTCGTCATCGTAACGAACTTGGAAAACAACACATCACGCAACGAATTGAGGAATAATTGTGTTATTTTCGCCGAGACCTCGCCGCGATTCCCGAGCTCAAAACGTGACACGAAGGCGAAATATTCCGCCACCGATTCCCGCGTACGACCGACAGGATTCCTGCCGTGCGAAGGAAGAACGTCGTATGAGCCCTCAGACGTTGCCAAGTTTCCTGCGATAAAAATAGAAATTACTGGGAAAATTGTGAGGATAATTTTCCAAAATTTTCCGACGATTTTGTACGCAATTTAATCTAAAATATCTGAAAATTTCGAGGAGAAATATGCATGAATGTTGTCAAAAATACACGATTTCTCGAGGGAAATTTGGCAACTATGGAATGCTCATACGGCGTTCTTCCTTAGCACGGTAGATTTTGGTCCGGATCGGTGTCCATTCTCGGGCTCCACGTCGCCGAGGATATTTTTATTCTGCTCACGCCGCGTGGCGTGTCGTGTTTTGCGATAAATCGATGGATCTACCATTTAAACCTATAGAAAAGGACCGATAAAGGGGGTTTGCAACGAACACCTTAATAATCGATTCTCGACCATAGCTTCAAATGGGGAAATATCGATAATAATCGATCATACACGTCGCGCCACTGCGCACTTGTTGGCCGCTCCTAAAAAAAACTAAAACCCGTCGTAAGCTCGGCTAATACTGCCGTGCTAAGGATAGACGCCGTATGAGCTTTCAGGAGTTGCCAAATTTCGCCTGATAAAACAGTAATTTTTGAGAAAAGTTATGAGTATTTATCCTTGAAATTTTCGCATACTTTAAATCTAACTTCGAGTGAAATTCTCTGAAAAATTGGAAGGAATATATCCAATAGTTTCTTTGAAAATTTCAATTTTACTGGAGGAGATTTGATAACGCCATACGGCGTTCTACCTAAGCGAGGCAGTATATTCGCCTGACGTTTGACGAGGCTTATAGATTTTGTGGCAAACAATCCGCAAACATACATGAAAGGTACACAGAGAATATACGTGCTTTCATGAATGCGGAGTTTTTTTTCGGAAAAAAATCGATTTTCGTTAAAAAATCAATTAATTTTGAATCGACCTGAGTGTAAAAAAAAAAATTTCTGAATACAGACTCGAAAAAATCGACTATCTCCTACCAGCTCCTACCAAAAATGTCATTTCTTTTGCAGATGAAAGCAATTCCATTTTCCATGAAATTTCGACCATTTTTTAGGGGTAAAAATCATCACAAAACAAAAGAGGAAAATGTAGGCAAGACAAGCTCAAGTATCTTTTTGATGGTGAGTAAAATTCCATTTTCTAAGAAATTTAGACGATTCTTTAAGGGTAAAATTCATTAAAAAACAAAAGAGGAAAATGTAGGTAGGATAAGCTCAACTCTTTAAGTAGTTCCAAGGAGAAAAAAAATGGAAACATTTGCTCAAATGGCACCTGATTCAGAGGAAGGACAAACTTGTGAGAGAAAAAACTTACAAGGCAGACCAAGTTAGGACATTGAATGCTCGTCGAAACTCACCTGCAACAGAGGAGAAAAAAAATATAATTAGTAATTTATTGTTATTACTTCGATTTCAATGCGTTCAGTTACAACAAAAACCCGTGTGGGCCGATACGCGAATTTTGGATTTTTTTTCTAAACGGAAAAATTCACAATGGTGTATGAAAAATTAAAATATTAAGTTATGTTTTTTCTGAACAATAGACAGGATTGTTTTGAAATGTTTGGACCCAAAATTTCCAAAAATGTAGCTAGTGTTTGAAGAAAATAAGCATACAGTTCATTTCTTTCAGCAAATCCAAGATCTATCAATTATTCATTACGAGGGACCTTTGCGTGGTTGGATGAGTGGTCTTTGTCTCGTCCAACAACGTTTCTTCACTTATCATCATTTTTTAAATACATAATTCATGTTCTTCAAATATAATTCTGTTTCAATAAAAATGACTCACAATCAAGTAACCCCGTGCAATGAGTCTGGAGATAGCCACAGCTCTGAATTCGATATCAATGAACTGAGGTTGATAAGATACGAGTGGTACGAAAAAATCCCCGAGTGGACAAGAAGCTTTCTTTATTCTGCATGAGTCATGGTGACGGAAACGACCCGTTGCAAGTGCATTTTGACGTAAAGGCTTGGTATCTAAACTTCTTGATTTTGCTTTCTTCCCAGATATTTTTCCGAATTTTCCTGATCCTCACGAAAAAATTCCTGGATGAAAGCTCGGGAATTATTTTCTCTTCAATTTTACCCTGGAGTGTCTTCTTGTGTGGAGAAAAATAAATCAATTTTTTTATTTTGGTATTCCCGGTTTTTCCGGGTGCTAGACATCATGAGTGCAAACCACTGATGTATCGTGTAATTTCCTCAAGATATTTGCTGATCTTGGTTAAAAAAAAAAAATAATAAATAAATAAAAAAAAATAATAAAAAAATAAAAAAAACATTACTCTGACAAAGCAATGCCTCCTTTATTTTGGGTTAGTCAGAGTGCCAAACACGCAATCGCAAAGCACATACGGGTTTCAATTGGATATACGTTGTTCTATCGGGTAATTTCCCCAAGATATTTGCTGATCTCGGGAAATAAAAAAAAATCTTACATGGACAAGTCAGAGCTTCCTTCCTTTTGCCGGTGAGTCAGAGTGACACACAAACAAAGCAAAATCATTAGTTCCTTTTGTTGTAAAAACATCGATTCTTAATATGGGTATCGATTGGATTTACGTCGTTCTATCGTTTAATTTTCCCAGGATATTTGCTGATCTCGGCAGAAAGAAAATCGTACTCGGACACAGCAGAATTTCCTTTACTTCGGGTGAGTCAGAGTGACGAACACGGCAAAGCACCATCATTACCTAGTTTCTACAGATGTAAAAACAGCGATTCTTGATACGGGTTTCAATTGAATTTAAGTGGTTTTGGTTTGCTGGGCAGTATTACACCAGTCCATGGAAATATCGATAAGGTGAGTTCCAGGCAGTTGGCGTACGTGACACCTAAGACTATAAGCAAACGTTCCACGTTTACCGTTTGCTGTAAAACCGAAGAGAATGAGAATGATAATGAGCGAAACTTGAGACTGAGATAAATGCAGTGATTCACTCCTCTTAAATGTCACACACTTTTCTTGTGACTTCACGAGGGTGAGACTTGAAGATTCAGGATGTATGGAATATCTACTGAGGTCCGGTTTAGAAGATGCAAACCACCAAAGGTGGTTTGGAAAGAGCGAGCAAAGAAGAGATATCTTTCGAAACACCATTTTTCACAGAAAGTGTTATTGTCATTTATTTATGAGATGGCTTTATAGTTTTAGATACGAACCGTGTACAGCAGAATTTTTTTTTTTTTTTTTAAATGCTTGGATCCGACTGTAGGGAAAAAGACTGAAGCTAGGGCCGCGGTACGTGAACATTCGCTAATTTCGTGAACACAATTATTCCTTGTGTACTGGGTCATTTTCTTCTTTTCCCTTGCTTTCCTCGATTCTCTCTTGCTATAGCCACCCTGATGCATACATTTTCTCTCCTTCTATCGATTGCTTTTCTTTTGTTTTGAGGGACATTGCATCAGTTTCTCTCCAGTGGCGAGGCATGACAATCGACTATCGATTTCATCCCATTTCAATTTGAAATGGGATGAAATGAAAACAGTGGCGTGGCGTGCTTCGATATATATCGACATTTCCCCATTTGAAACTACGGTAAAGAATCGATTATTAAGGTGTTCGTTGCGAACATCCCTGACAATCGATCCTTTTCCACGTGTTTAAATGCAGATCAATCGATATATCGCATGGCACGCCACGCCGTAGATTGAAATTTTCAATCTACGATAGAGAATCGATTATTAGGGTGTCCGTTGTGAACGCCCTGATAATCGATCTTTTACATACGTTTTAATGGCATGTGGATCGATACATCGCAAAGCGAACCATGTCACAATTTCTCTCCGAGACTCGCAATCAGCATCTTCACCCAGTTACATTATGCAGTCAGCGAGATAGTTCCGCATCAAATGGAGCGATCGCTGATCAGCTCCGCTGACTTTTTCTGACTTGATGGAAAAATAACTCGAGTGTTACTTCAGGATTCAGACGGCGCGGCGTTGCCGAAAAAATGGACGTATTTATTTGTGTTTCTCGCATTCCTCTTATATTTAATTCACTAGTCATTACGCAGCTCAACCCCCGAGGGCGCTTCGCGCAATTTTAAAATTTTCTGAGTTTCACGTTGAGTAACCAGTGTAATTATGTGTCCGATTGATGAAAGCAAGGTGGAAGGAATCAGGGGTGTCACTACCGCGGTGGATGACGTCATAAATCCAGGATGTCCACTAACACAGGCTAAACGAAAATCAGTACTTTTACAGTACTTTTTCAGTAAATTCCCGAGAAAATCAGTACCTCTTCAACAGAAAAATTCAGGACTTTTCAGTAGGTACTTCCATTTGACGAAAATCGAAATATTTCAAACTTTGAATTCCTCGCTCAAATTGCGACAAAAATGACAAAAACTTGAAAAAATTCTGGACCTTCTTGCAGTATTTCCACACTTTTTCAGAATTTCCGTACCGGCCTTGAAAGGTCAGTACTCTTTCCGGACGTTCAGGAAATTCCGTAATTCTCGACACCCTGTAAATCGAAATTTTCAAAGCGCGATATCTCGGTTAATATTGAACGTAGAAAGTTGTTATTTGGGCCTTTAGCTAATCTACAAGAATCAAGCATCAAAACACAATTCTGTGACCAGCGTAGCTAGAGACAATTGACTCAAAATCAGATTTTAAGAGATAAAAACTGATCAATAACTAGTGATTCTAGTGCTAATTCACTCTTTAAGATTTCAAACTTGGGTGGTTTGCGTGTGGTTTGCGTTGGGTGTGTTGCCGTAAATATTGCGTGTTCAGAGACAAGAGACCCTCCACTAGTATCTTGGCCATGGTGGAAGCTTTTACTTTCGGGACTTCAATATTCAACTGTTGACCTACCTACTTGGTTTATGGTTAACAACGTGTTGGCAGTTTCGTTTCGCAAACAACCGAAGTTCGGGAAACTTGTTTGGCTCATGACGTCACCCGAAGCTCATCATCCACCATGTAGGTAGGTCAACAGCCGAAAAAAGTGATGACTGTTGCTCCCTTATAATTGTCCATTAGACAGTTTGGAATTCTCGAAAGTAAAAGCTTCCACCTGCCGCCAGCGGGCCGATTACTGAAACTGATAGACAAAGCGATAGACAAAGAAGACATAGGGAGTATAGAGCGATCCTATTGGTTGACATGATTGGTTCGTATAGACTAAGGAAGAAAATGATGGACTAACTGTCAGATTTCTCGTGGGTTGCCGTCAGTTAGTCCATTACCTACCTCCTATGTCCATTGCCACCACGCGTTTCCACCAATAGGATCCCTCCAAATCCCTTTTATCGTCTTTGTCTACAGCTTTGTCTATCAGTTTCAATAATCGGCCCGCTGGGGGCCAGTGGCGAGTCTCTTGTCTTCGAGCGCAACAGACAATGAGCCATTGGGTTAACTTTTCATTTTCATCGGGTCAGTTCTAGTATTTAAGATAACAAACATCCTGATTGGGATGACGAGCGCATAACAGATTCGACATTACAAAGTTGTTCACGCACTGATAACCAAGCACCCGCGGATGCAATGCAAGAAGGATGCTTCGCGCACTGCCTTCCGGATTCACCCATGGCCAGCCACTAGAGGCCACCAACCTCGGTGAGTTTGCTGTGTCCTGTGTCGTTGTTTGTCGACCTCGGACGAGAATAACTAACATACCCACGATCTAAATACTTACAACTGCTTGAAAAATAAACAAAAATTAATGAAGCTGATAAAACTTCAAGCATGAGATTTTGAGGCTACTGCTCGAGTCGTAGGGTCACGTTTTGGCGGTTAATTTTTTTAACAGCTTTCTTTGGGGACGACGTCATTTGCAGGGTTGCCACAGATTTAAAAAATGGATTTCCCTAACATTTCCCGGACAAATTCAAATAAAATTCCATAAAGTAAAATATATTTCCAAATAAATTTCCAAATAAAAAGATATCACGGTTGCCACAGAATTTAGAGAATGAAATTCCCTGACATTTCTTGATTTCTTTGTCACGTAGTGGAAAGATCCCTGACCATTGAGGACATGCAGATGCTTAAGAAGACATGCTTTGAAATGGTTTTCGGGGAAAATTTGTCGTTCGAACACATCAACACGTCAAACCCATTCTAGAGAGGAAATAAAGGTGACTATACAATTTTTCCCCGACATTTTCGTCATTTTTCCTGACTTTTTAAAATTCCCTGACATTTTCCAATTTTCCCTGATTGTAGCAACCCTAAAGTTTGGTCAGACGGTTAAAGAGACATAATTTGAAAAAGTTTTCAGGCAAAACTTGTTGTTCGTGACGTTGAACCCGTTCTAGAAGGCAATTAAAGATGAATTAACAATTTTTCCGAGATACTTGCACCATTTTCCCTGACATTTCCAGGTTCACCCTGACTTTTTAAAATTCCCTGACATTTCCCGGTATTTCCCGACTGTTGCAATCCTATCGATGTATTCGATAATCCCCCACAACAAATGAACTATCATTGATCGTTTTGACGCGTTTTTTAAGACCAGTACTGTTTAAACAGTGGCGTGGCGACCGTGGCGTATACTTTGCGATATATCGATTGATTTGCCATTTAAACTAACGGAAAAAGATCGATAGATAGGGTGATCGCGACGAACACCTAAATAATCGATTTTTCACCATAGCTTCAAATGGGAAAATATCGATATTCGATCATTCACGCTTCGCCACTATATTTAACGACCATGAATCAAATGACGTAGCCACTAAATCAGTTAATTACGGCCACGGGCCGTCTCCATGCGCGATTTCAGCAGTGCGGCATAAAAAATTCAGTAAACAAATATATAAGTAATAAAAATTTAAAAAAGGAAAAAATCCATGTCCTATCTTTTTCCATCCCACACCAAGCGTAAGCAACCAGCTCGAACCGGTGAAAGCCCAGCACGAGTCGAACACTCGAATCAGAGACGGGGACTTAAACCAATTAATGTCGAGCACTTATGGACTCCAACATGGAACACTTAACGGCCCGTGATACACTCTGAAAGGCAGTGGTTGTAGAAGTGGGGGGCTGTCTGATAATTCGGCCACTTGGCTGGTTTAGGACTTGACTCGGACCACGGTTGTGTAAAGTTTCGGCCGCGGTGGGCCCAGCGTTTACGCAGGAAGTGCTCAATGACTGAGGATCGATTCGATTAAAATCTCGGGGCCCATTGCTTTTAATGGAAAGTATTCGATATATCGAACATGCGTACCATCGCTGCGATACATCGATATCGATTGGTTCAACATGCAATCATGGCCTCAAAAGTCAACCGAGTAATCTGTAAGAGAGGGTTTTAGTGATTGATTTTTGATTCTCATGTGTATGACTAAATGACAAGGAAAAGTGAAATTGTTAGGAATTTCTTCTTTTGCAACTTTTCTAACTTTGATTCTAAAATTTTAAATCAAAGACAATTTTGTTCAGTAATGTTAAACATGTCTTTGAACACTTTGTCACTGCCCCCTCATTAGGTCCTTTTATTTAAGTCAGTGCGTTCCAAGGCGCCCGCTCATAATTTCTCGCCCAAAATTCGGGCGGAAAAAACTGATGGAAAATTTTAATTCTGACTGGTTCCTCGCCTCTGTTTCTATTATTTGGATATCATTTCAATTATTTAGGATCTGATTCCCCTCTTAAATCGTGCCTCAATCCTCCCAAATTAGAACGAAAGATTCAACATAAATCGCTCGTAAAGAATAGCCAACTCATTTAGTGCGATTGACGAAATCAGATAGACGCCACACAGCGCTCGATTAGCTCCTGCGGGTTGATCTATAAACCGTTATCGAACGTTGTCATAATTGTCATCACTATCGATCGATACATCCCTATCTTGGAAATGCTATTCATCGATGGAAGTCGTTTAATAACGATCCAACAATCGACTCAGAGCTGCAGTCACAGTGGGTGTAGACGATAACGAGCATAGATAGGAGTGTGGTATCGTGGTATCGGTTTAGGGGTTATATAGGAAGCAAAATACGCAAAGTTCTAGTGTAGATTGTAGTGTATGTATTGTGATTGTGTAGTGGTACCTTATAGCGAAAACAATGGCGTGGCAAAAAATTGCGGAGGCCTCCTGGAAAACTGCAGAAGCCTGGTGCAATTTGCACCCGTGTCTCCAGGTTTTTAAGACCGCCGGAAAAGTTAAGAAAAGCGAGCTGTACATGATGTAGCGATCGACCTGGCAAACTGCAGCATGTCAGTTGGTGCGGTAGCGAACGGTATAACTGAATGATTTATTTGCGGCCTTGATTAGAGCAACGGCTGCAACGGCCGACCAAGCAGCATCCTCTCATTCAAAGTCTTTAACTTTCATTCGTTCCTCTGCGTGGCATGAACCACGTTTACATAACACACAATAACCTAATAAAATCTGACGGTGGGCGGGATTTCGTGAAGTTTCCTTATTGGTAAGAAAAAGTCCCCGAATAAGCAAGTATGCCTCGATTTGCTGAGACGGACCACTCAACAAGGTACAAATTAAAACAGTCTAAAACCAACATGTTTCTCAACCAAGATTTCACGTAGAACACGATTCTAGCATTAAAAATTACACTAGAAAAAAAAAAAAAAAAAAATACACATTGGATCTAGAGTCCAGACTCTTGAAAACATTGACAAGAAAAAATACTCTTGATTCAATCAGATTTTTGCTTGAATCAAAAGGAAATCCGCTCAAATTAAGAGTCTTGGTTCTTGATTTAAGCAAAAATCCGATTGAATCAAGCGTATTTTTTCTTGTCGATGTTTTTAAGAGTCTGGACTCTAGATCCAATGAATTTTTTTCCAGTGTACTGAAACAACCTCTTAATTAAGATATTAACGTTTTTATTACATATGGGTCACGTCAACTTTGGACTGTTCGGTCACAGGGAACGCAATACTCAACGTGAGTTAAATCGCGCCTTACAACGATTTTCGTGGGCTTCTCAATCGAGCATTGTTCCTTTCCCATCCTTTATCGTTCAAAGTGTAAACAATTTGCTACAGCTGAGCCAAAAGATTCCCGACTAACAATGAGTTGAACGGCTACCGATGCATTAGCAACACCGGGCACGATCGGCCCAGTGGCCCGTGGTGGGTGAAAAATTGAAATTAATCAGTTCAATCAGTTCCAGAAGAATCAGGTCAGAATAAAATGATCGCCCCCTCACTCGCCGCTGTCTGGACCTCCGCGCCCGTGCGACGAAGCGGTCTAGTTCACTGACTTTATTGCAGGTCTTTGTCTTCTTTTTCGATTGTTTCTATGCAATGCAATCAACTCGACCGGAATCTAACCGAAATCAAACCGGGCTGAGATTGTTGTACACCTACCATGAAAATCGGAACTTTTCAAATAATCGAAACTTTTCCGGAATCCTCTGAATTCCCGGAATTTTCAGCTGTTTTCGGAATTTCCTCGTTTGCGGTTTTTCGCCTGTTTGACCATTTATTTGATCAAATTTAGGGGCGTTTTGATCAACTTTGACGATCTTCGGAACTAAATCCGGGCGAATTACGGAATTTTTCTCGGAGCTTTTGCAACTAAGAATATGTTTCCAGAAATCGGAATTATTTCGGAATCTTTAGATAAAATAAAAAGGCAGCGCTGCCTTGTTCTGCCTTAAGTAAAAGCTCAATGACCTAACCTCAAAATGGAGATGTTGCATGTGTGAGGAATTTGCGATTTCACTGTTGATTCTTATGTAAAAGTTAGAGAGAAACACGATGGTGCTACTGGTTTTCTCTGAAATCATCTTCCAAGCTCAAAAACAGCTAGCTCTCAAGTTGAGGCCAAAATGGAGGGGATATCCCACGCTATCCTGAGAGTCCACCTGTACATCAAAACAACTCTCCATGCAAAGATAGGGAGCAAATACATTAGCAGGGCTTCCACTTTATTCGGGGACTCCAAAACTGAAAACACGGCAACCCTGCTAAAGTATTTGCTCCCTATCTTAGCATGGAGAGTTTGTCTTGATGTAGAGGTGGACTCTCAGGATAGCGTGGGATATCCCCTCCATATTGGCCTCAACTCGAGAGCTTTTTTTGAGCTTGGGAGTTGATTTCAGAGAAAACCAGAGGCACCATCGTGTTTCTCGCGAACTTTTACAGAAGAATCAACAGTCAAATCGCAAATCCCTCACACATGCAACATCTCCATTATTGATATGTCCGTCTTATAGTAGACACTCTAGACTGAATGAAGGATGATAAAAACTGGGTTACACGCAGGGAGACAACCTGGGCGTACGGTACGGACACCAAGAGCGAGCCAGCTCGAAAAGTTAAAACGGATGTGACATAATTCATAACCGCAACGAAGCGTCCCATCTTGATGGCGCGGGACCCGCCGCGACATCCCTCCTGGAAGGCGCCCATTTTTTACCCGCCGTTTGTGTTTTTTTCTAATTACCCTGACACTTTCTTAATCGCTCAGACGATTAATTAAATCGCTTCGCAGCGTCACACGTCCGCGAATGACTCCAACAGCTGCGCGCATTTTGATTTCGAGTTGATTCTTGGAAAATTTCTGCACCCTCCCCCCCTCTTTCAAAATTTTTTTCGCCGGATCCGTGACTTCCTGTCTTGAGCTGAGAGGAAAGGAGTTTTTTTTCTGCATTGATTTGGTTTTTTCGCATGTCAGATCGTACGGTATAGCTCTGCCGTGCTAAGGAAAAACGCCGTATGAACATTCGAGAGTTGCCAAATTTCCTCCGATAAAATGTTTATTTTTGAGGAATGTTATGAATATTTTTCCTTGACATTTTCAGGAACTTTAGATCGAAATACGAACAAAATTCTCTGAAAAATTGGAAGAAAAATATTCATAAGGTTACCAGGGAATCCGTGTTTTATCGAAGAAAATTTGGCAACGCCTGAAGGCTCATACGTTGTTTTTCCTTAGCGCGGCAGAGCTGCGGTGTAAATTTGATACATGTTACACGGTTGCCGATTTTGACTCCGAATGCACCATGCACCATTTCTGCCGTACTTATTGTAAGGAAGAACGTCGTAGGAGCCTTCAGACATTGCCACGTTTCCGCCGATAAAAACCGAATTTACTGGGAAAATTGCGAATATTATTTTCCAAAATTTTCAAACATTTTGTACGCAATTTAATTTGAAGTATCTGAAAATTTCAAGGGAGAATATGCATGAATGTCGTCAAAACTACATGTTGTATGTGGCAGGAAAGTTGGCAACTCTCAAAAGTTCATACGGCGTTCTTCCTTAGCACGGCAGAATTGAGAGCTCATTAGGTAAAAGGACGTATAAGGCTTGCAAAACTGCTTCTAACTCATTTGCTTCTTCAAAAATGTAACTTGGCGCGTTTCAGATGAAATCAGTCTATTCCTGTTAAATTATGATTTTCTCGGAAATCGGCAACGTGCAATACTTTCAGTGGCGTGCTTAGCGATACATCGATTGATCTGTCATTTAAACCCATGGAGAAGGATCGATGTCCGGGGTGTTTGCAACGAACACTATGATACTTAATCGATTCTTTACCATAGCTTCAAATGGGGAAATGTAGATAATCGATCATTCACGCCTCGCCACTGAATACTTTTATCTCGTGCGGTTATTGCACGTCCTTAATTTTTTCATACATTTTATTTGCGCATCATGTTCTGCTCTAATCACTGTTGATATCCGTTTCCTGTTGGTTTTTTTCGATATTAAAATCATATACACTCATGTTCGTTCCTAGTTGCGCGGCGTTTTGCGATATATCGATTGATCTGCCGTTTGTACACAAGGAAAAGGATCGATAAACAGGGTGTTCGCAACGAACACCTTCATAATCGAATCTTTACCACAGATTCGAATGGGGAGATATAGATAATCGATCATTCGCGCCTTGCCACTGTTCGTTCCTGATTATTGAGTCTTCCACTCTTCCCGATAAAAAATGTCCGTCTGGCGGGATGCGCGCGCGCCAGTTGTCTGGAAAATCTCGGCTGTTGAGAAATCAGGAACACTGAATTGGATTGCGTTTTGCGAAAAGGAACCAAGAGCGTTCCAATATCGCTAAAATTGAACATCCTTTTTTCCCTTCAAATATAAACTGATCATCTAAATGAGTTCAGCCCAGGCCCGCCACATCCCATCTCGGGCCCTGGTGCCAGATTTCTGGCCCGGGCCCCTAGCACAGAGGGGGGTCCGGGGGGCCTCCCCCGGGAAATTTTTGAAATTTTAAATATATTTGGACGCATTTTGAAGCTCTTATGATGGAGATTTTCCATCAATTTCTGCAGAATAATTACGCTTTTTTTTACTTTCAGCACCAAATACTTTCGAACTGTTGCATTCAAAACATCTATAAAAATTTTTTTGAGGGGGGCAGATGATACTTTTCAATTCTAGGGGGAGCCGGGCCCCTGGACTCCCCTTTTGTACGTCTATGGCAAGGGAGTTGAGCCATTGAAGTCGAGAATGCCCGGACAGGGGCCTCTTAGCATCCGACAACAGAAGAAAATGAAACGCAGTTACTCAAAATATCATTCTACTTATACTCAAAAATCTTGAAAATAGATAGAATCTCTAAAAAAGTAAGACAAATTTTATATTGCCCTAGCGTGTATTTGAAACTTCATTCATCTTGCGGAATTTTTAGGGCCATTTTTTCACTTTTCCTTACGAGACAAGGATTACACATGAATTCGTAGGGGATTGTCACCTGCGTCACGGGCCCCTCCAGGGCCCGGGCCCCGGTACCGAGGACCCAGTATCCCCCCCCTTGTGGCGGGCCTGGTTCAGCCTTTACTCCCAATACACTATAAATTCAGGACAAAAATACTTTTGTAAGTAAATATAATTTTCAGCATGATTTCAGTCATTCAATTGCAAAAAATGTAAGTTGCACGATCCTAGTAACATTGGAATGCTCTTGGGGTTTGTTCCAATTGGATAACAAAAACTTAACCTGGCTGGCTAGTTCAACTGGTAGAACTAACGAACTGGTATAATATAGACCGGAGGGACAAAAGTCAACCTTAATATCTCAATCAATAGGCTTGAAGACTATCTCATTTGAATGGGCAGAGACACAAGCTCATCCTTCCAATAATCAATCTGGCACTGTTTTTTGAGTAAATATTTGCAAGCTTTGCAGATGAACTGAAGTGAACTTTCTGATATTTGATGAGAACAAACTATTGCTGCTGATAATGGATAATGAATTGGAATTTGTTATTTGGATATCCGTGTCACAAAATATATCTCGAGAACTGTCTCCAAACTGTCTGTAGAGAGTCTACTTGGAGGCAAAAAATTACTACTCATTCAAAACCCTTGCAAAATATTCGTAGAGGGAAGTTTCTTCAGAGAAATTCTCAAATTATATGAATTTTAATTTGAGTCGTTACCTATTGTTGGACTAATATTAAAAGTCAAATGCGTTTCTAGCCAAAAAAAGTCAATATCAAGGAAAACGCACACAGTAATTATTCATCTGTCTTTTTGAGAAAAGAGAGTGCAAAGTGGGATATCTGGTGCTTTGTCTCCTAAAATACGCCTGATGATGGGTTGATCGCATAAGTATGGATGACCATTCAGATTGGTATTATTTGCGTTAGATTTCACTTGATAAAACACTATCGGCTGAGAGGTTTGCAAAATCCAACAATTTAGCTTCTAGCTCAAGAAAGAATGTAGTTCTGTCCGTTTTAACTGGTGTTGAAGGTAAATCATCACATTTCAGTCCGGAATATCAAAATTATCACATTTTCAATTAGTATACTGTAAATTAAACCAATTCCTACTTAGCATCCCTGGCCATGTAAGTAATCATGTGAGTGTGTTAGTAATTTATGCAACTCTGATTGTAGGATGAAATGTAAACATTTTACATGGATTTATAAGCGTCTCTTTCAGCATTGTATGGCAGTAATAAACACTGCGGAAGGAAACGTTACCTGTATTGGCAAATTTTGAATAAATTTTCCCTTCTTTTAGAATGAGATTCTAGGATACAAATTTTTTTCATTTGATCCAACTTGCATAGAAATTCAACTAAAAATTTCATGCCCGGAACTAATACACTTTCTCAAGTAAAAATAACAATTATTGAGGTCCACCCTTTATAATCCTGTATGTTCTCCGCAGCTTTGACCAGATAACTTCAAACGACCAGGTATAGGTAGGTGGCATTGATTAAATTGGTGAACAGGGGGTTTGCTGTGGGAACAAACTGAAATGTCAATTCGTAGATTGGCCAAAGTCATCCTTCAAAGCACTCCGTTAAGGTAAAGTCTGAAGAAGCTGGTAGGTGTAACGCAGCATACTTCATTTATGTATGATATTAAACTGAGCTTCCAAGCTTATTCAAACAATTACTGCCTGTTAAAATTTCAAATACCTTGTTTGTGCTATCTCAATATTGCATTTCAGCCACCTGTTGGAGTCGCTAAAAGGTACTTCAAAGCTACAGAATAGATACCCTGTAAAACTGAAAGATGGTGTGGAAAAAATTTTACCCTGGATTAAGTTAATGGGTGTCCTGAAAGACAGCAACCCCGCAATTAATAGGACAAGGTCACAGTTTGCGATGGAAATGGAAAAAGCAACACCTCACCCTTTCGAAAGCTGTGTTCTGGATTCCTAGGTGTGATTGAAATTAAAAATTCAGTTCTCCATTTGTGCGCTCAATTTTCTTGCAGTATTTCAAGAGAGGAAAAAACTTGCTAAAACATAAGCTCTCAATGCCAATACTGATTTCTGACCGCACGCAAATGAAGAAATTCCAACAGGATTCAATCAGTGAACAAGTCATCAGAAGTGATGAACACAGAGTGCTGTGTTTTACCAGACAATGAGTTACAGGGTGTAATAAATAAAACATTTATAGACTTAAAATTCTAGATTGAATGAAAATGCTCACCTTCTAGGTATCACAGAATGAGTCCAGGTATCCAGAGATTCAACAGCATTCCAGAAGAAAACACACAAAAGATGGTTCACAATAAATTATTCACTTCTCTGACCACTGCACAAAAAACGCACAACCACTGTGATAAACTTCAATTTTAATGAAATTGAAATTGGAATCCGACTGAATGAAGTGTGATGATTACTTTGGAGGGATCGTTGAATGCAAGAGGGATTCAGACTGTTACGTACATACGGAAAGATACGGCAAAAGACAGAAGATCGAATGAAAACCAGGCACTTTTAAACACAACTAATAAAATAATTTGATTCCACAGATAGCGAAGGATTCACGAGGACGAAATCGTATCATTTACTAGGAGAATATTTGTTTCCAAGTCTAACGAAATTCCGCCGAACTTCCGAGCGAGGAAGAGTTTTCGAAACTGTTGAAAAAACAAAACACGAAAACAAGTAACAACCTGCATGCGTACGCGGGGAGGGGGGCCCCTCAGAATCCCCCTTTCCCATCTCCCTCCCATTCCCCAGACAGTCCACTGTTGTCAGATCAACTAATCTTGAATATTCATTACATGATTTTGATTTTATTGTTCCCCTTTATCGATCGTAAGATACATACAGAAAATCTTCTATATGATGTACATAATCAATGTAAATATAAAAATGAGCTTTTATTAAATTCTATAAATCTAATACTAAAAAAATCAGAGCAGTGAGATCTGAAAGCGATGTAGAAATAGTAGCTCAGAAATTTTTCTCCAGAGAGCAGCACATTCCAAGTGTAAAAATTAGTCATGGAACTCTGGCAACATTGTACCCGCGCAGTCAATGGCTTGTCAGTGTGTGCGTGTGTTAATTTGTAAACAAATCTTACGTGGAACTTTGCTGTCAGAAATTGGTTTAAATTTTATGGATAGTTGCATTATTTTATCATGAATTTTTTTTCGAGCGGTTTAAAATCTGTTCTGGGAACACAAGAAGCAGCACAGCAGCCTTCTGGGGCTGAAACGGTAACTGCGAATCCTATCATACCATAAGTTAGGTTATCTATCACTGATAAGACATATGTCCAACCTTTATCCATTAGAAATTCTACTCGTTTCTACCGGCATTTTGTCGCACCGACTTCTACGTTTTACTATTAGAATGTATGATAATTAGCAATGAAATCCCTTGCCTCAAATGTTCTGAATTTTTAGGTGTCAGCTTGCTTTTTACTGATGGGCCGAACCGAGCTAGGTCACGAGTTCCCTAGACTTTCGTTGAGAAGTGCTCTTCAACAACTGGTTCTAGGTCATCAATGCGTGCATTGAATAAACTTTGTTCCCTTAAAATTTCTATGATACATCAGTCTGAGAAGTAACATGACAGATCATTCCATGGTTGAGTGAGGCATCTTACTATAAATGCACATTGCAACCTACACCCTTTTTATGGAGAATGCGCTTTGAGAATTTGAACGTTGTTACTCATCCATGAATATGTATTTTACACCCGCAAAAAATACAAATGGGAGAAATAAGTAGAGTAATACCCTAGCCCCGTTCTTTCGCATTCTTCCTTTCACTGCATTTTGACCAAACGTTGATGTAACAATACTTCAGAGGAAGATAATGTCAATATCTGTGGATGGAAAAATCATTTTTGGGATAAAATATGTCATGCCTCATTTTCGATTTGGAATTTTTCTGCAATTTTCAGTTACTACATCAGAAATCTTAGTACTTACTAAATTAGAAATGGTGAAGTTTGGATTTGTGTTCTTGAATGTATTGAAAGTTTTACCTCTATCTAAGTATGTTTTACTTTGAAAATCTCATTTCATTTTTTCATATTTTGATGTCTTCTGGATTGTTCCTTACTGTCCCTATCTGTCTCTAGGTTGAGCGTTTGGTTGAGCGAGTTTTATCATCAACTTTATTAGAGGATCGTCGAGATGCCTGCAGAGCTCTTAAATCACTATCCAGGAAATACAGAGTTGAAGTCGGTGCTCATGGCATGTCAGCTTTCACCTACGTCCTTCAGACTGACTACGCAGATTGTGAAATAGTCGGGTATGCCTTGGACGCTTTGTGCAATATCACATCAGACGAGGATTTTGATGAAGAAGGTAAAGTGTTAACTTTAATAGAGATCTGGTCATACTGGATGAATGTTTTGACTGCTTACTGTATATTGGTGGTAGGAGCCTTAAGTGCATCGTATTTCTTACAGGAGAAGCCAATGCTACATTATAGTGGCTGTGGTCTAGTTAGGGCCAGACAGGGGTAGGGGTGTTCAAACAAAGTCTTTCCGGTACGCTATCGGTAGGGCTGTTCTATCGGTTGTTGGTAAGCTACAGAAACAGTTCGGTTAAGAAAAAGTTACACTAAGAGCGCTCTTGCGGATAGCTATCAGAGTTTTCAGAGCTGACGAAAATAAGCTGTTGGCCTTTGTACATCTATTTTACGCGCCGCCGCATCAGGCAATCTGATAAATCGACGTACGGAGCAACAATGCATTGAGTGCGAGCACTCAAAAATCCGATAAGGCCAGCTGTTAAGGATATCATCGCCACTGTCGGTACTGCCGCCAGTTTCAATAAGAGACGATGTCAATAGTGTTCCGGCAAGAATTTGTTTGAACACCCCTAGCTATCGGTATCGTCTTAAACTGAAACTGGTGGCAATACGGACAGTGGCAATGATATCAAGAAATGCTGACCTTATCAGATTTCTGAGAGCTCGCACTCAATGCATTGTTGCCCCGTGTGTCGGTTTGTGAGATTGCCCAGCGCGGCGGCGCGTAAAATAGATCCATACATGGCACCAGTTTATTTTCATCAGCTCTGAAAACTCAGAATGCTATCGACAAGAGCCGTCCTATCATAATTTTTTCTTAACAGAATTGTTTCGGTAGCTTACCGACAACCGATAAAACATCCCTAGACAGGAGAGTGAATTCGAAAAAGATGTGTAATGACTGGCCCGTGTGGATTAATCTTGGTCTTGCTTTTTTCTCTGTTGTATTTTCCTTTATTTTTTTTCACATCCACGATTTTTTATGTCCTTCTAGAATGGCAGGACACAAATTACAAGCCAGGAAGCAATTTAGGTGCCCAGTTTACAGAAATTTTCATCAAGCAGCCGGACAATGTGGGGCTGGTCCTAAGCTTCCTCGAAGAATACGATTTCAGAGTGAGATGGCCGGCTGTCAAACTCCTGAAAAGTCTACTTTCCAGCAAGTAAGTTCCGTTTGTTTGACACTCTTTTCCAGCCTCTCATTCAGATTTTTATCGAATTTCATTACCTTTAAAGGATCTTAAGGTGATTCGATGGACGGAATATTTTATGTCAGAACGGCATGCGATATATCGCATCAATTGAAATCTGTGGAAGAAGACACCTTTAAACCTCATTTTTATTTTAAAACTTAATATGACTTGGTTTCTTCTTATTGAATTCAGTTAGACATTAATAAACTACGCAACGTGTTTAGGAGAAAGGAGGTGAAGGAGAACATGACATCCTTTTGCTTTTATGGGTTGAAAATAGGGATCAGTGTCACAGAATCATTATGAAGGGAAGGAGGGACCCAAAAATCGGGAATTATGCTCATCTAGCTTATGAACAGTACCCAAGTTCAGTTAAAGAAAAGAAAAGAATCAGTTCTTTTATCTTAATTTCCTCTCCTGATCTTTCACTTTTATTCTTCTTACAGACCCAAAGAAGTACAGGATATTGTTCTGGTTAGTCCGATGGGTGTCTCGAAACTTATGGATCTCCTGAGTGACAGTAGAGAAGTCATCCGAAATGACGTAAGTACCAATTGGTTGCTAGAAATTTCCTCCTGAACTTAGAACACTTTTAGAAAATCTATCAAGTAGAAAAGAAATGTGAAGTCCTAAGTGCATTTCACTCCGGTGACTTCCTGCGAAAATCCAGATTTTTAGGGGCGACGTTGGCGCATAGCCTTCATTTTTTAGGCGCCATGGCCGATTTTTTAGGCGCATTTGGCGCATTGGCGCCTGCAAGTTTCGAACACTGCTCCGGAAAGAAATGCACTCTAAATTTCGTTCTGAGATTTTTTCAGTGTTTTGAATTTTAATGTAACTTTAATGAGCCTTATTTCCTTGATAAAATTATCAAAATAAATATTGACCGGCCTGACTTTATATTCCTCTTAAAAGGCTTGAGCAAGGTTTGTGGAGTTCAACAGTGGTCATTTTTGTCCCGAAAGCTGTCATATAAATAAAATACCTGTTTTAGAATCTGAGAAACCCTGCGCATGTCCTCTGAAATTTTTTCTGTTTTATAACAATTTTTGTAGAGTGGTCATTTCTCTCATTTTTAGGCATTGTTACTGCTTCTCCAATTAACAAAAGGTAATGCCAATATTCAAAAGATCGTCGCATTTGAGAATGCCTTCGACAGACTTTTTGACGTCATCAATGATGAAGGCTACGCGGATGGAGATATTGTTGTGGAAGATTGTTTGCTTTTGATGCTTAATTTGTTGAAAAATAATGTTTCTAATCAAAATTTCTTCAAAGAAGGTAAGTTATCATTACCCGGCCGGGCAGAGAAAATGTTTCAACTGTCACAAGTTTCCAACTTAGCTACTCCATAAAGTTTCTTGTTAGTGTTACTTTAATGATTTTCAATCAAAATATGTGGAAGGGTCATCAGATTAATTTCCCGAAACATCAAGGTGTTCAAAATTTTGAACATTTTTTATGAATGACAAATGACAAAACCTAACCCAACATGAAAGAGATGAGTAGAAATCAATGTTGGGCTTAACACGCCAAAGTATGTAGTTTAACAGTCCTGTAATATTTGACAATCACAATTTTTGTGCTAATCATATGTAAGTAGATTTTGCTGTCATGCAAATAATTTTAATGATGTTGAAAGTTGCTAGATATTTAATTCCTTCAAATACGTATATTTTGTTTAATTCTGGCTCACAAAATTTTTTACGGAATAAATGTGTATAATTTTACATGAGTGACAACAATATTTTGAAATGTTCCCTCACATGATTCTCAATATCTTGCTCTCAAATGATTAGACAACCATTATAAGTAGGCTTTTGAATCTACTCTAGTTGAAAAATGAATGAAATAATTGAATCGGCTCGTGCGAAAACCGCTAATGTCCATTTTTTTCAATTTTGAGATTTTTGGGTTAAAATACTCTCGGAGGTCAGACACACTCATTAATGTAGTGAAAATATTTGTTCCTTAGGTTTGAAGCCCTTTTTCAGGGGGGGCCGTGGTCCGAATCATGCGAAAACCGCTAATGTCCATCTTTCGTTATATGCCTCATAATACTGTACAACAAACCGAAATAAAAAAATGTCTCCTGGACGACATTAGGTGATCTTTATGCATTTTAAGGCGCTGAATCCGAATATGAACTCCGTTTTTTTCCATCACCCTCTAATTTTCCGGAAAAGCCGATTTTACTCGGAAAAATGATCATTTTTGGGCATTTTCGGTGTTTTTCCGACTGTTATCCCAACTGTAAAATTGGAGGGTGATGGAAAAAAACGGAGGTCATATTCGGATTCAGCGCCTCAAAATACGTAAGGATAACCTTATTATGCCCGAAAGGCATACTGAAACATATGCGTTTTCGATGATTTAGAACCGACCATGCACGAATCATGTGAAAACCGCTAATGTCCAGTTCATTGCTGGTAGTCCCGTGATGAAACTTGCTTTAAGTGCCGCAATTGTCAAGAATTTTAGTTTTTCAACTTTATTTGAATGATAGTCTACCGTTTTAATATCTTTAGAATGAATTTTGAAAGTATCAAACGGCTCCAAAACTCGGCGATTTTTACGAATCATGCGAAAACCGCTAATGTCCAGAGTGCTTTTTTTTTAATTACTCCATCCCAGACTGAAGAGGAGCTGGAAACTGTTAGGGATCCTTTTCTACAATCCACTCTTGTAATAATCAACTTCTGAACATTTTTTAATCCCGCATTTAAAAGGCTTCTACAGTTTTTTGCAGTTTACTCAAAATAAGAGAAAATGGACATTAGCGGTTTTCGCACGAGCCGATTCAATTGAGGAAGTTAAAGCACACACATTGAGTGAAATTGCAATTTAATGAAGATGAATCTGAATTATCATGTGACAAGATAGATAAAATTTGATCTTTCCTTTTCCAGGCAGCTACATTCAACGACTGGCACCCATGTTCAATATTCTAAACGATGATGAGCTGGATGTTGGCTTGACACCTCAAAAAGTTTCTAATATCAATGCCGTGTTACAGGTGAATAACTTGCCACTTTACTTCTTTCTACTGCTCTCTTTTCTTCTCTCTCTTCACCTGTATTTCTTAGAATTCCTTCATCTTGGCCATTTAACTGTATAGGCATTTCCTTGATGGATCAGTGGCTAGGGTCGGAGTATTGTCATGTTTGTTTAATTATTGAAACTAACTAGTGAGCCAAGAATGAAGATATCCTTGGTTTTTGAATCAGAAAAGTATTACGAAATTGTAAATTTCTGCTGTACCAGATTAGTTAATTTCTAAAATAGATATGAGTTTAAGCACTGTGTCACATGATTTCTCTTCAAAAGAGCCTCCCAAAATTTGGCCCCTTTTTAGGTATTCGATTCGACCATTGGACCAAGGTTTAAATGGAAGCTTACATCAACAGAAAACTCAGGAAAAAATTTCAAGATGAGTATAGGAACCGTTTTCGAGTTAGGGGGGGGCAAAGGGGTCACAATCCGGCCTAATTTTTTGCTGTTTTCTTGTATAATTGATGTATCGGCGGGGTTCTTATCGTTGTTTACGCATGTGTAGCACATGGATTCCTACGTATTTTTACTCGTAGAATCGATTTTTAACGTTGCCGAATCGATAAACTGATCAGTTAAATCGATTTTGAACGATTTTTCAAGGAAAATCGATGATTTTTCAGGATCGAAATTGTTTATTTTCGATTCATGAATGAATAAATGCACCTGAATAGACTAAAGCACACGTAGCCCTATGTATTTTGACACGGAGAATTGATTTTTAACGTTGACGAGTCGATTTATCTATCTTTTGTATCGAATTTTTGCGATTTTTTACGGAAAATCGATGACCTTTTGGCATTAAAATCGGGTTTGCTCCATCCGAGAGCGAAGATATGTACCCAACATGATTGGAGCACATCGACTCTTACGTATTTTTATACGTGGAATCGATCTATAACCTCGATGAGTCGATATAGCGATCGATTGTATTGAATTTTTGTGATTTTTTGCGGAAAATCGATGGTTTATCGGGATTGAGATCGGTGTCTCTCCATCCAAGATCGGAGAAATGTACCCTTCATGATTGGAGCACATCAGTTCTTACGTAGGTATTTCTACACGTAGAATCAATTTTAAACGTCGACGAGTCGATATATCGATCTGACATACACAACTCTTGCGATTTTTTTACGGATATTCGATGGTTCTTTAAGGATCGGCATTGGAAAAATCTACCAGACATGACTGGAGCACATCGATTCGTTTCTGATTATTCTCGCAAAATCAATTTTTGAAGTCGACGAGTCGATATATTGACTGGTCATATTGACTTCTTAAGATTTCTATGGAAAATCGATTTTTTGATCAGGAATGAAATTGGTTACTTACGGTCCGAGGGTGAAGATATGCACCTGACATGGTTGGAGCACGCCGTTTCCACGTACTTTTACACGTAGAATCATTTTTAAGGTTGACGAGTCGGTTTATCGATTAGTCATACTCGGCCAACTCGAGGGCAGTTTTATCTTCCTTCAAATATGCTAATCCGGAATTCTCATACTGTTCCATAACAAAGTACTTTGATACGTGTATGTATTTTCTTAAATCATTTAAGTGAAGTCATTCATTCACTCATTCACTCTAGTGTCAATTGATTTGGTTCCGTTGGATTAACAGAAAATGTAGTCGTGTCGGGTGCATTCCTTCATTCCCATTTTGATTAAAATCAAAACTATTTCAACTTCAAGAAACCATCGGATTTTCATAAATCACAAAAAATTGATTTGTCAGATCGCCAAACCGACTCGTCAACCTTAAAAATGATTCTACGTGTAAAAGTACGTGGAAACGGCGTGCTCCAACCATGTCAGGTGCATATCTTCACCCTCGGACCGTAAGTAACCAATTTCATTCCTGATCAAAAAATCGATTTTCCATAGAAATCTTAAGAAGTCAATATGACCAGTCAATATATCGACTCGTCGACTTCAAAAATTGATTTTGCGAGAATAATCAGAAACGAATCGATGTGCTCCAGTCATGTCTGGTAGATTTTTCCAATGCCGATCCTTAAAGAACCATCGAATATCCGTAAAAAATCGCAAGAGTTGTGTATGTCAGATCGATATATCGACTCGTCGACGTTTAAAATTGATTCTACGTGTAGAAATACCTACGTAAGAACTGATGTGCTCCAATCATGAAGGGTACATTTCTCCGATCTTGGATGGAGAGACACCGATCTCAATCCCGATAAACCATCGATTTTCCGCAAAAAATCACAAAAATTCAATACAATCGATCGCTATATCGACTCATCGAGGTTATAGATCGATTCCACGTATAAAAATACGTAAGAGTCGATGTGCTCCAATCATGTTGGGTACATATCTTCGCTCTCGGATGGAGCAAACCCGATTTTAATGCCAAAAGGTCATCGATTTTCCGTAAAAAATCGCAAAAATTCGATACAAAAGATAGATAAATCGACTCGTCAACGTTAAAAATCAATTCTCCGTGTCAAAATACATAGGGCTACGTGTGCTTTAGTCTATTCAGGTGCATTTATTCATTCATGAATCGAAAATAAACAATTTCGATCCTGAAAAATCATCGATTTTCCTTGAAAAATCGTTCAAAATCGATTTAACTGATCAGTTTATCGATTCGGCAACGTTAAAAATCGATTCTACGAGTAAAAATACGTAGGAATCCATGTGCTACACATGCGTAAACAACGATAAGAACCCCGCCGATACATCAATTATACAAGAAAACAGCAAAAAATTAGGCCGGATTGTGACCCCTTTGCCCCCCCCTAACTCGAAAACGGTTCCTATACTCATCTTGAAATTTTTTCCTGAGTTTTCTGTTGATATAAGCTTCCATTTAAACCTTGGTCCGATGGTCGAATCGAATACCTAAAAAGGGGCCAAAATCAGCCTCTTTTTTGGGAGGCTCTTTCATGTGGAAAACAAATTACAGAACAGAAAGTCTTGAAGTTAACTCCTGAACAACGTATAGGTGTTTCTATAATTAAAATTGGTCAAATGGTAAAAGTACAAGTGACATCATTCAAATGAAGTAACTTCCATTTGATCTGTGTTAAAAGTAGGTACCTTTTAATACCTTGTTCAGGAATTGATTTAGAAACTTCCTGCTGTGTGAATCAAGTTCCACGCAAGATTTTGAGTAGGAAGCCTGTGTTGTTTTCTTCTGGTTGAGACCTTGTCTAGTCACCCATTATCTTGTTCAAGGGTTGGTTTAATTTAAATCTATAAACCTCCATTTTTAGTCTCTGGTTTTTACCTACTTTTTTCTTATTAGTATTTAAACACTCTCTTGTAGACTTATGATAAATAAATATTTTTTCAGATCATAAGGACACTGGTTTCACCAGCTAATCCGGGTCAAGCAACTGCCTCTTGTCAAAAAGCGCTGCGGGCAACAGGCATCGTAGAGAAACTGTGCAGCATCTTGATGGCCGGTGGAGTTCCTGTAGATGTACTCACCGAAACCATTATAACTGTCGCTGAAGTTATCCGAGGCAACCTGAGTAATCAGGAATACTTTGCGTCCGTCATGGCACCTTCCAATCCTCCAAAGTAAGTTACAAGTGGAGTCATATCCTCACAATTTAAAATTTACCCATTCTAAGGTACATTTTTTTCAAGTTCTACTGGATAGTCCTTCAAACAGTTGTTTTTTTTTTTTTTGTTCCATTCCTAAGACTTTCATCTGGCTTTAGATGAGAGAATTTTTAAAAATTCAAAAACTTGAAATTTTCTTTGGTTAAGGAAGAAAATTCAGACAAATGGTCCTTTATACTGTTTTCTTTGTTTCTTGAAGAGTAATTAGAGAGAATCCTTTTGTCTGTGGCTAGAAGAAAAGGAAAGGAAAAAACAAAACAAAATTTTGAAAGTCCATTTTGTTGATCCTAAAAAGTGTGCCGCAAGATCAAGAATCTTTGTTTTGAGAAAAACATGTTTAAAGTTTTGGATACACATAAGAGTGCTGCATGAGGGTGCTGGATTGCATAACTCTCTGTGTCACAAAACTTTGCACAACTGAGAAAATAATGATCAGATTTTTGAAAAAAAACTATCTTTGAATTAGGTACAGCTGAAGATACGTAACATTTGATCAGACTGAAAACTGAAAAAAAAATTTTTTAAGAAACTTTCCTTAAGAAACTACAGATGAAGATCTCCTTCAATTTTTGAGATTTTTGGGTCGAACTTGCCCCAAAATTTCCAAATTTTCTTCCTTTACTCATTTGCAGTCTCCATAGGTATTCTATGGAGGTTCACAAATCTAATCACAGACTCTTAGTCCAATACCTGAAGAAATTAACTTGGAAAAATTACTCAAATGTTCACAATAATTATGTGTACCATGAGTTTCCATATATAATACAACCTCCTTTTCTAATATATTCCATAATTTACTTTTGATCTGATGCCTCCAGGGAAGCAATTGTTGTCCTCCTGATGTCCATGGTCAATGAGAGACAGCCATTTTTCTTGCGGTGTGCTGTGCTGTACAGTTTCCAGTGTTATCTTTATCGTAATGAGATGGGACAAACCAAATTAATTCAGACATTACTACCCTCTACCTCAGAACGTAAGTGTACTTTAATCTTCCATCTACCTACTAGTATTCCTTTAAGGTTGATTAATTATAAACACAAGAATCAAGGATCTCCTCTGTTCAGCAGCTAAAATAAAATGGACTGAGTTTAACAGATCGGCACCAAGTTGCGTCAAGATTGAGCCAAGGAAAAGAGATTTGAATTTGTATCCTCTTTTAAAACTCAATAGTAAGTACAAAGTTTCACACTTACTTTTTTGTTCAAAATATTTTTTCTCGACTGTTCATTTTTGTTAGGAGAAACTTTGTATGGACATATTTCTGCCAAACGGAACTAAGTAAGTGCTGTAGGGGGAAGAAGGGAGAGAGTAGGTTGGATCGGCAGGCGCAGGTGATTGCAGAGCTCCGCCAGTCCTGTGTTCGCATGGCTCTTAGTTCCGTTTGACAGAACATGCTATCTGGGATTCCAAAATCCTCAAATGGAACTGAAATTGGAGCTTAGTTCCGTTTAACTGAAATACATCAATATGACCAGTTGAATGCAAAACTTCTTCCTAATCTTTGCTTTCTAAAGTGCGACTTGGTGCCTCCTTGTTAAACTTGGTCCAAATGCTGAAGATTTTCTACGGACTCTCACTCCTTTTTAATGGCTCTTCACTACCCCTAGAAGTTTTTCCTCTGTAACTTGAATATTTAAGTTGAAAAGTCTCTCAATGCTTTGCTCATGCTATAATGCTTTAAAAATTTCAGAACCATCTGTGACTGCCGGCCAACTGCTTTGTGGTGGCCTTTTTAGTCATGACGTCCTGTCGCATTGGTTATCTTCCGTCGCACTGTCTCACGCATTGATTGAAAATCCTGCCGCCAAAGAATCAATGCTGAGAGTCCTCTTAACGCCAGTTTCCAGCCACACCCCATTGTCTCTTCTCCATCACATCACATTATTACTTCAGCAGGTAAAAACTTACTCCAAGGAATTTTGCGTCCAATAAGCTCGTTCAGTAATTTTTAATTCCTGCATTTCTTCTAAATAGAGAGTGTGCTTAAGTGACATGGATTTTGACTGGATTTTTTCAAACAATACTAATTTATGGAAATTACTTCAAAGTTGTGTATTTTAAGCTCCCATATGAACGCACATTGTTGAGAATACCAAGATGGTGTCCAAAAATACTTCTCAAGTGGGTCACTGAACCTTGTGGTTTTTATTTAATTATGAATTTTTGCATATTGATGTATTGCGTATTTTTGGAGACAAAATCCTTGACAAGCCCGCATTTAAAAAGTCCAAAGACTCAAAGGAATTTCAAACGCTTTGGAATAGCAAAGTCAAACCGGTATCTCCTCTCATTCTCCTCTGACCTTAGTTAAAATTAAACTTATTTCAATGTGGAATCATTGCTTGTTTACTATGGATAACATGAATGAGATTCGATTCTTTAATTCTAAAGATATAGTTTTGGTTTTTCCATTGTTTTTATGTACCAGGAGTAGAAAGATTTTCGACAGAAGTCGTTAAAACTCGTGCTTGCTTCTGATTGGTGTTGGATGACATCAGTTGGTTCGGCTTGGGGCATTTCAAATCTGCAGGAAAGTTGGGCTTTTTGAAGTGCAAATTTTTCCATTTCTGAGTTACTTTTTTGCAGTTTTAATGTGCGTATCAGATTCTACGCGTCATTTGCCTCTGAAATAATGTATTCGCAAGTCAAAATTTGTTCATAGTTTAGTGACCTGTCGTAGCTACACTGCCACAATCTCGATTGAGTATTTCCTCTGCCATGATTCATAGTCTTTGCAACTGTGCATTGATTATGACTGCATGGACCGTAGATTATAACCAACGCAATTATCTTTTATGCTCTTTTGTTCATCTCTGCTCCCTTGCTGTTACAGAGCAACAAGGTTCAAAGCAAACTAGGTCTGTTGATATTGTTGGCAACATGGTTGTCACACTGTCCACCAGCCATACGTCATTTTCTGTCCATTGACACCAGCATATCCTATTTAACCACTCAGGTGAGTACCATTTGCCGTTTCTTCATGGAATACCTGTTTAAACTAATAACTCGAAATCAATTTCAAAAAACGTTCCTCTGCAGCAGCTTAGGAGTTGGCCATTGAAAAACACAGTCCATCTGATCTGGATAATTTAGGAGTTTTGTCAGCATCATAAATGCTCTGTAGAGGATGTATTCATTTATTTATTTATACAATTTGGCACATGAGCGAATGGTACATGGCTACTTGGAATGTCACAGAATGTTGACAGTTCAATTTTCAACTGGAAAAAAAAAATAAAAATGAGCCGTTGATTCACTGTTATTGCAGTCTCGGTCTCCCAATAACAGCGAATCGACGACTTTTTTTTATTTTTTTTTCCAGTTGAAAATCGAATCGTCAACATTCTGAAACGTTCCGGGTTTTTTTGTTTATCCTTTGTTGTTGTTTTTTTTGCAGCCTTTTCCCCAAATTAAGTTGTTATTTTATAATTTTTACTTAGTTTTATTACCCCTCCTCCTCCTAAAAAATTTTAATCGGCCTGATCGTATTTTGATGTAAGAAATCGAAGATTTTCAAGAAATTTTGGAGACAACGTTAACTTTTTCCCCGTTATGATTTCTCATAAAATCGTAGACAAGCCAGTTTTCTGCTTTAGGTGATGCAGCCTTAAACTCCCCTTTTACTCTCATAATGCACCCTAAACTTCACTCTTAACTCCTCCATTTTTGTCCCTCAAGTGCCTCATGTCTCTTATGGATGGACTTTCCAAAGGACGTATTTAAATCAAGAAGACTTCTCTACAGTGACTTGAGCCCTGAGACCCATGAGAACACACGCATAACAAGGTGCATGTCACAATGAAGATAGTTCATTCAAACCTCAATTTATTGGATTTCGTGGGACCGGAGGGTGAATCCGTTAAATTGCACTCCGATAATGCAAGGTCTTACTGTAAATAGATCCAATAATTGATTTGTTCAACCTCAACTCAAAAAAAGCAAAAATATACCAAAGTTTAATTCCTCAGTTTAGAATAAAGGAAAGTAGAATCCCTCACGTCTTCAAATTATTTTATTTTATGTTGCTCAGGCGGGTGCTACTGAACACGATGATAATGAAGAGTTAGTCCAGGGATTATGTGCCTTCATCATGGGAATCTGTACTCACTTCAATGATGATTCGGTTCCCTCTTTCTCAAAGGTAAGTTTTTTCATTGTAATATCGTCTGTGAAACTGTAAAACTGCAAATCTCGTTTTGTAAAGCTGAAAGCTTCTTGTTATAATTTATACTCTAATTCAGCTTTGTCATTTGAAAATTTTCCTGATTTTTATTCTTCAAGCAAAAAAAAATGTCAAGCAATATTTGTAGAGTTTGTTCTCATTTCTCAAATCATTTCTTAAAATGTGAAGACGTGGGCTCTATATTTTCCTTCCATTGCCTTTTTCAGGAAAATCTGCGACAGCTGATTAACAAGAGAGTAGGACTGGAAGTTTTTCTAGACAAACTGAATGAAGTTTCCAGGCATGAAATGTACAGCCGTGCTGTGAAACACCCTAACATCCGTGTCAATTCACCAAATGATTTACTGTTAGACCATGAATTTTGTAAACTTTTCAAAGCTCTCGAAGGTGCGTATTTTTTTTCTGTTTTTCTCATAATTGCTCTGTTTTAGTGTTTTTAGAACTCTCAAAGAATCCTTTTTTATTCGAGTTCAGTGATCAAAGCATAGCTTTCAAATGAGCAAGTTGGTATTATAAATGACTGATTTCTATCAAAATCATTAATTTTAACAAGTCCGAAACAGGGATGTCAAAAGTTTCAAAACGTAAACAGTTTGCTGCAATGCTGCATTTTTGTCTCTTGGTTATGTTTTCAATTTTTATTCACGGCCTATGTCAGATTCTATGGCAAAATGCTTGCTTGCAAATTAAAATTTGCAATCAATCCCACTTTTTTGAGTAACAAGGAGAAAAAAAAGGCATCATTTTTTAAAACTGCATGCATTTTTTGAAACCCAAGATTTGCCTTATATTTGTCGCAATCACAGGATCTAGAGATTGCTATTCTCCACCCCTTCTCCAAAAGCTCCCAAACTCTTTCAATGATGCCAGATTTTGGAATAAATTGAAATATTTTAAATCGTAAGGCGAACATTTTTCAAATCTCTCTGTGACAGATCCCCCTCACAATTTCACTAAACTTTGTATTCTTTTTAAGAGTTGATCCAAAAAAAGGTTACAAAAAATTCTTAATTTTTGTAAGGGATCTGTGACCCCTTCAATATGTGAAGGAAGTTTGTGGTAGGGAAAGAAAATTACGAAATTTTTATCTTTTTTCCCTCTCAGGTTTAGTCATGAAGGCTGTGACTGTAAGTGCAACAGACTTAACAAACGGACCGTCGGAGAATATCGAGCAATATAAAAATCTAATCCGCGAGCAAGACAAACGTATCACGGAGCTGAGCATGCATTATGAAGCACTACATGCACAAAATGTTGAGCAAGCAGCCAAAATTCAAGAACTAACTGATCAAAATTTAATACTGAAAGCTCAGGTAATAAGCAAAAATCAAAAAATTATTTTTCCTAACCTGAGGGATATCCCCTGTGAAATTTTTAAGACTATTTAATATACATACAGAGGATCAGAGAAAGATAAGTAATCTTATGACAATGTATTTTCATTTATCTTCTACATTTCTGTCTTCAGGTGTAATCAATTTTCGTACAAAGGACTACACTGGGAATACTAAGGTTTTCTTTCGGTTAAATTTCGAGATCTTTAGATATGATGCTTTGTATGATCTATTCAGTTAGATGAACTTTAAAAATCCAACTTTCCATGTACCAATCTCGAGAAAATCTAGTCTCTAAAGTGTTATTTTCAGCAGTTTTACACGCATTATCAAGTGGAAAATTATAGGTGATTAAAGTGAGCTTCTTTTTCTTCAACTTATTCCAAACCAAAAGGCTCCGAAAAGCAGCAACAGTGCCACTTCTTTATATGATAACACGTGTCAAATTGCTGAAAAAGTCACTCTTCAGACTCAATTTTCTCAAGATTGGTACATGAGTGTTCGATTCTCAAACTCTCCTTACTTAAGAGATTGTGAAGGACATACCATAGAAAAATCTCCAAATTTAACCGGCGCTTTTCTTCGTAATCTTTTGTAGTCTTTTTCTGGACTTTAATTTTTATTGAAAAGGAAATCTCAACACCTTAACAGGAACAAGGGTTTGACTCTTGTAAATCCTGAAAAATTGCAACTTACCAAACCCTGAAGATATGTTGTAATGTTTCATTTCAAAGATTAGCACCAAGCATTACTTTTTAATCACAGTAATGAATGGATGTACTTAAAGTTTCATTCATCTCTGAAATAATTGTTTTAAGACAAAACTCTCTACCTCATTCAAACAAGCCTGCAAAGATGTTTCCAAAAGGCACCATGTCTGGTAAAAACGGTAAAAGTAAGTAGAGTTTATCACCGTATACCTGACAAGATATTTTTACCAAGATAATTGTTTCAACGTTGTATTAATATTTTCAGCTGAGCACCACCTCAGCAGCCAGTCAGATAAATCAAGGCTCACCGCATGGTATTAATGTAGTACAAGAGAAGGATCAGACTATCGCAAGATTGGTAAGTTATAAGCTTTTTTCAGGTTGCTTTTGATATTTTTCTTATTTCCTAAGCAGAGTTTCTTACAACCAAAGGAAGGTATCAATAACAGAAAATTATGAAGTTAGGGGTTTTCAAACAAATCTTCGTCAACAAGCTGTTGGCATTGCTCGTATCTAAACACTGATACACTTCAATAAAGTTGCTCTTGTTGGAAATTGACGACACAATCAGAATTACATGAGCTTTGAGTCAAAGTATTGTTGCCTACTATGTTTTTTCAGTGGGTTGCTTGGCCCATAAAACCAGTAAACATCCAAAAATTTTGATGGCTATCGGCAAGGGTCTTTTTATTGTTACCACTTTTTGACAAAACTGTTCTGACAGCTCATTGAAAACCAATGGACACCCTTCTATGAAGTTTCAAGAAAACCAGGATTGAAACTGATGCTCTTATGATTCTTCCTCGATATAGATGTGAGTTCCTTCAAATTGCCTGGGTGTCAAACCATGCTACAAGCAAGTGCCGATATGTGTTAAAATGACTTTTTATGGATGTTGAAAGCTGTTTTGTACTTGCAGTGAGAGAAAATCTTCTCTTCTTCTCTTTCTTTTGCCCTTTTTTTTAAACTTTTTATTAATGTTTTCAGCTTTTTAACCTTTCCTGAGGGAATCATGACAGTTATATTCACAGATTCTGCAAATTATTTTGAGTGAAATATATGTACTTGGCAATATCAACCCCGCCTTAATTTTTACTCAGCCCTACAGATCGCAATTTTGTAAAAAAAGATTTCATTGTGAAAATACTCAACAGTACATTGTGTTTCACTGGAGTGTGTGCAAAGCACTGATGAAAGAGATCTAGGAACCACGAAACAGTGAAATAAATCAAGTTCAGTAATGCAGTAGTATCAGTAAAGCAATTCAAATTCAATTCTAAATAGATTTATTGCTAGCAAATGAACCTGTTTATTGTCATTTGTGTATCATTTCTCAATTTGTATTATCCTCTAGGTGGTTTGAGAGATTTTCATTTTATTCAATATGGAAGAAATTAGGTTGAAAAAATTTGTTTTTATTTTTCTAGGAGGAAGAGCTGAAGAATTTAAGGTTACATTTAGAGAACAGGCCTCTGAGTGCAGCGGAATCTCAAGCAGTTGATTCAGAGGTATGGCGATTTGAATAAAAATCATCCACCAATTAAGTAATGAAAAAGCTATGTCAACGTAATAAATGCAGTATTTTTACGAGGAATCGGCCAGTGATTTTTTAGCATGGATATTTTACCATGCGAGTGAGAAACTCATTTGAGTGTTTAAAACACTTCAGAGCTTTTACTTATTTGTTTAATCAAATCAATGGTTTCAAAACCGTTCCATCCTTTGTACAATTCTGATAAAATTGTGCAGTTTATTAAGCTATTCGAAAGAACCTCCAGCTAGCATCTTCATTTAATTTTTAAGCAAAAATGAAATCCATATCAATAATTTCTAGTAAAAATGGCATTTTAGTACAATAGTTAAGTTTCTTTTCAAGTATAAAAATGTCCAATAATCTTTGCGACACTACAGAGGAAATCGCCCGTTTTCAAAATTAATAATTAAATCTTAATTTCAAGCTAAATTAGACAAACATATATCTTAAACCATTCTTATTGTTCAAAATAGGAATATTTTATATAGGAAAGTTTTACTCCTTGTTCAGTTGTGAACAAGGAAAATTGTACGAAGGAACAAAGATTCTAAACTTTTAAGCCGAAATTAAATGTAAATTTTACTTCTACACAATTTTAAGACCATTTGGTTTTTCTTAAAATTGCAATTTATATAATTTGTTAAACTCCTTTCCTTAATTTTTATATTATTCAATCTAATATTCCTGTTCATCACTCATATATAAATCCTAACCTCACCTCTGTTGTGAAATTTCCAGGTTATTTACCTCAAGAGCCAAGTTCAGGCACTACAACAAACCGAGAGAGAACTGATGGAGCTTCGCAAGGATCAAGAAGACCTGCTAGAGCTAGTTGCAGATCAAGAGCGGGAAATAGAATTGCTCAAAAGTCAATTGCGAGTAAATCAAGAAAAAGAAGAAGACCAAAGACAGGAGGAGATCTGTCCAATAAAACAAGAGCCTTTTGAACCTAGTCCCGACCGAGAGGAAAAGCCTCAACCTGAGAATATCTCTGAGGTGAGCTCTTGCTTCAAAAATTTATCAGAGGGTAAGGTAAGCTTAACTCATGTTTATTGAAATTGAATTGACGTATGCAAAAACGTCCATTGTCTAGTACAGGGTTTCATAATTGAGGTGGGTTTCTTTTGTCCACAACACTGATGAATAGGATCGATCTCTTTTGTAAACGTTTCATTACACTTAGGAGATTATTTATAAAATTGTCCTTCATTCCTAACGTCTTAAACCATCTTGTGTCATTAAGTTACGACGAAATTGTCCATTCAAATTCTGAAACACTGTCTTGGACATCGGACGTTTTCGCATACTTCGATTCAATTGAGAACTTGGGTGCGGAAAGGGCACTGCTTTGCTCCAGTATTTCAGAATTTCTATTCACATTTCCATTGTCAACAGGAGAAAAATAATTGTAGAGAGATGAAAACTTAACTGAACATTCTTCATAGTCCAGTAATATCTTTAACCCAGATCGCAAATTTAATGATCAAATAGTTTCCTCCAACAAAAAGGAATTTTTAATCGAGACTCTGAAACGCTGCAACAGAAAGGTTTCCTTTCTGCACTCACCTCCTCAATCATCATGCAATCTGCAAAAAAAAGACCTGAAGTAATTTTCTTCAAATATTCCATAGGGCTAAAAATGTGTTTTTATCCAAGAGGACCTTGCAGAGAAAAACAAGGAATTTTATACGGACTAGATTTTGTTATTATTTGGTATGGTGCCTTTTATGACCTGAGCATGATGAGCTTTCAAAATTGAACTTTCTCCATGACAATATTGAGAAACGCAAGGCTGGAAAGTGTATCTTTTGGCAATTTTATGGAAATTTGGCAATATCATTGTGGTGGTGATACAAAGCCTTTTTTCCCAGAGAATTTGACGTGAAGTTACGCACTGTACTGTCCATCTTATTTTCCTGGCGTGAGCGCAGCTAAGAAGGAGGAGTTCCCCTCAATCACCAATCAAATGTAGCAACATTGTTACATGTAGTTGCAATGAGTGTTAAAATGCTGACAAATTATTTTTTCCGACCGGTTCTCCTCTTTGGCGCCTAGATGGTTCGATTTTCAAAGTCTATTATGCTCAGGAAATTGTAAGGAACGTCATATCAAATGAAAAATAAATTCAGCTGGCATTAAATTTCTTGATATTAGGTGCAAAGTTCTTTCAACAAATTTGGAAAAGGAGGAAATCCATTTTGCATGTCCTAGAAAATCATTTTAGCTGGGTCTGACCAAAGAATTCATCTCGGAAGGAACCCAAGTCCCGTTTTGCCTTTTTCTACGTCAAAACTTCTAATAGTGTTTTATTGTCATTTTAATTTTCTGAAAACCTGTGACGGGAAATTCTTAGAGTACATACTGTACTATTGTCAATTACTCGCCCTCTCAAAAATTTTGGCTGTATTGTCAGAATCTTCTGTTCAGGCACCGACCAATAACTCAATTTTCCTAAATTTTACATCAGGTCCCTTTTGCAGATTGCATCAATTTATAACTGAAAATGTTAAACGTTAGAGTTTGTGTGTTTCTCAGGCCCTAAAAAATCTTGTTTAAATACATTGTTCTCATTAAATACTTAAAAAAAAAAAAAAAAAAAAAAAAAAAAAAAAAAAAAAAAAAAAAAATTACACCTGCCCTAGAGGCTTTATTGTCACAATTTTGTTTGAGAAAATGGAGATCTATGATCAATCAAATTAAGGATACTCTTCAAATAAAGAGTCCTCTTTTTAGGGTTTACACAATCAAATTAATTGATGACTTGAAATTGCTCTATTCGCCTGTCAGACAGTTGATTTCACTGATGATCTCTCAGTTTGATTATATAAGAGCATCAGGATATTGACTCATTTTTTTTATCGAATAGGCCCAAGACAAGCCTCAAATGATATCATCAGATGAAGTCCACCCATGGCTTTTGCTGTTGTCCAAGGAAGTAAGTAACGATGGAACTCAAATTTAGTTTTATTTTTAAATTTTGTAGACAAATTGCACCAAGAGAAAGCTAAAGGTCATTTATCAGCCTCTAATTCTCAGAGGGATTTATCGTTTCATTGAAAAATCACATTGGAGAAAATGAGGCAGGAAAAAAATCTGTGTTTTTCCTTTGTTTTGAGAGACAGGCGAAGTCTGTGCTGGAGTTATGGCACCTTTGTTTTCGATGGTGGTTCAGAGGAACATACTTTCAAGCACTGCTGTAATCGAGAATAAAACTTTATACGCTGGGGAGTTGACTCAAAAAATGAATTGAAAACGAAAATTTGTGTACAAATGAATTAAATCTACTGGTCAAAGTGGCTCTTAATGTGTAGGAGTTGAGATACTGTCTTTTTTATAGTGCCTAGTTTGAAATTCAAGCTGTTTTAAAACATTTCTGATGCTAAATCTCTTTCATTTTTCAGGGTGACTTGGCTAAAGACTTTGAATCTCCTCTTCAAGCCGAATATCAACGGGACCTGAAAAGTCACGAATCAGATTCATCATCTCCGGCACCAACCCCTGAACTTAAATTTGATTCGTCTCCAGTGATCCTTCCTCCCACCACACCTCTCTCCACTCCTACGCCCCCCACCCAAATCTCAGGGAGCTCTCGTTCAACCCCCAATATCTTCTCTCCAGTCCCTCTTCCATCTCCAAAACCTCCTTCCACCGGTCCTCCGTCCCCTGGACCAGTCACCGTGCCTTTGTCAGCCCTCTCAGGCGAGTCCGATGCTCCAGTAGGTGATTTTTCGAACATCTCCAACGAGCCGCTAGAAGTGACTACCCTCCCGACGGAACCAATAGCTATCCCCAAGTCCTCCGCCTATTCAACCTACTCCTGGCAGGCTACCTCCAATGCTACTGAGCCAGTGCCGCTATCACAACCAAACTCGTCTGAAAACTCAGCAAGTATTCACTCACCACCGTCAAGTACAATTTCCCCTCCACGACAAGCCAACAATCAGGAATGTCGATGTTCTTTCCGTTCAGTAGCTTTGCATCAGGGTTTAGCGGACTCTCCTCAGGTGCATCTACATTGCCGCCCAGCAGCAATGAAAGTCAGCTCAAATCGGAAGAAGCCTCTCCTTCAACCGCTTTCTCCCCGTTAAGGAGTGATGATAAAAGTGACTCACCAGTCCCTCCGGTGAGTAGCGTCGGCCCACCACCCAGAATGGAACCATCACCGGGGGTCTCTATTTTCACCCCAGCAAGCAGTGATGTAAACCTAACAAAATCAGAAACAGCTCCTCCGACCAGTGACATCGGTCCTCCGCCTAAATCTGCATTTCAACCACCATCCGGCATGTCAATTTTCACCCCGAATAGAAGTAATGTAACCCCGAATGATTCCAAAGGGCTTAGTGATATTGGTCCACCACCCATACCTGCGTTTCAGCCACCAACCGGAATTTCAATCTTCACTCCGGCGTACGATGATGTAAACCTGAACACCTCAGAGTCTAGCGATATAGGCCCTCCACCTAAATCTGTGGTTCAACCACCACCCGCAGTCTCAATTTTCAATCCTGCAAATAGTGACGTAAACCTCAACTCGGAGAGGACTCCTCCCAATGATATTGGCCCTCCACCCAAAGCTACAATCCAGCCACCGCCTTCAATTTTTAACACAGGCTATACTGATATCAATCTGAACGACTCAGCAAGAAACAGCAGTCCGTCACCGAAACCCACAATGCAACCACCAACAGGAATTTCAATTTTCACCCCAACAAATAACGACATAAACCTAAATGATTCAGAAAGAGTTCCTCCGCCCAGTGACATTGCTCCTCCACCAGGAATCTCGGCCTCTACGACAAACCAGACCAAATCGGAGGCAGATGCCCCGCCCAGCATCATGGGCCCTCCGCCCAAAACGAAACCGCTAGCAGGAATGTCCATTTTTTCATCTGCCAGCAGTGATACAAATTCAACTAAGTCAGATACGAATCCTTATGGCCTTCGGGCCCATCCGGGTGCAAACAAGTTGCCATCTGGAGTGTCCATATTCACACCAGCAAGCATTACAACCCATGAAAAACCGTCGGAACCAATTAACGATTCATCCTCAGCCCAAACGGTATCTTCTTCCTCAAGTAGCTCGCCTCCTCAAATTGGAAATCAGTCTGTATTCACGCCTGTCAAAAACCAGACCCTGTCAGATGCCTTCGCTTTGCCTAATAACACCACCCCATCTGGTGTTTCAATATTCACGCCTCCAGAGCAAAATGGAACCAAAATGTCTCAGAACCAGTCCAGTTATCATTCGAATGGCACGGCCCCTCAGCAGAGTAACCCTATAATTTCATTTTTCAACCCTTTAAGTAGCGGAAACCAGAGTCAGTCGGAGAGCCAGCCGAGTAGTGTTTTGTCGAATGTCTTGTTCTCTCCCCAAAACCAACCAAACGTTTCAGTTTTCAATCCTCTGAACAGCGATAACCAGAGGTCTCAACCGAGTAGTGTTGCGTCGAACGGCATATATTCTTCTTCAAGCCCATCAGGCGCAGCAGATTTCATCCCTCAGAGCAGTGCTAATCAAAGCCAGTATGGAGCGTTAGCCTCGAGTCAGTCTAATTCTTTATTCTCTCCTGCTTCTCAACAACAGTCGCATTCCACACAGCCGACAACAGTGTTCACACCAATGCCGCAGCCTGCCACTTATCCATATCAGCAAAACGCGCCGTACCAACAGGCACCCCATGCAATTCCTCTGTCAAGCACTGAACCTCAGCCTCCAACTGCTTCCTCACTGTTCAGTTTCCAGTCAAGTAACACCTCTCCATTTCCATCTATGTTCCCTGCGGCGGGTTTTCCCGGAAACCAAGTGTCCCCTCCAATGCACCCTCCAACACAACCTCCAATGCACCCTCCAACACAACCTCCTCCACAACAGCAATCGGGTCTATTCTCGTTCATGAATCCCAGCTCCTACTTCAGCTCGCAATCCTCACAGGCTGGAACGCAGCCAACAAGTATATTTTCAGCTCCAAGCTCTGTTATGTCCAATAATATATTCCCATCGTAAAAATGGGTTTAAATCTTGTACGTTAATCTGTTGGGTAGTTGTGAATTGGAATGGGTGCTGAAAATGTCTTAGATGATTACAAGGCATTTCAGAGTGGAAAATTGAATGCATAACGCATAACGCGGTAGTTCCAGTTTTATTGACGCAACTGTCAGCAAAGTATGGCCGAACTTCTAAGTTCTGTTTGTTAAGTTTGGAGTTTCATTTGTATAATCTGAAATTAAAAATCACCGAAATTTGGTAGTACCTATTGAGATGAAGAATTAAGCTGAAGTGGAGGATTAAACTGCTGTAAGTTATCGCACAATGATTACAGTCGTTCTCTTAGAACAAGGAGAAAAATGTTATTTTTAGTAGACTCACTACTTAATATGATATGTGACTATCAATGGGGAAAGTGACCTTTGCCTTGAGAGGAAGGATTTTCAGTAGAGCAATTTTTGTTGAGTCCATATCTCGAGATCTCGACAGAAGACTCTTTTCAGTGTCCTAAAGAACAAATGGCATTTGGTTCAGTTCATTATGAAGCCCCCAATATTGTGCTCTGAGCAGTCCAGTTTAGAATTTTAAATAGCTTTTGTTCGAAACCACGTTTTTTTTATAGGCAAAATTCAAACTGATATTACTCTAGTTTGAGTCAACAGTTCTAATCGTTTTTGGTTGTAAACTGTTAGTGAATCAATTCACTCGTGTGATATCAGTAACTCAACTTTGAGTTTTTGTGGGCTGAAGTCCCTTTGCCCATTGCTGGTCATTTATCAAAGGCTGAAGTCGAAAAATGCGTTTCTCAGATTACGACGTTGTAAGTCCTAACTCACGTTGCATTTTCTAAAGGAAAACTATCCAGATCTGTGAATTTTCTGCATTTCTTTTAAATAAATCACACAAAATCGCAAGGCAAAGTTTTGAGTAGATTTCCTTGAATAAAGTTTAAGCTAATCAGAGATTTTTAGACCTCGCGTGTGAGCTACGAATTCTTCGAATTTAACCATTTATGTACATATTAGCATTGAGACAGAGGCATACGCATGAGCATTGGAAAATAATGTTTGGTTTTTGCTTGCTTTTTGCACCCTTGTTCAGTGGTTGTATTTTTGGGTGGAATAGAGGCAGAGAGTCAATTCGCCGTCCCGCAACCTAAGAGCAATAATGCTGTGCTCAGGAAAAATGTCGTCTTTAGCCTCAAGACGTTGCCAAATTTCTTTGATAAAATACAAATTTTGAGAGGACTCTGTGAATATTTTACCTCAATTAAATTTTTCAGTGACTTTTATTCGCAATCAGATCTAAATTATCTGAAAATTTCAAGAGAAAATATTCACAACTCTCTTTAATTTTAAACATTGTATTGGAGGAAGTTTAGCAACTCTCGAATGTTTATACAGCGTTTTTCCCCAGCACGGCTGTATATCACACAACTGCACTTACCTCTAAATCTGAATTTTATCATTGAATGTGGTGGCTTTTCTGTTTTTGAATATTTCAAGATTCGCTGCGAGCACTTCCTACAAGTTCAGAATTTTAGTTTCGATGAGTTTTGTTTGCTTTTCTAATTTTTCCACTTAACTTATCAAAGAATTATTTCAATTCTGCGGTTTTGCATGATGGAGATTGTTAAAATATTCATCAGTCTAAATAAATTTGAACGGCATTAACTAGTGTCAGCCTAACTGTATTTCATGTCGCTTAATTTTCTCTCAGTTTCTACTTTTTTATGACCCAGAACCAAACAGTATATTCCTCTGAAGCTTTTAGTGAATTTTTGTAGATTATTACGAATATACACACAAAATTCCCAGTTTCAGTGTTGTTTAGTTTTCTGCGATGAAAATAACAGGTTAGAGGAAATTAGGCTACATCTGATGCAGTTTGGCTGGTTCTGAGTAAATCCAGCCAATTAGTTTAATTTACAATCCAGAAATATTTTTTCATTTATAGCACTATATTAATTCATTGATTTTAATAACGGTAATAATTTAGAAGGTTTTTTTCAAGTAGTTAATGTGATTTGATGCTGCTGAAGATAGTACATTGTCATTCTCCTCAAAAAAGCTTGAATTTTCAATTGAACCCTGGCCTTTTTATAACACATTCCCTTTCAAAATGGTGCTGAATTTATTGATGATGATTTTAGCGATGTAAGTGTATAAAGCTTCTAAACCAAGCGCAAACTTTTTAGTATTATCTTTGAATGATTTTGAGATTTGATTTTTTAGTCTCCTATTGGTTTCCTCTTTATAACAAAGAACTCATTTTTATGGTCGTCGTGAAAAGTGGCAGATGTTGTGTGGATTTATTGTTAAGCCTAAATGTTGGCCCCAATGTTTTCTGGTAAACCGTTGAATCTTGGTCATTTTAACAAGGCAGTATTCTGTGCTTTATTCTTTTAACAATTGACTGACCAATGACCTTATCTTTTCCACCACTTCCCACTTTTCACTGTGATAACTAAAGAATTTTCATTCATTTTTCAAATATCTTATCTTTTTTTTCCTAAGATTTCTTAACATAATGATTGGTTGATGCTCTAAAAGTACCTTCTCAGCGTGATTCTTGCCAAACAGCCAGGCTCTGTCTCATAATCAACCTTCATGGAAAAAAAGTTCGGCCTGGTATTGAAATGGACCTGAGTAGTAAAGTGGATATAAATCCTTGTCTCCCACATGAAGGGAGGTACCTTATCTGTGTCGTTTCAGTATTTCTACAAGCATTTTGAGACAAGCATTTGTCCGAAAATGTTGACTGTCGCAGTGCTCTGTTTTCAAAGGTGTAAAAAAAATTACTGGAAATTTCAGACAAATATGTGACGGTTTTCTCAAATAAAAGTAAAATGTTTCAAAGAAATAATGAATGTGTAATACTCCTTTGTGCAAATGACCAATCATCAGCTGTCCATTTTGATCAATTTCACTCTAATCTAAAACTTAATGGTGATGTGCATGATATGGATTTTCAAATTAATTGTACCTACTTTTTTCAGTCCAAATTCCAAGGAGGCACATAATGTTGCTCAAGTCATTTCAAAAACGGTTAAAAAAATGATTTACAAAATTAAACGTGGAAAAACCAATTTTGTAATTTAATGCATTCTCAGTCAGAGAATTTAGTTTGCAGTTTTATAGATCTTGTTAAGTACTGTGAGTCTATGCGCTTCTCCTTAGTAAGAGTTCTAATGTTTGTCGTTTTTACATTTTTCCATTCAATAGTAGACTGATTTTCATATTGTTTTTATGATCATAAATAGTTATATCGTTTTCCAATTTTATTGGACGTTCTGATGGAACCAAATAAATTATGTTTATTTTATGTCTGTTAATTTGTGGTTATTCAAGTAAAAAGATTCTTCAATCGATCGGTTTCATTTTATCGTCCAACCACCATCCTTCATTTTTCCACGGATGAAAAGTGGATATTTCTCCAACCAGAAAAATGCGTTTCCCAGTTCGTCTGCACTCCTATGATAATTTTTGCGCCCCCCATAGCTCCATGGGGTTGGGGTTCCCCTTTTGATTTTAATTTTCAAAATTTTGATGTTAGTCAATTTTTCATCATGGTGAAAAGAGAATGAATTTTTGAAGCAGAAAAATGTGAATATCTCCTTAACTGTTGGCCGTAGAGCAAAACAGACAATTACCCCAGTCTTCCTATATTTTTTTCCTGGTTCTCAATTGAATACTTGTACGTGCTTTTATTCCTTGAATTTACCTGTAGGAAAATTCATAATATTTCTTCATAGAGAAAGAAGGAAAACTCAGAAATTATATAAAAATGTATAATTTATTCACTTTCAAGCAAAAAGCTCTTAACAATTTTAACATACACTTAGTTATTAAGTAGACTTTATTCAAAACTCAATATATAAAAGTCAAAGGTACCTATTCAAATAATATTCAGAGAAACTCTCTGAAATTAAAATTGATTTCGATTATTAAGGATCCGATTGAAAGAGAAAACAACGTAGATTCAGCTGAACAATAAAACCTAAAAGTGGCAGTAGTTACAAGATAAAATTACAGATATTAAGAAGAAAAAGAAACCAAAACAAACAAAAATATCACAAGACAAAAGACAAGCATTAGATATAAATTTTAGAACAATTTTTTCCCGTATCATTGGAATTCATTTGTGGTTGGAAATTGTTAAAATCAGACACGGAAGAAAATAACTCCTCTTTCTCTTCCAGGACAAAATAAAATGTTTTCGACCAATCTTTGTGATAGGATACAAACAGTGGTGGTCTTTACGTATGATAGATACCGCTTGGATTGCAGCCGGGCTGATTAGGTTTTTCTCTGACAGTTTTTTCTTCAGAATTTTTATAGAATTACAACATTTTTCTCCTGATAGATTTTAAAAATGTTGGTTGTACTTTGAAATTCTAGTCCGATAATGGTCCAAATTACAGACAATTGTTGTGGGAATAATCAAGAAACCGAGGAAAAAGTCCAAGTAATTGTATGGTTAAGCTACCAAGTGTCTTAATTCAATGGTAGACGAATCATCATTTCGAAGAACTCAGTAGGTACTCAGGTAAAATATATCAACACAAAATTTGAGATCATAATTAACAAACCTACATACCATTTAAATATACATGGATATTAAACATAAATTTTGGTTCGTAACCTATGTATCTACATATTTACAGAGACGAGAGTAGCGTTCAACCGATGGATCTGTTGCAAATACCACAAAATCGTGTAATTAGCCATTACATCCAAAACTTTTCAAATATTTTCAGGCTAAGTTTCTGCGTTCAAATTACATGGAGATAAGGCCGTTTTGAAAACACACTGATTGACATCAATCACTAAATTCAATCAACCGAAAAACCATACTCCTGTTGATGTTAGATGAGGAAACTTAGCAGTTGGAAGGATCTCACTAATTTTTTCTGATTTCCAGTGATCAACATTCAACGCACGATTTTGAGACACCTGCCACAAATCTATTTAGGCCTCAAAATGAAAATTGAGGAGACAATCAGATAGAACTCATTTACTTAGAGTCTATGTCAAATAAGTGTATGCACTTTAGACTACGATAGAGGACTGTCTGACGTCGGTTTTGCATTGAAAGTAAATGCAAGAATCAAGATGGCAGATCTTCTGTCACAGTCTAAAAGTGCGTAGATTTATTTTCTGTAGGCTCTGACAAAGGGACAGAGCTTCCCTTTTGAATTGGGCATTAGAAAAATATTTTAAGCAAAATAAATTGAGAAATGACAGATCTGATCAAAATTTTCCCTGAATTAATAGCTACTTGCTATGCAAGTACAAACTCTATCGTATGAAGCTTAAAAGGCATGTCTTTGACAGAACGAAAATACGTAAGTAAAAAAAAGCAGAGTTAGATCATACTAACGAAACGTAACTGTAAATGAAGCTTGAACTAAAGCAATTCTACAATGTAAAGTGGATCATTTTAAACTGAATTTGAACTATGAACAGGTTAGACATATTTTTAATCATGCCTTATATGAATTTTTGGATTATAACAGCATTTTTGACAGTTTACTGGAATATTTTAGCTTTCCTACGATGTGGTGAAAAAGTTAGACATTTAACATGGAAAAAAAAATCTTAGAGGATAAACTAGACTGCTTTAATATTATTAAATTGCTCTGAGGCCGTAAAAAATAAAGCGTAATAATTTTAGATCTTAAAAGCACTTGACCATCTAAGTTCGATTTTCAGATACATTTTATTGCTTGTTAAATTAAGGGATATTTGCTAAAATGGAATGCATTCATTTAAAAAATAAGTACAACGATGAAGTTAGCTATATTAACAGTGAAAAAGTGATTCCAGTTTAAAGTGATTGAGAAAATTGATTGTTTAAGGGCACAGAGATTATCAAATAAGCACTTGAAGCATGACCCACGACACATAAAATAAAATGCTTTACAGGGAAAATGAAAGCTATCTTTAAAAATTGAAATTAATGTTTTAGGTATTGAAAAAATTTGCTTGTATAAAACAAATTAAGACAGTAAGGAGCTAAATTTAAAGTAAATATGTGACTAATGATGATGCTATGAAAATAACGATCTTTCATAATTTAAAGGAAACTTCAAAAAAAGCTCTGGCCAAAATTTTAAAATTTTAGAAAAAATAAATCTGATAAGTTCGGCTAAACCAATTAGGCACGGTAAATTTGTAAATATAGAAACCGGGAAGGTCCCGCTTCCGGGTTATATCTTTATACGCTCCTTCTCTTCTTGAACAATTTCGTTTAGGTATACTTAAAATTTTGATTCAGGTCTTGACAAGACTCATTACAAACTTATATTAATCCATCAACCCCTACTGCGCAATTATTACATCGCAAAAGTGCATGAAGCAAAATATTTAAACCAGAACATCAAGCAAAGGGGTACATGATTTTTAGCACATTTTAATACGTTTTCTGCGAAGCCTCTTTAAACTTAAATCTACCTTAAAAACTAATATCAAGTGATTGCACAGCTTTCAATGACTTTTTGACAAGAAAATTCTTTGAGTTTCAAGACGAGGAAATGTCTGTTTAAGCCCACTATCCTCCTTCTAAAAATGGTGGAAAACAATTTTTTCCGATTATGAGGAATGAAAAAGTTGTATTTAAATTGATGAGAACAAAAATGTACGGTTGAAGTTGGGGTTTGCGTTGGATTTTGGAAACTTTGATACAAGTACAATATTGCAAATATGATTTTTTGAACCTTAAAATAAACCTTAAAACATCTTTACTTTTCAAAAATTAGGGCCTGGCATTGGAAAAAATCTTTGAAACATTTTGTATCCTTGGATAATTATCTGAATCTGGGATGAAATCACTTTCTGATGTGAAAAAACATATCTAAAGTCGCTAAATATTTACGCTTTGCTTCTATGGATGAATTTGGTGTAATCAGACAAATCTTGCTTTGATCAGGTTTCTCAGTGGCAGACTTTTGATGCAAATCTAAAAAGAAAACCCACAGCAAATGAAAATTATATAATATATTAGACTCAAAAATCAATAAAAAACAACACGGCGGTGAAACTGCAAAACTGAAAATCTCGGTTGCCGCACGTTTCTCAAAATCTCCGCTCCTATTTTATTTTTCTAAAGAGATCAAACGGATGTCATAGCATCTCTTACGGAATGTTTTTCACTGAGAGAAGAAAAATCACTGAAATTTCCAAGGAATGACGTTACATAGTTTTCGATGTAGATGATAAGGTAAAATAGGAAGTCTGCATGAGCGCAAACCGTGATACTGTTCCACAATAAAAAAGTAACGCATACAAAAATAGAATTTTGCTCGGAGATAATCTCCTAAAGACAAGGAAATTCTTGTGAAAGTAAAATTGATAACTTTGAGCTAAGTTCCAATAGTTGTCTATTAAAGTTTTTGAAGGGGCAATATTTTGTTTCGTTTATTTTAGTATAAGCATTTTGCATTAACTAATTGAATTTTGTGCACTAATGGATAAGTTTCAAGTATATTTCCAGTTATTCAAAGTTGCTGATTTTTGCCAAATAAATTACTAATTCTCAGGTATGAAAATTTAAAATAATAAGTGGGAGCTAACTTGCACGTCAATAATTAAAATGTTTTGGCAGGCTCGTTTTCGGCCCATCCTTTATGGGATCTTAATGAGTCTGCCAAAATATTTTTATCATTGACACGCAAGTAAATTCGATTTTATTCTTTGAGCCTTTTCATACTTGATTTTCTTGTGCAGTTTTTTATGTGATCCGTTACTGATTCTCAGCCCTCATAATTTGCAATATTAAAACACTTACAGCAACTGGTTAAAAACATGGAGAGAGGAGTTAAGAAGCCTAGAAAGAAGTATTAAGCCAAATTTAGACTGCCAACGTGAAAATCAAATACGCCCCTACATTTAAACCTTAGTCCAATCCTTTTCTATGAACATTGAATCTTTAAAATGACATTCAATGAGTTTTAAACATTTAAGTTCCAGTACTTCTTTCACTTTAATTTACGGGCACTTAATTTTTTAAATGATACTGACCTCCTCATGAAACAAGAACTTCTTCAGTAGAAACCTGAGGCTGGAGTTAATTTCACAAACGCCTCTGCTGAACTTGCGCTTGAAGAGTTGCAACATAGGCTTCCAGATCTTGGATGCGCCGGTCTCTACTCGCCAGCTGTTTGCGGAGGAGTTTCAGTTCCTCACATTGCCGACTGTACGCTCGTTGCAACTTCAGAGGAAAAGACAAATAAATTCATTAATGCTAGACATGTGGATACTGCTTCGAATCTTGTAGAATAGCAAGCTGTCCTGAAGCAGAGGGGTTTGAAAATCTCACAATTTTAGACCATTTGTGCTCTTACTCGAACTCAATGACAACTGGAGTGCGTTTTTCTACCGTTTGAGACCACTCATGAAAAAAATGCCAAAATTGTGTTTCACAACAATTTAGGCTCTCTCGATTTCAAATCAATTACAAGTAATGACACTTCGAAGATTACAGTTCAAAAAACGTTGTCTTGAGAGAATATAATTTGAAGTTTTAACGGTTCTTATTTGAATCTTAAAATTGCAAGACTGAGTATGACTTAACGCTCTTGATTGCAGTCAGAGCGGCTTAAACTGTTGGTATCTTACTCTTTCAGAAGGTGGAGACTGAAATCTGATGTGAACTCTCATTTCAATTTTTGTTCCAACTTAGGAAACGTAGCTTTCTTAAAGAAAAAATGTTGTACATTTTCCTATCCTTTTAATAAGAGGGTTTTTTTTTTCTATCAATGGTCACAGTTAAGTATTTATTCATCGAAGATTTTTTGTGGACCGTCAAGTATTATGTGTTAAACTGGGGGGAAGTTTCAGTCAATGTTGCAAACAAAGGACTAAAGTCTGGCTTCACAGGATGAGCCAATTTTTTTTTTTTCTTAAAGAAACATCATTTTAAGAGGAGAAAAGTAATTTTGAGCTTTATTGGGAGCAGGAGAGTTTTGCCTGGCAATTTAAGGAATGGAATTAGCTCAGATCTTCAACAAATAAAAAGGCAATCTTACAATGCAGACGTTTCATTTAGTTCTTTGTACTTTGATTATCATCATCATTTAACTGAAAAATCTTACCTGATATTCGTTCTTTGGACTCTCCTCATTTTCATCTTTGACATTCAATTTCAACGTTAAAATATCCTCAGAAAGATTGTCATTTCCCTGAAAAAGAAAAAAAGATTTGGTTTAAAGTGAACGCAAACAAAATATTTTGGACACCGAGCTGAAATCATGTTAAAAAATATTATTTCATGAGAGTACGACAATTAGAGAAAATGAATCACTCAGCACGGAGCGAAATTAAGCATTCTGATACATGTTTCTTAACCAAAATTTCTTGTAGAAGACGATTCGCGCAACAAAAATTACTGAAATTAGTTCTGACCAAGATATTCAATGTTTCTTGTCGCGTGAATTCAAACCTCCCGCCCAAGAAAACGCAATGGTCTACGTGTGTCAAATTGCACACGAAACATTCCCATGGCAGTCTTTATTTTCTTAATTTTTATCTTTGAATAAGAGTTGAAAAAATAAATGTTGTGGGACAACGAAAGTAGAAAAAGAATTGAGGCGAGAAAAAAAGCATGGAATGTACACTACCGAAAATGGACAACAGTCCCTAAAGTCTTACACTAGAAAAATTTTGAACGGTTGCTGCTCCTTTGGCCGAAGTTCAAGGATAAAAGATTCTTAGCTACAGTCTCGACAGGAATTTTGTTCAAAGTTATATGTTTGTTGGCCAATGGTTGCAAATCAAAACCAGCACTTTTTAAAATGACCATCTTCCACAAACATCGGGAAACAAGAGACAGGGGCTTTCAGCTGGAATTAACGAATTATATTGATCGGTGAAACTTGGAATTGAAGACTTCTCATTCTTTACAGCCAGATGCTGTCGATAGTTTAAACCAAGAGGACAGGGGTCAAGGATAGAATTGGCTTGAGATGGTGGAACGCCTCGAAAACTTGGGTGAGTTCTTTTATGCGTCGCAGCTGCTACACTTTGTTGTTCGACTCAAAGAAAAACTGCACCGATTCGTCGTTTGAGGGAAGAGTATTCACTAGAAACTGAAATGACCGAGGATCCAATACGACAAACGGAGGGCAATTGAGTACAAGCAGAGCTCTAGAACAGGGGGAAATCGAGACACAAGGGTTACGTTTTGGCATTTTCAGGATTTCTGCTAGCAGGGTTGCCACGAAATTTAGGAAACAAAATTCCCTGATATATCCCTGAGATCTCTTTTGCATTTTGGAAAAATTCCCAGGCAATTGAAGATACGCCAGATGGTTAAAAAGATATAATTTGGAATAGTTTTCAGGCAATGTCTGTTGTTTGAAATATCAAACCCATTCTGGAAAGCAGATACGAGTGATTTGACGGTTTTTCCTCCTCACTCTTCATTTTCTCTCAAATTTCCAATTTTTCCTTGACATTTCCTAGTTTTTTGGATATTCCGTGACTGTGGCAACACTGTTTTTGGTGCTCCCACTTCACAGAAAAATCCATATCTTTTAGAAATAGAACCTTCAGCATGTTCAAGTTCTTAATATTGCATTGACAGAACTGGTTGCCTTGAGATCATAGCACACAGTGGTCTTCTGTTAGATTGCCATTTTATCTTATTTCATTTGATTGGATCGGTGTTCTATTTTATTTTCTGCCTGACGTTTTCCGTTGCAAATATTATACTATGTATTACCTCTTTCACCATGTTTCCAAACATTTGCTGAATTTGTTGGAATTTTGTCGTCTGGTTAGTCGTTGTTTTGTGATTCTTTTCGTTTTCAGGTAACATCTGCAAGTAAAAAAATCAAGACTGTAGACATACATAAAAATTAAAGCAAACTGAAGAAATGAGAGTGGACATTTTTGGCATTCAAGACTCATCAAACTGAAGAATGTGAAAGATTAAAGGAAAAAAATGATGCAAGCTCATTACAGAGAGCCAAATTTTAATGCAAAAAAAGTTAATTACATGAATGAGTATCTAATAATAGGGAACTTCAGAACTTCTCAATGAATTTTAAAGAATAAAAATGGTAATAATAATCTAACTAATAATTATTAAAAAAAAGAAATAGATACAGATTTTTTGGCTGCCAACTCAAAAACTGCATATCTACGACTCCAATTGTAATATAGCAAAACTCCGCACAGGTTTCATTTCCTTAAAAGAAAACTAACAACCGGTCTTTCTTGAGAATTTATGGGTAATTTCCTTCATTCATTCAGAAATATTCACAGAAAATTTCAAGGAGGCATTTTGGTTGGTTTCTTCAAAAAAAATTTTAGCCTTCTCGGAGATTTCAAAACATTGCAGTGGAGATACATATATGTTAAAACCTAAAAAAAACTAAAACGCAATTAACAGTAAAAGATAGATGAGTAGGAAAAAACTGAGGAACCATACTTGCGAAGGCCAATAAAATAAATAGAAAGAGTAGAAAAAGGATAAGAATTGTAAGAAAGATCGAGATTAATTCCCTCTTCCGTTGCAAGCAATCTGCAAAAAGGTGGATTACTAGCTAAGATAACTCAATTTTTGAGGACAGTTTTTGAATAATATTTGTTAGTCATAACCCAGAGCCCCAAAGAGTGGCAAAATATTATATGATGCTTGAGAAATTATTTGACTGAAGGCAGGTTTGGAGAGAAATTTCTCCGTACAATCAGAATATTGAGCAATCTGGTGTTAAACAATTTTTCTTTCTAATCCATCATTGTTGAGCGGTAATACACTGTGCGCATTATTTCACTGTAAGACATATTCTATGGCATCATTTATTTTTTATAATAAAAACCTTATGAAATAAGTAAGAAAGAAAGGGAATTAATAAATATGTTATGAAAGTCTTTGCCTGAAATAGAGACAGTCTTCAATACTATTAATTGTAACCCATTAGGTTTAGATAAAGAAATTTGATACATACCGTATTATTACAATTATTGCTCTTAATGATCTGTGTCTCTTCTTCATCAGAGCTGGGCACAATAATTTGGACTAATTTTTGGTCGGTTTCGTCGATCCCGTTAACTTTATTTTTACCCAAGCTGTTGATACTACCGTTACTGCAGCTCTTATTTTTGGCATTTTTACTGGTGTTCTTTTTATTGGTATTTATCATGTTTTTACTCATCTCGCTTTTCTTTTGTGACACTTTGTTAACGACCTGAACAGGTTTTAAAAAAAGGACAAACGAAACGCAGACAATGAAAACCAAACACAAAAAAGCATCGATCAAAACACAAGGCGCAAAGAAAATAAAAACCATGCAAAGGAGAACTGGCGATATAAAACCGAACTTACTTGGGTGATAAAAAGCATATCGAAAAAAGAAAAATATACTCCAAAGAAGAACAGGAAAAAACTAGGATTAATAAAAAACTATTGAATCTCATCATTGTCTTAAGAATTTGCCTTCCCACATTAAGTCTTATTTCGATAGACATTCATAAAAAGCCAAATCGTCCTTAATACGTTCTATATTTTCAGACATGACAAGGCAGATTGGAGCCATTCCTCAGGGAAGAACTTTTATTAGGTACTAAAAACCGTAAATAAAAAACAGAAGAATGCATAATGCGAGGAAATGATAAGAGTTAGGATCAACAATTAACGATATAAAACTAAATTAGAAATCCATTACTTGAAAAAAGATACATGAGTGATGTTAAAAACACAAACACACACACACAAATTGTGACTAAGAGTACGGGCAATGGAAAGGTAACTTACGTCTAAAGGCCGGTAATCAGGGATCGTTTCTCGCGATAAAAATGCAAGCTTCACTCGGTAATTACTGTCCGTCTTTTGCGTTGATTCATTTGGCTTGAAGACTTTTGGTTTGTAGGTGTGAACTGTGACACCTGAAATTACAGCATTATGTATGAGTACAAAGAGACCAATATCTAAATACATAACTACTGCTTTGATGGGGGAAAAAGTCTACTGTGCACTGTGAGATCTTAGTTTACATTTTTTTAAAATTTTATTTTGCTTGAGTCTAATTTTTGTCACTAGAAAAATTGTACACTTTCCAAACACGGTCAAACGACCTTTCCCTCTTATTTCTTTAAATAAAATTTCATCCAACAAATGAATTTTGGGAAATTGGAAATGTGTTTAGATTTCAGTTTGTATTTATATTTTCTGCATTCTTCATAGTAGAGGATGTACTTCATCGATTCTGGCATTAACAGTTTCACTTTTTTCCTCCATTGCTTTACTTATTTTCAGGAAAACTAAGCAATGCAATGCATTTTCATAAATATTCCCTGGAATCTAAAAACGAGATGCTCTAAGAACTTCAAGGCTCAATTAGGCCTAATTTTCTTGATAAATTATACATTAAAAAAGAGGAAATTGGGCAAAATTTTGTGTGATTAGACTGATTCTTGTTCCTGTAGTCCGAATAAAAAATAAATATCATGCGAGTCATTCCAGAAAATTTTTCATTCAAAATATCAGAAAGAAAAGTAAACGAAGGTAAAACTAAAAAATACATATTCCTACCAATTTTTGTCTTACAGAAATTTCAAGGATCGGAAAAGATTTTTCCTCATATCTTGGAAAATAACCTTTTGTAAACTTTAAGCTGCAGAATTGAGAGCCTAGATTTGGGATTCAATTAAGTTCTTCTAAAACAAAATAAGAGGATTTACCTGTTTTCATCGACATAAGGACAGGCGGTCGATTAACACCGTTGAACCAATCAGCTGCTGAAACTGCTGGAATCGGAGCTGCTGTGTCCGGGTAAAGATCATCTTGGAATTGGTCACTCTGTAAAATATCGGTTAAGATAATTGATAAAGACAATTGTAAAGTCGATGAACAAAGAGACCAAGAGCAATGAGATGTTGCAATTGATTAGTTCCAATTTTTCTTCGCCAAGGTATGGCAAATTTGGCCACCACTTGCCAGATTTCAAAGAGATTTACACGGACTCTAGAAAATAAGAATAAAAATAAAGATCTGCAGGCTAGTAATGGAAATTTATAGACCAATAATGGAGAGATAATGGAGTAATCCTATTGGTAGAAGTGGACGGCTGCAATGGACACAGGAAGGAAGGGAAAAAGAAACTAACGGCGAGCGACAAGAGACTAAGGTTAGTTCATCCTTTTCCTCCTTAGTCTACAACAACCACACATTTCAACCAATAGGATCGCTTCGGTTTCCTTTTTTTTTCTTTGTTTATCGCTTTGTCTATCAATGTCAACAATTAGACCACTGGCAGGCAACGCTAGGCTAATGGGCTTGAATCACATTCATGGAGAAAACTTCGAGTTTCGGATGTAGGAGAAAAAATGAACAAATTAACAGTCAGCACATGCTGAGCATGATCTGGCAATTTGAGAGATACAAAATTGTAAGATCTCTCGCTTTGCACCATGAGGCCACCTGCACTACTAAAAAATTTCGTGATAAGAAAGACTAGGCAAATTAAAACCAACTTACTTTTCTCGGAACAATCATGGAAATGGGCTCGCACATTCCTCGTGCAGTGTGGAGTTTGTAGAACCGGAACACTTCGCATTGGGTGACATCACAGCCTCGCTTTGGCATGAATCCAAGACCTCGCTGAAAAATGGTAAATTTGCTACATTTGACAAGATTTTGTACAAATAATTGTACGAGATGAGTGCCAAGAAGTATATTCTAAGCAACGTATTTACACATGATTGACACCAACCTCAAAGAAAAACGCCATAAGGGTCCAGAATTGCACTTCTCTGTGGTAGCATTTGAAAATTTCATTTTCTTTTTCTTTCTTTTTTAAAAAAAAATATAAATCTAATAGGAATATCTTTTGATAGTTTGTCAGACTGTTTTGGGATAGGTGATGAAAATTTACAGAAAATTTCAAGAAAAAAGATTTCAAAGATTTTTAATGAATCCTCCACCTAAAATTGGACTCAAAAGATTGAAAGGCTGCGGGCTGATCATTGAAATTGATAGACAAAGCGGTGGACAAAGAAGACAAAGGAAATATGAAGGGTTCCTCTTGGTTAAACGGGTGGTTGCAATGGACAAAAAGGATAAGTAATAAGCTAGCTATCGGAAACCAATATGAGATCCTATGGTTAGTCCATCATTTTTCCCCTTGGTCTATATTAACCACTTCTTTCAACCAATAAGACTGCTCCATTTTATCATCGTCTTCTTTATCAACTGCGTTGTCTATCAATTTCAATAAGCAGTCTGCTGGTTCCATCAGATAAAGGATTAATTATTTTTTCAAAAGATTTGTTTTTCCAATGAAGAAAGAATTATTTCATGAATTTTACGGGAAATGTAAAAATGATTATCACTGAACTCACCTGAGGAGACCCAGATAAATATTGACTGAGAAAATGTATCCAAGGTGCTTCGTTGACGATTTCATAGTAACGAATATTTCCATCACCCTGAAAACAAAATAGAAGAATTAATTTACATAACAGTATGAAATATAAGATTAAATTTGAGGCAGACATCAGGGGGTCTACTAAAACAGGCTGGCCAAAAATTCGTACTTTTTCAGTACATTCCCAAGAAATTCAGTACCTCCTCAACATAAATATTCAGTAGTTTTTCAGTACCTTCAATTGAGGAAATTCGAAAAATTTCAAAAATTTGAATTCCTCCCTCAAATTGTGACAAAAATAAAAAAAAAATTCTGGACCTTCTTGCAGAATTTCCGCAATTTTTCAGCACTTCAGGACCGCCCTCAAAAAATCAGTACTATTTCCGGACTTATGGACTCCCTGGACATTCTATGTTCTAAGGTAAAATAAAAACTCGGCAAACAAAATTTTTAAAGTGATGTGATCCATTGAGCCCCAGTTTGACCATGCTCGAACCTGGGATGAATCACACTTTCATTAACAACTGAAGTCTGCTCTTCAAAAGCAAAAAAATACTACGCACAAGAGCTGACTTTCTTTAAAGTTACAGAGGTTAAAATTTAAATACGAGTACTTACTTTACCAGCGAGGAACAAAACATTGGTATCCTGGTCAAAGTACGGGAAAAGGATGCCTGAGGATGAGTCAACTGTTTCAATCATAAGTGGCTGACTGAGATTGTTCTCGTTCCAACAAGCGATCTGTCGATCTGAGTATCGCGAGAAGCCGGTTGTGACCAATCGGCCAGAGCTCCCCAAGTATGCCACTTTGCTGGATCTTGTTCCAGCGTGACAAATTCCCTCCTAAAAACAAAGCATTGGTGAACGAATGTTAAACATGTTAGATATATCATAATAGATGTTGAAAATGAAACTCTCAAACATGTATATCGGTTTGCGATTTTTCAAACTTCCTGTCATACTTTTTTTTTGAACAGAAACTACTTAACGTCAATTCTTCAAAACCTCTCAGATTTTTCTTCTCTTGTAACAAAATATTTTATAGGGATTTTAAGCCATACAGTTGGCTTGTTACTCTTTGAAAAAATAAAATAGGGGTGGAAATTTTGAAACATTGTGATTGAGATGAGTCTTTTGAAATTTCGCCATCGATATGTTCTACATTGATTTTGGGTTATCCTTTGCAAACAGGAGGTTTGTATCAAGTTGCGTCAGTAAGACATATAGGTGCTAATTTCTCGTTTATTAGTTGATTTTGGATATTTTTGATGTATTAGATGTTTTCAACATGAAATTTTGATGAGACAACAGGTTTTGTACTTTAATTCTTATCAGGTCAAAAAATCAGTTCATTTCTCACACCGCCATCCTCCTTCATGGCCCAGTACGTATAATCCTGCCAAAACTTTGGACATTATTACCAACTACGATCATCTTCTGACAGATGGCATTATTTCAATACTCAAATGCATTTTTGCTTTTTAGTTTTTCTTTCTATCTTAACCATTTCATTTATTTGTACCTACAAACTTCATCTGACCTGGTTTTTCTCTCGATGCTGGCTGACATTGATACTTTTTTGGTTTCATCAGTCAATAATTAATAATTATTAAAAAAATTTAACAGATATGATTCATTCTTTTCTGAAAGAGGATGTAGCTAGTTCAGAGATGAGGGAGATAGATAAATGACAGAAGATGAGAACTCACAGATATGACGACTCCGGTTCGAGGATCTATGATCCTGAGTTTTTTATCTTTGGATGTGGTTGCGATGCGACTTCCGTCACGATTGAAAGACATACAGTAGATTACATCTGTGTGACAATCTATCACGTTCAGAGCGGCACCTTTGCCTACATCCCAAATGATCATCTGTGAAAAATCATTTAAAATGCATTAATATTGTCAATTTTGGTAAAGAAATAAAAAAAATTGTTGTTTGTTCTAATGATCTGTATCATTAATCCTAGCTCATAAAAACCTCCTTACGATTGTAAGTGTTTGAATTTAAAGTACTTTTGATCACCAAAAGATACTCTTTAAAAGCTGCACTGATGATTAAAATTTATTTCCTGATTTTATATATCTAAAATCATGCTTTTCGACTTTATGACACAGTTGTGACTGATTTTACATAATAGGACCCAATCATAAAACACTAATTTGATCAAATAAAATTATTCTTTATAGGCTACATGGTGAATAAAACCTAATTCTTGATTTTACATCTTTACCATTATACTAATTGACATCTGGTTTTACTGATTGAAACCAAATCATGCAACTTGTCAGTAACTGAGAAAAATGTTTTTGTCTCGATATGAAACCTGAGAGTTAAGATTCTGGATCTCCCAGCATACTCTACAAAGTAGTCATCTTATGGGGCGTAAATTTAAATAAACAAAGGAAAACAGCACCTCTCCTAATGTTGACTCTAATCGGCAAATGAGAATAATTTTTTACCAAGTTGAATTTGATGAAAAATCAAGCTTTCCTGGCCCTTAGGCATGGATTTTGGACTTCCAAAACGTTGCTATTGTTTTCAGGGCAAAAAGTTTATTGGAGTATATTTTTACAACTCCAATTCACCAATGGGGTTACTACAACCCCATTTTTGATGGGAAAAAACAGCGGAAGCTAAGGATCCTTACCAGGTAGTCAAAGCTGGCACTGACGAGGACATTTTCAGCGGTCGGATGCCATTCAATGTAACCGACTCTTCTTTTGTGTCCATGCAGATCCATGAGCCATTCTGTGAGATTATTGCCAAGACCTCCGTCTGGTATGTACCACAACTTGATCTGAGGGAAAAAATTCCACCATAAGTATACATTTTAATGAGAGAAAATCCAAAAGAAAACTAAAAAAGAAGGGAAAAGAAGAAGAAAAAACCTGACAAAACAGACATTACATCTGTATAATTTGAGGTTTATCAGAACTTGTTTGAAACAATATTTCCTACTCTCACAAAGATAAACGTTAAGTAACAATGAATCAAGATTTCATCAATAAATAGATGTCTTCATTCAACCAAAACTGCACGACTCAGAAATAATGAGAATTCTGTTTTATCGTGGAGAAATTCTTTCTAGGTTCATACACAATTGTATTTATTTATTTTTCATTCTACATTAAACAATAGGCACAAATTCCTGTTTTTTTCGAAATAAACCCAGCTTTAAGGTTGTTGAAGTTAATATTGTACTGGTAGAGAACCAAAGAGGTTCATATTTTTGGCTACAGAGTTCCATTTCCATTCACAAAAACATTTTTGTCTGAAATATGTTGTTTCAGTTTTATGGATTTTTCAGTTTTTTCAGAGTTAGGCATTTTTGAGAAAAACTTTTAAAAAGTGGCTATACAAAGGAAAAGAAGCCATAGTATATGGTCGCAAATTTTTTATGAAAACAATTTTTTTAAGTTGATAGTTAACAATCGATATTTCAGTATCACTGGTATCCTCAACAATAAAGTCAGATTAATTTCATTTCTGGTTCATTTTTGTAAGAGGGCATACAATTATATTTTACTTTACACTTTGGAACCCCAAGTATGGTGGATTTAAACTTTAAATCGCTTTTCCCCAAAATTGTGTTTGCAAACACCATGTGCAGCGTATCCAACACCAATAGTTTGATTAGACTTTTTATGAATAATTCTCGAGCTTAAAATTTCATGAGACACTCCTTCATGCATTGAAATCAATGATTTAATTTGAATTACACAGTTCTGATGTGCTCAGGCGACTTTTTCTCTTAGTGATAATCATGAATGTTTGCCACAGCTTCTGACATAGGAGGCTTAACAATATTTATGAGGATTCGATTAAAATGATCTCTGCCAGTGGAAATCTCAACTTTCTAAGACGGTTTTCATACAATTTCATTGCCTTGAGCTAATGAAAGATTATGATCTCATGCAAGCAAACGCAAGCAAACTTGAGAAAAAAAAAGCAACTGATAAAAAAAAAATCTCTGGAGAAAAAAAAGTGTTCTGCAATGAAAAAGGAAAATGCTACTATCATTTAGACCTGATAAGTCTTATCAATATAAAAGGGGAAACAAAAGACTTACGGTGCAATCATCGGAGCAAGAGGCTATGATATTGTCGTTGAAAGGGTTCCATTTTACGTCGAGAACAGGTCCTCTGTGACCTGTTACTTTCCCACAGTTAAAATCAAGCCTTCCAGTCTGGAAAGAATCAAAGATTGAGGGTTGAAAAAAGACAAATGGAAAGATTACATTACATGAACTTTCATCTATTAATATATATTGGACTGATGATTCCAGGTTTGAACAGCCATGGCTCCAATTTTAGAGTCTGCAGAGGAGTAGAAGGGTGGTTTCACGATAACTGGAATAGTTTTGTTGCCGTAACAGACAACACATTTTTCGGTCAAATTTTCAGTAAAAATGATAATCACTCGAATTTTTTTGCATTAATCTTCAGAGGGTTACGTATTATAACTCTTTTTAACAAGGCCGGATTTTCCTACTTGCCGCCCATGGGCCGCCTGTATTTTGCCGCCCCTTCTCATTCGTTTTTAAACATCAATAAAAACCATCAAGTGAACGTGCCAGCAGGGGAGGGGTGCATAATACGCGTTTACTCGTGTTGAACACATTTTTTGGGAAAGCCCTGTCAACACTACTAGCAAAAGGTCACGGAACTTTGCGCGAAAGTCAACTTTCGTAAACCTATCTCTAATGGACAAGGCCTTCCATTCATAAGAAATGAACGAAAAAATTATGAAAGAACAAACACAAAATTTGGTTTAATGATTTTAACTTCCACCGCCGCGCCGCGCCGACCGCACCGTGTTTGGCGCAATGCGTGAAGTATTCACGCAGTCTTGTAGGCGCTATGCGTTTCACGCTGACCGCACTGTGTTTGGCGCAATGCGTGAAGTATTCATCCATTCTTGTAGGCGCTAATATGTGTAACATGCCGACCGCCGCGCCTAGGGCTTCTCCTTTTCATCTCAAGTCCTCGTCAACATTTCTCCCTAAGTCGCCAAACGCCAGTCGTTGTTCTAGGCCAAATTGTGTGTTTGGTTTCTCTCTTAACTCGACTAATTAAAGGTGCTGTCTCTTGTATCACTGAAAGACGACAAAATTAGTCATTACTATACTCTCAGGAAATGAGCGATTTTGTAGCCTTTTCTCGTTTGTAATTTTTTTTCTAAAACCGATTTTTTTATTTCCTACATTTAAAAAAATTGCAAAATTTGCCGCCCCCTAGATTTGCCGCCATGGGCCGCGGCCCATGTGGCCACCTCCTTAATCCGGCCCTGCTTTCTAATGATTTATTGCTCTACTTCTCAATTAATATTATGTAAATTCCGAAAATGTACTGTCTGTTACGCGGTAAGAAGTCAGCGTAACAGAAAGCACATTTCCAGCAATTAATATATTAAAATTGAAAAGTAGAGCGATAAATCTTTGAAAAGCGTTACAGCACGTAACCTCGTGTAGATTAGTGCAAAAAAATTCGAGTGATTATCATTACTACTAAAAATATGACCGAAAAATGTGTTGTCTGTTACGGCGACAAAACTATTCCAGTTATCGTGAAACCACCCAAAAGATCCGAAACATGTCGGGAATTTCAAAAGTTCCGGGACCACATCCTTCTTCATTGCCCAAATATAAAACAACCAACCAATATCTTCAACCTCATGAGAAACCCGGATCCTCAAGTGATCATCGATTCCAAAACTACCCTATCAAGAACAGAATTAGAACTTTACCGAGAACTTGAATTCCACTTGATCAATGCGATCAAATCTCATGCTGAAGTACCTCTTTACTAAGCGGTGGCTGTTTGTCTGACAGGACTAAAGCCAAGTGACCCACATATAGGGTGCGCAAGCTCTCATAAAAATAAAAATAATAATTAACAAAAAAAAAGTTCCGGAAAAATTCAGGAAAATCTTGGAAGTTCCGAAATCCAGTGCTAGTTCCGGGAAATGGGAGCACAGGGTGTCTACTAAAACAGGCTGGCCAAAAATCAGTACTTTTTCGGTACATTCCCAGGAAATTCAGTACCTCCTAGACAGAAAAATTAAGTACACTGAAAAAAAAACACATTGGATCTAGAGTCCAGACTCTTGAAAACATCGACAAAAAAAAATACTCTTGATTCAATCGGATTTTTGCTTAAATCAAGAACCAAGCATTTTAATTTGAGCGGATTTCCTTTTGATTTAAGTAAAAATCCGATTGAATCAAGAGTATTTTTTCTTGCCAATGTTTTCAAGAGTCTGGACTCTAGACCCAATGTGTTTTTTTCAAATGTACTTTTTCAGTACCTCCAGTTAAGAAATTCGGCATATTTCGAAAATTTGAATTTCCCGCTCAAATTGCGTCAAAAAAATGAAAAAATTCCGGACCTTCTTGCGGAATTCCGCACTTTTGCAGCACTTCCGGGGCCGCTCTTAAAAAATCAGTACTATTTCAGTACTTTCCGGAAATTTCGGACTTATAGACACCCTGTCCGGGAAAAATTCAGGAAAATCTCAGAAGTTCCGAAATTCAGTACTAGTTCCGGGAAATGGGAGCAGGCCCGCCACAAGGGGGGGGGGGATACTGGGTCCTCGGTACCGGGGCCCGGGCCCTGGAGAGGCCCGTGACGCAGGTGACAATCCCCTACGAATTCATGTGTAATCCTTGTCTCGTAAGGAAAAGTGAAAAAATGGCCCTAAAAATTCCGCAAAAGATGAATGAAGTTTCAAATACACGCTAGGGCAATATAAAATTTGTCTTACTCTTTTAGAGATTCTATCTATTTTCAAGATTTTGAGTATATGTGTAGAATGATATTTTGAGTAACTGCGTTTCATTTTCTTCTGTTGTCGGATGCTAAGAGGCCCCTGTCCGGGCATTCTCGACTTCAATGGCTCAACTCCCTTGCCATAGACGTACAAAAGGGGAGTCCAGGGGGCCCGGCTCCCCCTAGAATTGAAAAGTATCATCTGCCCCCCTCAAAAAAATTTTTATAGATGTTTTGAATGCAACAGTTCGAAAGTATTTGGTGCTGAAAGTAAAAACAAGCAGAAAAATCCAACATGAATATGTTGGAAAAGCGTGCCGAATAACTAAAATGTTGGACACATACCTACTATTTTCACGTCTTTGTTATTTGCATCAATTGGTACTTTTTGCTAAATTTGGGAGAAAATATTGATTCTTGAACGTTAAATGTAAATTGATTTTAAAGATTCCGTCCAATTATCTTGATTTTAAGCTGATATGCGGCATTTCGCACGACCGTGATTTGGGCGAACTGCCGTGCATCGAAATCGCGTTGAGTTAATCTCTTTGGATTTCGAACTGTAACTTCTCTCCTATTCGGCCGATTTTTACAAATGAGGTCTCTTTTTATTTGTACTTTAACGGAAAGTAAGGAAAAACTCGCTAAATAGACGGAAAACAATTTTTGTGAAAATTTGCTGGATCCTGGCGTCACGGTGAATGGTTAATCGGGCGTGGAAGATAATGGGTTCGACGAGGCGACCCTCTCCTCGCCGTCTTTTATTGCCTTGCTCGAAACCTGACACCCAAAGCTATATCGGGAGATAACTGCAGTGGTTTGAGTGAATTTCTGCAGGGGCCACGGTTAGTACATGGTATAAAGAGTCACGAGGCTCATCACAGATTGCACTTGCAGTGCAAGACGCTCATGGCTAAACAGTTTTGGCGGGAAAGAAGGTTCTAGAGTTGAGTCCTCCGAGCGTAAGAAAGCTTCTATGAGGTTTTTGTCAAATGAAATAATACGGTTTTGACAGGAAAATGTTCTCAAGGGTTCCCAATTAGCAGTTCAGTCGGTTTTTTGGTAAGAGACCATCAGGGCTTGACAGTATAATGGTTCAAAGACAAGAAAACGGGTCCGAGGAAAAAAATATTTGGACGGCCCGTTGAATAGCATTGGTTGATCGGTGTGCTGCACTATGGTACATCCGAGTGATTTCAAAAAGCGAGCCGTACTGGCACGCTTAAAAAAGCGTAATTATTCTGCAGAAATTGATGGAAAATCTCCATCATAAGAGCTTCAAAATGCGTCCAAATAGATTTAAAATTCCAAAAATTTCCCGGGGGAGGCCCCCTGGACCCCCCTCTGTGCTAGGGGCCCGGGCCAGAAATCTGGTACCAGGGCCCGAGATGGGATGTGGCGGGCCTGGATGGGAGCACCGGTTTAAAGGGGGTTGGGCTTACCTTTTCGATGGGGAGGACGAGGAAGGCGCCGCCGCCGGCGACCTCTGTGACGATGGCAACGAACTTGGGGTTGACGGCGCAGAAGTTCGAATCGTGGGCGTTGCGCGTGATCGGGACGTTGTCGTAGCACTTCTCCCGCTTCACCGGCAGGCCGTACACATGCCGGAACTTGGAGCTCCGAACCCCGCGGAACCATAGCTGCAAAACCCAACACAAACACAATTATTACCACGTCGCAACGCAACGTACACAACCGTCGAGACCCCAACACTAGAGTACCTTCATAGACAGAGTATGGCCATTTCTGTGCCGGTTTTTCATTGGTCGCGTGAAAATAGGCTGATACGATGTTCTTACGGCCGTAAATAAACAAACGAGATGGCTGTTATCAGCAAGCAAGTTTGAGGTTAAGCACATCTTACATCCTCCTGTGATAAAGGCGAAAGGCGATTTAACAGTGTTTTCATGTTTTTTTTTGTTTTTTGTTTTTTTTTTTTTTGTTATTCGTAGATATGCGAATTTAAATTGTTACTGCCGTGTAATTGAAATTTTTGTCAAATTTTAGCCTCCTATCCATGTCACGGTGAGCCGCCATTCAAAAAAAGAAGAAAGAGAGAAAGAAAAGTTGGAGGATTTTACTTGGATCAGAATTTATGAAATAAACTAGCTACTCTGGGGGTGTAATGTTATGCGGCCGGCACATACGAGCTTTAGGTCCTGAAAAAAGAATTCGAAATCAAATTGAAAAAAAAGAAAACGATCGAATGTTGACAGCGTTGAAGATAAGAGAAACGTAATCGGGTCTCGTTTTTAAACTTTTCTCCCGTATCTGAGCGACACTTCAATGGCAGCAGAGAGCGGAGCATTGCGAGATTACGTCTCACGCCATCGCGCCTTCAACTTAGCAGACGCAACACGGACGTCCATCAAGTACGAATAGTTGTATCTCTGCGCCGTCCTCATCAACGCGCGTCCTCTCCCTTGCTCTACTCCGCCGTGCTAATGTAGAACGCCGTATGAACATACTGTTACGCTGAGCCGTACGCTGAGCCTAACACTCTCCTATCCTACGTTACGCTCGTTCACGAAATAATGGGTATTCACCCCACCCTAGAGAGCGTTACGTAATTTATGAACAGTCCCTGTCAAAAAAAACCCTCATAACAAGGTTCAAACTGAAAATAAAATTGTTACGAAAACATGTTTAACCATTAGATATCCATGACTTTTTAACATGGGTTCAAAGTCCCGTGTCGGGTCAGATTAGTCGTTATTCAAATGCAATTATTTTGATATTTTTTGAAGGGCTATAATTAGAATTTGCTATGTCTTGCTCTATGTTACCGAAGAAGTGTGGCTCATATTCGGAAAAAAAGTTAGAAAAACGAGGCCCGATTACATTATTCCTATCTTCAGCTGTGTTGCTCACGTAGCCCTGGAATCACCAGTTCAAATCGGACAAATGAAACCAACACAATATGGAAACACTACCGTGCTAAGGAAAAGCGTCGTATAAGCATCCAAGCGTTGCCAAATTTCCTCTGGCAAATCACTAATTTTCAGAACATTTTTAAATGTTGTCTACCGTTGGAGAATTTCCACACGCAAATTTTATTGCTTCATCTGAGAGTGCCTAATGAGCTGAGTTCGCAAAATTTGTCATAACTTTTTTTCTGACATGGGAAATTGGAGAGAAATATATTTAAAAAAGTGAGAAAATTTGCCGCCTTGTGAGGTCATCTGGCGGCATTCTCCATTTAAACACATTTATTTCAACAGATTAGGTTATTTTGTCATATTTCCTGCAATGATTGCTCAATTTGGAAACCAAAGATATCTTCCTACTCAGTTTTCCTAGTAGTATCATTTTAAAGATGAAATTCACAAGATTTAAGACACCTGCAAATTCTCTAATTCTCAGATAATTTTGTTTGTAATTTGATCAAAACGTCTAAAAATTTCAAGGAAAAATATTCATAATTATCTTCAAAAATAAACATTTTATCGAAGGATATTTGGCAACTCTCGAATGTTCATACGGCGTTCTTCCTTAGCACGGCAGAGTAGCGCAAGGGAGACGACACGCGTTGATGAGGACGGCGCAGAGATACAACTATTCGTACTTGATGGACGTCCGTGTTGCGTCTGCGAAGTTGAAGGCGCGATGGCGTGAGACGTGATCTCGCAATGCTCCGCTCTTCGCTGCCAATAAAGAGTCGCTCAGATACGGGAGAAAAGTTTAAAAACGAGACCCGATTACGTTTCTCTTACTATCTTCAACGCTGTTAACATTCGATTGTTTTCCTCTTTTTTTCAATTTGATTTCTGATTATTTTTTCAGGACCTAAAGCTCGTATGTACAGGCCGTACAACATTACACCCCAGAGTAGCTAGTTTTTTTCAAAATTCTGATCCAAGTAAAATTCTCCAACATTACCAAGTTCTTTCTTCTTTCTACCTTTCTTCTTTTATTGATTAAGGTGATTCGATGGACCACATATTTTGTGTCACAACGACATGCGATATATCGCATCGATTGGTTCCATTTTCTCAGCTTCTCGTCATTTTTCTCGAATTTAAGATCGCAATTCTGTTGTCAAGAGACTAAAGAATTCACTTACTAATTTTGATAGGTAAACAAATTAAACGTAATAGAGGCGTGGTTTTTTTTAGGTGGAAAATATCGCATTCGAGTGCAGTTTCGATATCAGTATCTAATACGATATTTTTCCACTAAAAAAAACACGCCTTTATTAAGTTGAATTTGTTCGTCAAAATTTGTAAGTGAATTCTTTGGGCTCCTGACAACAACATTGCGATCTCAAAATTCGAAAAAAATGACAAGTAGCTGAGAAAATGGAACTAATCGATGTGATAAATCGCATGTCGTTCTGAAACAAAATATAGCGTCCATCGAATCACCTTAAGAACTTGTCAACCTGAAAATTATAACATAGTTACACGATCTTTCGCTGCAGACCTCCGACCCTTTCATTAAAAATGTCCCAATTTTCCTCGGCAGTAACCGTCACTCCATTCCCAAATTCATTATTATTCAGGACTCTTTCGCCTTGTCTCCTATTTCTGGATGGATTAGGGGAGAGAATTTCCTTACCCGGAGAAGAGCGTAAGGAATTCGAGCCAGGGAACCCTCTGATGAAGTTGTGGAAGCGGAGTTGCGAGATGGAACCAATAAATCAATTTTCTCTACGAGTAGAATCAATGTATTATTTTGGCACTGTCTACAACTCCGGGCGACAGCTTTCATACGGGATCAGCCTCGGCCATTCATTCCCTCATCGACATTCTGACCCAGTTCCGCGGCCCATTTTGTTCCCAAAAAAGGTCACCCCTCCGTTCCACGAGACCCTCTCAAGGCATATTTGTTGACTCTTGTCTACTCTGCCGGGCTATGGAAGAACGCCGTATGAGCCTTTAGACGTCGCCAAATTTCCTTCGATAAAAGCCGAGTTTACAGGGACAACTGGACGTATTTCTATCAAACAGAACTATGTGCATTATGAAGTGGATTGCATTTTGAAAAAAGGAATCACTAGCATTGCAATGATGCTATGATTGTGCAACTTCATCTTTTGCAATAAAATTGCGGAAATTGTGAAAAATTATGAAATTTAGATGGTAATTTTTGTCTTAAATTTACAGTTTTTAGCGAGTAAAATAGAAACTATTAATGGATAATCGGGTTTTCCCTCCAAGACAAAAGAAGTTGCACAATCTTAGCAACATTGCAATGCTAGTGGTTCCTTTTTGCAAAATGCAATCCAAGTGAGCTCTGTTATGCGTGTATTCTTATGGGTATCAGAACTCATGTCTTAATGCACATAGTTTCATTTGATAGAAATACGTCCAATTGTGAATATGTTTCCAAAAGCTTCAGACATTTCGTACGCAATTTAATCTAAAATATCGGAAAATTTCAAAAAAGAATGTGCATGAATGTCGTCAAAAATAAATATTTTATAAAGTTAAATTTGGTAACTCTTGAATGTTCATACGACATTTTTCCTGAGCGCGGCAGAACTCTGCCGTGCTAAGGAAAAACGTCATACGAGCATTCAGGCGTTGCCATATCTCCTTCAATAAAAACCGAAATCACTGGGGAAATTTGGAATATTTTTCGTTCAATTTTTCGGATAATTTGGCAGGGACTTTAATCTAAAATATCTGTAAATGTCAAGGAAAACTATGTTTAACTCTCCTCAAAAATGCATGTTTTATCCGGGGAAATTTGGCAACTCTCGAATGTTCATACGGCGTTTTTCCTTGGCATGAGAGTTCTGATGGCCCGAGGGGACTATACTTCTAAAATAATAATCCCTCGGAAAGAAAACCAAGATATCTACATTGCCGCGCTGAGAAAAAAACTTCGTATAAAATATTAATTTTTGAATAGAGCTCTGAACATTACTTCTTTATAAAAATAAATATCTTCATCCGTTATTTTTTGAAGTTTTATTAAAAACTGGGAACTTTTTTATTTCAATTCAATTGTTCAGGAAAAAATTCAATTTTGTTTTATTCAAATGGTTCCGGAAGAATTGCGTGAAAAATCTGCGGGGTTGGGATTTAGGAAATTTTGATAATCCAAGAGCTTGACAAATTGAGTAATTTTAGGAAATTTTGGACAGACAAAATCTTGAATGTATGGGGTAACTCAAAACATATTCTGAAATTTCAATTCCAACGCGAAACTCGCTAGATTTTGGAATTGAGCTAGAAAAATGCGAGCACTGCTTGAAATTTACGACGGAATGGTGCAACAATTCTTGGCATATCCTAGAGAACAAAATATGTATCATAAAACAATAACAAATTCAAGGATTATGGCACATACCTGAGAGTTGGTCATATCTGCGGTCGACTTCTACGAAAGGGGTACAACTTAGAGGAAGATAAATGTCATGCCAAAACGATAACTAACTATCAACAAGCTAACAACACGCATTCACCAAAACTGAAAAGGAAAGAAACAAAAAAAAAAAAAGATACTGTCAATTTTACGGGTAAACTAAGCTTTACAGCATCATTTACAAATGTACACAAATGAGTCAAAAACAAAACATGAGAATAGGAGAAATAAACGAGTCAAAACTTGAACTTTGTCATGCTACGAGGCCCCATACTCGAGACACAGAACCTCGAACGGGGAGAGAAAATTTTACGAAGATAACTGGATAAATAATAAACGAAATATTCCGTGAACTGGTACGCGCGTTATCTCTTATCCTGAGTGATCTCATTATGAATTTGTAAATATTGACACGGAGAAAATGTATCATCAGAGAAAATCCTGTCAATTTGAGGTTAGTCACTTCAGAATGCAATGCTTCGCGATGACGAAAGTTCAACGAAAATAGGAGATGCAATTTACGTTTTCAAAAATTTCCGATACGGAGCGAACGGGTGTGAATTTCAGTTACCAAAAATAAATAAAATAAATGAATAAATAAACGAATGAATAGGTTCCGGGAGAGGGTGAGTGATGGATGATGATTTAGAGCTTATCATCACCAAAAGCTCAACGCTGAGTATGTTGTCATATCGATGGCTGAAGTTGAGAGAAAAATATTTTCGATTAAAACATTGCGAATCGCTGCGTCGAGAGAGGTCGGACATGAAATTTTTGACTAAAACTGCAAATTTTTATGTTTATTTCGTCAAATTTTACATTTAAATAGGTTCTATGAGTAGAAAATTTCACGAGGAAACTGATGGAACCACTTTTAGAACCTTAAAGTTTTGTTTAAGCAGAGTTACGAGCTTTCAAAGTTTCCAAATTTTGTCCGACCTCACCTACTGACTCGATGTATTGTGCGTCGATTGTTTTTCTTTCCGGTTAAAGCCAACTGAACAATCACTTTCCCTTGATTTTTTTTTGTGAATTTTCTTCAGTCATTCGAGGATATTCATAAGTAATTTCCAAAAGATCAGTTTTACATAACAAAATAAAACATTCGAAAATTTAGAAACGTTGCAAGGGAAATAAACGTTTTTCGACTTGGGCAAATCAATATTGCATATGATAGGTAAACCGTGTAAATTTGTCCATCTCCACACAGTCTAAATTAGGTAGAACCGGAAAAAAAGGTCTACTTCTGTTCTCGGAAATGGAGTAATTTCAAACCCGACTGAAATTCTTTCAACGTGACTTTAATTTATTGAAATAGCTAGAATTCTTCATAATTGTAATTTCCGGAAAATATTCCGAAGAATTTTTGAATTTCTTTTAATTTTCACTTGATTATCGATAATGTTTTTGAGCGAATGTTTCACAAAACTTCGCTTTAAACTATCAAATTGTTTACTCTTTTGTTGTTTCAACAAGTCGTCACCTTCCGGCCAAAATATCAGAAGCGCCATGCGACGTTCAAAAATTTCCGCCGCTTTTTTATTTTTTTACAGAGAAAGTGTAGGCTGAATCTGTTTGAGAATTTCACGGTAAGTTATCGGCAGAACAAAGAAAAATCAGTGAAATTTTCGGACAGCTCCGTTGGACGATTTCTCTGTTTCGCCCGTCGTAATTAAAGAAAATTCATGTAATTTGTTGTAACTCTTACTGAAAATTCTTTAAGATTTTACAATGCTGAAAACGTAGAATTTCAAGAAATTCGCCCAATAGTTTCCTCTCTTAATAAAAAATTAGCTTTGGAGATTCTGAAACAACGTAACTAAGAAATTCCCTTTTTGCACCCAACACTGGAAAAAAAAAACACATTGGATCTAGAGTCTAGACTCTTGAAAACATCGACAAGAAAAAATACTCTTGATTCAATCGGATTTTTGCTTAGATCAAGAACCAAGCCTCTTAATTTGAGTGGATTTCCTTTTGATGTAAGCTTAAATCTGATTGAATCAAGAGTCCTTTTTCTTGTCAATGTTTTCAGGAGTCTGGACTCTAGATCCAATGTGTTTTTTTTTTTTCCAGTGCTTACCGAATATTCTTCAAGATTTTACAATGGTGAAAACGTAGAATTTCAGGAAATTCGCCCAATCGATTCCTCTCTTAATTAAAAATTAGCTTTGGAAATTCTGAAACAACGCAACTGACAAAAGCCCTTTTTGCACCCAACGCTTCAATTATTAAAAATTTAAATACGTGACAATCATGAGTATACCTTGATTTCAACTCGACTACGGTTCCAACTATTTACGTATCCAGTTAGGGCACCGAAACGCGCACCACACGATATTCCACGGTGAGTGTAAAACAAATTATTTGATTAACATAAAACTTTTTTAGAACAGTTTTGATCAAATCCCGAATTTCGGAAGCACCTTTTCAATCACGATAAAACACGCCGAAAACCCGATGAGTGACAACGAGGAAGTATCCCGTCAGGAAGGCACGAGACGACTGAAGACTGACGAGATAAGCGACCGCGTCGATAGGAGCACGAACTCACGAAGCGAACGCAGTGGAGTGCGCGGCGGGCAGTGCGCTACTGTCGGATGATAAGCATAAAAGCGCCGCGCCGCGCGCCGGACACCGCGAAGCGCCCCCGCTTGGCGCCAGCCGCGATCCAGGACTCCAGGAGGGGGTAACGCTCTAGGTAGCGGCTCATCCCACCCCCTTTTAATTTCGTTCGCGGCGCTGTTGCCGCCGTTACGCCGGACGCCGGTAAAAAAAAAAATGAGAAAATTCCCAGGTTTTTACGCGAGGTTAATTCGTCGTTTCCTGGACGAGGAACGTAACTGCAATCCAAGGTTGTGAAACTTACTCGAATTCAATTTTAGAGAAGAATGTACCTGTGCAATTTATGCTCTAAGTATTTATGTTCAAGCATTACGTGACACAGGGATGGGAAGGAGGGGGGAGGAGCGGGAGGAGGAGGAGGAGAGGAAGAAGGGGGGAGGGGGACTTTCAAAACAAAAGTACAAAAAATTGAAAATCCCGCCCTCCCCAAGAGAATCTTCTTGACGCGTGATTTAAATTTTTTGAAAATTGGGGGGTGTCAGACTAGCAATGCGTAATTCAAAAGGGAGGGGTGTAGGATTGAGTTACGGGTGCGTAACGAGGGGGGAGGGCTAAAAAAAAAATCGATTTTAAATAGGTTTTTGGCACCGAAAAGTCGATTAAAGCGGATCGATTTCACGAGGTCGATTAAAAATCGGACTCAATTTTTCGAGCCGAAATCGAATTATTGAAAAAAAAAAAATCGAAATCCTACGTTCATGTGTCACACAAGGCCTGGGTCCTCTGAAAACTGAGTTCCACTTCAAGTTCAGATTTAGAGGTGGTTGTGTCTTTGGCGCCGAACTTCGATTTTTAAACTTTCTAAAATCAATTTTTTTCATCCGATTCTAAAATCGAATCGATTTTTGACCGAAAATCAAATCGATTTCCAGGAATCGATTCATTCGAAAAAATCGCCACCCCTACCCTTTCCCTGCGGACGGCCACACACGCCCCTTCACTACAGCCTCAAATCATAAGAAAATCCCTCGGACTTGCACGCGATACGGCATCCCTCCAGGGACGATAAAGGGACTTCCGGCTCGTGAACGCGCGGCGTGTTTGCGGGATTGCTTCCGGGTTTTTCCGGGTCCCGCGGGAGCGTCCGGGATCAAGGAAAGTGGACGCGGGGGAGGGGGGGTAGGGGGGCGCGACGAAATATGGGCCCACTACGCCACGCGGCTCCAACGAAACTGGGGCACAACCGTGCTGCCGTGCTAAGGAAAAACGCCGTATGAACATTCGAGAGTTGCCAAATTTCTCTTGATAAAATGTTTATTTTTAGGAAAATTATGAATATTTTCCCTTGAAATTTTCAGACACATTAGATCAAATTACAATCAAAATTATCTGAGAAATTGGCAGAAAAATATTCAACAAATTTCCTAAAAATTAGTGATTTGCCAAAGGAAATTTTTCAACGCCTAAAGGCTTATACGGCCTTATTTTTCCTTAGCACGGCAGTACGGTAGAACGCTGTATGAACATTCGAGAGTTGCCAAATTTCCATCGATACAAATGTTTATTTTTGAGGAAATTCATGAATATTTTTCTTTGAAATTTTTAGGAACTTTAGGTCTAATTACGAACAAAATGATCTGAAATACACTGGAAAAAAAAACACATTGGATCTAACGTCCAGACCCTTTAAAACATTAACAAGAAAAAATACTCTTGATACAATCAGACTTAAGCTTGAATCAAAAGGAAATCCGCTAAAATTAAGAGGCTTAGTTCTTGATTTATGCAAAAATCCAATTGATTCAAGAGTATTTTCTCTTGTCGATGTTTTTAAGAGTCTAGACTCTAGATCCAATGTGTTTTTTTCCAGTGTATTAGAGGAAAAATATTCATGAATTTACCAGGAAATTCGTTTTATTAAGGAAATTTGGCAACGCCTGAAGGTTCATACGGCGTTTTCCTCGGCACGGTAGCGCGGGTCTTACGCTCACTGGGCGCGCCGCGAATTTTCTTTACGGGGGAGTTTTCCGAGCAAACACGTGTAATAACCCTTGCCCTGGAAACACGGGGTTCATTCTTTTATTTGAAAGGAAAACTATTCTGCCGTGCTACGAAAGAACGCCATATGAGCCTTCAAACGTTGCCAAGTGTCCTCCGATGAAAACCGAATTTACCGGAAAAATTGCGAATATTATTTTCCATGATTTTCAGACAATTTTGTGCGCAATTTAATCGAAAATATCTGAAAATTTTGAAGAAATATATGCATGAATTTTGTCAAAAATACATGTTTTATCAAGGGAAATTCGGCAACTCTTGAATGTTCATACGGCGTTCTTCCTTAGCACGGCAGTATTTAGGATCCCCCTCGATTCCGGACGAATTTTCTGAGAGTATGGGATTAAAACTACTGTTCCGGGCTATCGGAAGGCGACAGCCCTAACTTGGTTTCACAATCTAGGTCAGAGGTATAACGAGACATTTTTTATGGGGGGGGGGGGGGGGGTGTCTACGATAAACAATTTCTCGAAGAAGGAGAGTCCAACCCCACTCTCAGCATAGCTGGGGGCATGTAATGTTTGTCCGTCTCAAAGCTTTCAATTGAACCGTTTATTTTCCAAATCACGTAAGCGCCAAAATTGCGAATGCGAGAAAAACAAGAAAACCCGTTTTATTAGATTAGTCGTATTTTGTTCGGAGGCAACACTCGCAACATGTTGTGATAACAAGCAGCAATCGCATTTCGTTCGAAGTTGTTCGTGTTGTGGGGGGGGGGGGGGGGCGGGCCGGATTAAGGGGGGTGGCCACATGGGCCGCGGCCCATGGCGGCAAATCTAAGGGGCGGCAAAAATTTGCAATTTTTTAAGTGTAGGTATAAAAAAATCGGATTTATAAAAACAAAATTACAAAAGAGAAAAGGCGAAAAAATCTCCCATTTCCTGAGAGGATAGTAATTTCTAATTTTGTCGTCTCTTAGTGATACAAGAGACGGCACCCTCAATAAGCCGAGTTACGAGAGAAACCAACACGCAATTTGGTCTAGAACGGCGCGACTTAGAGAGAAATGATAACGAGGACTTGAGATGAAAAGGAGAAGCTCTCGGCGCGGCGATCGGCATGTAACATATATTAGCGCCTACAAGCCTACACGAATACTTCACGCATTGCGTCCAACACAGTGCGGTCATTGCGGTCAGCGTGAAACAGATAGCGCCTAAAGAATACATGGATACTTCACGCATTGCGCCAAACACAGTGCGGTCAGCATGAAACGCATAGCGCCTACAAGTCTGTGTGAATACTTCACGCATTGCGTCCAACGGTCCGTCCGGTGCGGTCTGCCCGGCTTATTTTTGCGCGCAAAATTTGGGAGCCCCTGCACTCCCTGCAGCAACATTGTTGTACAAGAACTGCAACGTGCTCAAAGCAATTCGTTATTATGTTGTTCAAAAAAGCAAAGCTGTTTTCTGACTTAAAATAGGAAGTTGCTCTCTCATTGGTTGTTCAGAATCGCGTAAAAAAAAACAGGAAAAAACGGAAACATTTTGTTGTTTCGAACAAAGCACGACTCTTCATTAACAATCATCGAATTCTAGAAAATGTATGTTCTTTTAGAGGGCTATTTTGAAATCAGACATGATTGCTTATACCAGAGAAAACGAAGGAAAACCAACCCTTCTACCACCAAAACAGAGATTGGCGCTTACATGGTTTGGAAAATGATCGGTTGAATAGGACTAAATTTTGCAATTCCTACTACCTACGATTTCTGACTCATACGTAAAAACAACTACGTGCCGAGGGAAACTAAAGGTACATACGTTGTTCCTAAACTGAGCCAGAAATCGTAGTTCCTAATTGCTAAATGTAGTCCAATGTTAGTTACAACTTTTTTAACTCAAGTCATGTGTGCTACTGTGGGGTCAGTAAACCTACCGTGTCCAGTAAGGCTTATCCTCCGGAAAAAACGGCAGCCCGACACGTTTTCAAGCCCGGAGTCATTTTTAACGCAATCGACGTTACGGGCTTATCGGGCGTTATCACTATTCTCGCACGTAAACCGCGCGGTGATAACGTGGTATAGAATACAGCGAGAGTATGGCGAGGGGTGAGGGGGGTGAGGAAAAGAGAGAAAAAAAAACCGATTTGCTGCCCGGCTGCTGAGATTGCGCTTGATATGAATCATCGAATGAGTTTTTGAATTTACAAAACATGATCCGTGGTGTGACAACGCGCCATTAGGAAAAAGGAGCTGAAGGCCGGCTTTCACGCTATGCTTGATGGGTAAGCCTGATGACGTTTCGGATTCCTGGAATGGATCGTATTCGATACATCGAACGGGTGAGATTGTATCGATATCGATTGGTTCAACATGTAAACATACACGGAGAAAAAAACCTCGTGCGTGGGACCCGAAGTTTAGGTCAAATGGATCTCTGAAGTTTTCGGATTGAGCATCTGAACACTTTAGGTCTAGCTGTCGAGGTTCGGATCACACATCTGAAACTTCAGGTCTTACATCTGAAGTACTTCAGATGTGAGAGCCGAAGTTTTTCGGATGTGAAAACCGGAGTACTTCAGATGTAAGAACTGAAGTTTCAACTGTGTGATCCAAACCTCAGCAGCTGGACCTAAAGTGTTCAGATGCTCAATCCGAAAACTTCAGAGATCCATATGACCTAAACTTCGGGTCCCACGCACGAAGTTTTTTTCTCCGTGTAGCCTCAGAAGTCAATTTCGAAATCTGAGGGAACGGGTTTTTTGTGATAAATACCTATATGTATAATCACAACTTTTTTTTCGGGGGGGGGGGGGGGGGCCCTTTGGGCAGCAGGGACTTTTGAATGATAGGGTTCTCCCATTTTAGCACCCTAAATCATCGTATTCTACGCGATCGGTCACTTCCATTCAGGGATTTAGAGCTGAGGTTTGAGGGAGCATCATAAACGGAGCCGCATCGGCGCGCGAGGCGGAGGCCCGGCGCGGACTTTCATGCCGCTTCGATCAGTGCGCCGGGGGAGCGCATATGCCGTTGAGGCGGCTTCACCTGGTGAAGCCGACTCCCGGCTCCTTTTCTGATGCTGCATCAGTTTTGATGCTGAGTCCAGCATCAAAATTAGCGGCCTCAATTAGCAGACGCGTCGGACGCCAGCTCCCCGGGCCCGGCTGCCGGTCGGCTAATTGCACGGGGCTGTGTTTTCAACCCTTCCTCGGCGTCCACTTCTTAGAACTTTCCTCCTCCCTCCCGCTGTCCTCTCACCTGTAGAACCCTTCTCCTCCGCGGTCACCTCGACGGTTCACCCTCTTCCTGGTTTCATTTCGTCACTCTCACTTTCCACAGATTCACCACCTTCCGAGTTCGTTGCGATACATCCGCTTACACATTGTGCGTCCTAGGCTTGCGGATAAGCTGCCTACTTATTTCAGCGCTTCGCGCTTCTCGTGGCACGGCAAGGCAGCAAGGCACCCTCCGTTACCTTAACATGCGCTACTCCGTTTTTTTAAACTTTCTTTCGCTCTCACTAAAATGTTACTCCCTCACATTTGAACGGATTTAAACAGAATTATCCTGAGCCCACTTCAGGTTGCTGCAAGTTTTCTCTTGGAACTAAAACTAGAATACATACATACGACGGCGGGGAGAAAAATTATGCACTCGCGTAATTTTTTCTGTAGCGCGGCGTTAATTTATTGCAAGGGCACCAAAAGTCTGCCGGTTTCTTTTGTTTATGTACTTTTAGAAAATCTTATGCTTTATTGTGATTTTTTAAATTAGTATTTTTTATTTTATCATATCATGCTTTATCTTGAGCCACGTTAGGTCATTTTTAAGTGAAGAAATTCTAGGAATGAGTCCACCCAAAGAACTCGATACTGATATCAAAAGTGCTTTCGAATGCGCGATATTTTTCCTCTGAAAAAAACTTCATCTTTAATACGTTGAATTTCTTTGTCAAATTTGATACATGACTTCTTTAGTCTCATGACAAGAGAAGTGCGATTTCAAATTTCGGAAAAAAATGACGAGTTGCTGAAATTATGGAACGAATTGATGCGATATATCGCTCGTCGCTCTGACACAAAGTATGGCTTCCTTCGAATCACCTTAAGTTTTAATGTTCTGCAAGTATCAGTGTGTCATAACATTTCATTATTTGTACTTATTTTCGAATTGCCGGCAAAAAAGTAAGTGTGTGAATGACCTATAAAACAACGAGTAGATACTTCCAAAGTTGCCAGATTGTGCCACAAAATGTGAATATTTAATATGGGTTTAATTGAAGAAAAGTGCTGATTTTCAGCATTATCTGGCGACTTCAGATAACCTGTGAAAGAAGGCATAAAAAATTGAAGTCTGAAGTTGCCTTTTTTTTATAGAAAATCCCACTCTTTCCTGAAACAATTTCCTGTAAAGTTCATCAGAGTTATTGTATTTCATTTGAATATATTTTATTTTTCATTTCTTATTGTTGCAAATTGTGAAGAAAGGCAAAAAGTGACAACTTATGCGGAGAAGACGATCCCGGGGGGGGGGGGGGGGGGGGGGGTTTGTTCCTAGACGGCAAATCTCCGCAGTAATAAACGGAACGACAAGATCTCTATTTTTCAAAGTCCATGCGGCCCTTGCACAACCCAACCTAATACTCTGTCTCATTGAGCGTCTCGACTTCTCAGGTTCTCGACCGGGGAAGGGGGACTTTCGATTTCAAACGAGATCGGCGAGAAAAAGAGGTGTCCTCCTGGCGAGACGATGAGACGAGGCGTGGGCCACCGCGCCGATGGGAAACGTAAACAAAGGGGTGTTCCGCGAATTCATCGCCGAGTCCGAGGCATGGACCAAGAGAATAAATAAGGACCCCCAACTCCGGTTAGCGCTGACATCAGCGCTCCCTGGCAGAGGGTGTGTAGTGAACTAAAACCGATGATTGGGTCTTCCTGTTTATATTTCCATGCACCACCTATTTAGGCTTATCACTCAGTAGTGCTCATAGAAGTTTCTAGATCCTCGTATCCTCGTGGTCGCCCTGCAGTTTTGAAGAGTTTAGTGTGAAAAGTTTCCCATTTTCATTTCAATCTTCGTCAGTCTTCGTGTACATAAACTGGTATTAATGTGAAGTGTTATTTCTAACCGTTTTACTCAGCAGCAACTGCTGTTGAGAAAGCCAAAGGAAGTGTATATGTAGTGTGCAGCAGGAATCAGGATTGTACTTTTAGCCGAAGGCGCCTCTCTGTTAAGTGAAATCTTTTTAGTGAGAAATAGTGTTGTACTGATAAAAATCAACTGAGTGTCACAAAATCAAAGATACTTGACTTCAAGCATTACCTTTAATTTGATTATTAGCAAGTCTCTTTGATTCTGCGTCAGAAGTTGACTGAATCATCTTTGCTCGTGTTTTGATAAGATACTTCAAATCAAAGTCTTTCGCATTGACCTCTGCCGAAGGTATGTATCTATACAATTTCATTAGTTTGCGAAAGTAAAATGTATTAAAGTATCTACACAAATAAATAAATCATAGATAAACAAAGAACATTGCATGGAATAACATACTATAGAGGTACGATCGTGGACCGCTGCGGCGTTAGTTCACCGCACCCTCTGCCAGGTTCGCTGCGAGCGCGCGTTAACGGTTTTTAACACAGGGTAGTATAGGGAGTTGGGAGTCCTTATTTATTCTATTGGTCCATGTCCGAGGGTCGCGGTCTTCTGGGACAGCCCCGTCGGTAATTAAGCTGGGTGGCGGGTCCGAAAATTAAGGCCGTATCGGGCCGCAAGCCGACGGTCCGGCCTCAGAGGCTGAGGCCCCATGAGCCAGCATCAAACCTCAGCATCAGCGCTTGAGGCTGGCTCGGTCGGCTCTCCAGCATCGGGCTTCAATGCCCGAAGCCGGCGGCCGGCAGGTTGAGCGCATCAGGCTCGGAGCCGTATGCCCGAACGGCCGCTACCTGGGCATACGGCATTGATGCTGAAGCTACGAGTTGATGCTATACAGCATAACCTCATGAGGCGCCTCAAATGCCTGCTTCCATTATTGCGTCACGGAAACTCCTTTCCTTATCGCCCGCTCTCATTGTTTGCCCAGTCAACCCTGTTCAAGCTTCAAACTCGTTTGAAACCCCTCCGATGTTTGACTAGGACAAATCGATTCGCCTGTGAAAAGGGAAAGCGCCTCGTTGCCGTGTCTCCCACTAGGTGGCGCTAAGTCGGGACTCGCACCTGTTTTCTCGCGGCAATTCGGCTACTTCCGAAAACGCTTTCCACGACCTTGGGTCCAGTGTCGAGGCGATAGTCGACTAACGATATTATCCCATTTGAAGCTATGGTAAAGAATCGATTATTAAGGTGTGAATTTCGAACGCCTTGATAATCGATTTTTTCCATAGGTTTGAATGGTGTATCAATCGATACATCGCAATCCTCGCGTTTATGGTTCGAGATTCGGCAAAAGTTGAGTAAGGGTGAAATTTGGGCGACTTTTTTATGATTATCCTTGGAAGTTTAGGCGTAACGGAATGGTAAAGCAATCATCCGCTGCGCAGTATATGTAAGCTGTACGATTATGTTGAGTGGCTCGATAGATCTGTCCTAGATTCCAGAAAGTTTTTAGGGAGCTTAAGAATAGGTCAATGTGAGGCATTTCCGTCTCTTTAGGTCTCTCTGCCGAAAGTCAGTATCGGCCGTAAAGTATATTAACTTCGTAATATACCCTGAGTTTCCCTGACCTCCGAACAGAACTCCTACTATATTTTCAAACCCCAATTCCTCGGTCCATTCCAGTTTATATATAATCTTTACAATTGGTAGAAATGTAATCTTCATTCCCGTTTGCGACACTGTGGAGGCCTAAGATACGGGAACCAATCAGAAATGGATTTGCATTGTCTCAACTCTCAGTATAAGGGGACTCAGCGTTTAGCAGAAAGGAACTATGCCACATCAAGTGTTGCCAAATCTAACTTGGCAATTTAATTTTTTACGTAAGAACGTTTGCGCGGATTCTTTTGAAATTTTTAAGAAATTAGCCTTGTTGCACTGGGCAAAAAATTCATCGAAATTTGCGCCAAAATCCGCACCAGTTTTCGTTTAAAAAATTATATTGCCCAATTTAATTTGGCAACAGCTAATGTGACTTGGTCTCTTTCTGCTTAACGCGGTCGAGAAGCGGAATTTGCTAAACGAAATCACGTTTCCAAAGCTAGTTTCCCTTCAATTTTTCGGATATGCACCACGCACATCCTGAGAACACGAATAGTTGCATGCAGTCATCTTTGATGGATTCGCATTGTCTTAACTCTCAGTAAAAAGGGTCTCTAATTTCGAGTAGGTTTCAAGTTCCAGGGTGAGAATTCGAGCTCATCGAAAAGCCATTCCAAACCTCGGTAATGATCTCCGTGACACCGGATCGATAATTATAATTAAACGGTAATCGTCAACACCCTGTTACTGGAGCCCGGCTCTCGCTGGCTACCGGCCTAGCGGAGTATCAGGCCGGCTCATCGGTTTTCTAGCCCGAGCACGACACGTCAATCTGATTAGAAAATTGTAATTCGACGCGTGTTGGAACCCCGACTGCCAACTCCGATACGATCCCCCCGAGAACTTTCCCCAATACTCCCGTGCTAAGGAAGAACGCCGTAAGAACATTCGAGAGTTGCCAAATTTCCCTTGATAAAATATGCATTTTTGACAGCATTCATGCATATTTTTCCTTGAAATTTTCAGATATTTTAGATTAAATTGCATACAAAATTTTCTGAAAATTTTGGAAAATAATATTCGCAATTTTCCTAGTAAATTCGGTTTTATTGCAGGCAAATTGGCAACGTCTGAAGGCTCATACGGCGTTTTCTTCAGCACGGCAGAATAGCAGCTTACGAACGCCTGTCACGGGATTGACGAGTATCTGGAAATACGCCTTGTTCTTGTTCGTCCCCAAGTTTTGTTAAATTGACGGGAAATACTGCCGCGCGTGCTAAGGAAAAAGCCGTATGAGCCTTCAGACGTTGCAAAATTTCTTCCGATGAAAACCGAATTTATTGGGAAAATTGCGAATATTTTTTCCAAAATTTTCAGAAAATTTTGTACGCAATTTAATCTAAAATATCTGCGAATTTTGAAGAAAAATATGCACGAATGTTGTCAAAAATACATGTTTTATCAAGGGAAACTTGGCAACTCTCGAATGTTCATACGGCGTTCTTCCTAAGCACAGCAGGATAGCAGCTTACGAACGCCATCACGGGATTGACGAGTATCTGGAAATATGCCTCGTTCTTGTTCGTCCCTAAGTTTTGTAAAATTGACGGGAAATAGGCGTGCTGTAAACTTCAGCTAGCGCGAAAAAAAGGCCGATTCCTACAGAATATGCCTAATAATCACGATGAGCGCATTGGAAAATGCCTGAAATAAATGCCTGTAATTTTAATTAAACTCTAAAAATTTCAGAGGTACCCTCAAAAATAACTAGGTAATCGCGAGAGACTTGGCAACATTCGAATGTTCATACGGCGTTTTTCCTTGGCACGAGGGAATGACACTATGATTTAAGCGCGTTTCGCGAGACAACTTTTTACCAACTCCCACCCCCGACAGGGTGGGGGGAGAGGGGATTCCGAGTTTTCCTTTTACGACCCCGTAGGTGCCGGGGCTCCGTCTGGGTCGCCGGAAAAATTATCGAGGAGGGAGATAAAGAAAAAATCGATCCCTCAGCGAGCAGGGAAAAATGATAAAAACTCCGGCTCCCGTTTTTATGCAAGGGGTTTATTACTTATGTATCTCGAGTTCGTATCGCGGTACGGTTAACTGCTGCGCTTAGCGTGGACTCTGGGCTTGTGTGCGTTTCCCGGGTCAGTGCACCTTTCGTCGCTCCTCTGACGTAAGGACGTATCTCGATTTCCGCATGAGCCCCAGAAGGCATGGACTTATATGTAAAATAGGGCTCACGTGAAAATTAAGTTACGCCCGTACGTCAGAGGAGCGACGCTTTGTCCCGGCCGCGCCGCATGGCGCCACTCTTGGCGGAAAAGCCCTGCACTCTCAAAGGGAGGGTTTTCGATTCCGTGGTTGTTGTCAAACGCACGGCGACTCCTGTAATAATTCTAGTCTAGTGCGCATGTCTATAGACTCGACGGACGCCACTGTCAATCGGAGTGTTCGTTTGACAATGGCCTCTTGAGGTTGACCGGTTAACGAGAATGCACGCTTCGACGAGAGGCGTCGAGAGGCAGATTTGTGACCAAAGGTAAAATATGACGGACAATGCGCCTATTGCAAACTTCAGCTAGAGCAGAAAGAAGAGTTGTTGATGACGGAAAATGGCCAGGGCTGCCACAGTCAGGGAATACCGGGAGAGCCGGGAAATGTCAGGTAATTGTAAAAAGTCAAGGAAAACCTGGAAATATCAGGGAAAGTGATGAAAGTGTATGGGAAAAATTTGGTAATTCACGTTCCTTCGCTTTCTAAACAGAGATGCCACAGTCAGAGAATACCGGGAAAACCGGGAAATGTCAGGGAAAATGACGAAAATACCAGAGAAAAATTGATAACCTTTATTTGTTTCCTGGAAGGGAATTGACGTTTCGAACAACAAAGCCCGAAAACTACTTCTAATTATGTTTCATTGACCATCTGGCAAATCTTCAATTGTCGGGAAATTTCACAAAAATGTGCCAGGGAAATCAGGGAAATGTCAGAGAATTTCGTTTTCCGTATGTAGTGACAATCCTGAATGACTCAAAAATCACGATGAGCATAACAGAGAAGTCTCAAATACACTCCGAACTTCACAATCTGCGTACGAAATATGCGTTTTTTTAAGCTTCCCGCTTCAAAAACGAAACTACAGCACAGGTGAACATTTCATAAGGGGAGTCGTGAAATTTATCTAATTTTCATGAAAACAAGACACATGAGAAAGCCGTAATTGCGCAAAAAATGACGCAGTCTCAGGCAAGACAGCAGTAAGTGACAATACTCTTCCAGAGAGCCAATGAAAACAGTGCTTTCAAGTAAAGTGCCGCCTTTTGGCCGCCTTCTTCTGCCGATTTCTTACCTGAAAATGTGTTTGTTGTGCGTCCAAAACGCAACTACGGAAGCATGCAGTAGATAGTTACGGCTGTCTTGCCTAACAAGAACCAAGCATGAAAATGAAAAATACCCTCTTTATATATTTGAATTAAAATCAGTCGAATTTTAATCATCTCAACGATTTCTATGAGTCCTTCGGACGATTAGTGATAGCTAGTAGATAGCTAGCTTTGCTAGGAGAGATAACTTTTCGGGAGGTTTTTCAAAATCTTGTGCAGAGAATACACTCGTCGAAAGCCCGGACAATTCAGAAGGCGCTCAAGTCGCTTGTAGTGATTTTCAGAGGCTATACATACTTGATTACTCGGACCGATTTAATGTCCATGAATGACAACAACCTTGTTGTTTAATGACGGCGCGAATCATTGGATCATGGGTTTCTACGCAGCGAATCCTCCAGAACGATGCATTTAACGACTCAGATCGTAAACGGGAATGTTGGTTGTTAAACTTGCCGAAAATATAATCGGGTTTCGCATTCCTGGCCGAGAACCGAAGCATGTTGAGATGATCCGCGGATTCGGGCTGATGGCTGAGTGGGTGTGCAGGAAATTAACTTGCCGATCCGTAGGAAATTGGTGAAACTTTTCATCGCATACTGTGTAGTCGTACAAGGTGAGGCTGATGGTAGATGGGAGAAACTGACACGTATCTCGATTGCTGTGTTCCAAAGTTTTCTTGCAGTAAATCGTCGCCCCTGTGCGGTAAGGGCACATCCCAATTTCCTCATGAGCCGTGTTTCACATATAAATCCATGCTTTTTAGGGATCATGCAGAAATCGAGATACGTCCTTACGCCAGGGGAGCGACGAATGACTCGTAGCACACGTTGCGCACAGGGAAAACATGAGAAAGTAACTCTCAAACCGATGAACACGCAGTTCGAAATAAGTAACTTTTTTGCAAATTTAAAACACTCCGGTTTCAACAATGCGGTTTATGACGTCATCCACCGCGGAGGTGATACCCCTCGTTTCTGCCACCTTGATTCATCCCAGTTTCACGTTGATTAACCAGAAAAATGTGTTTCCCTGACCAATGAAAGCACACTGGAAAAAAAAACACGTTGGATCTAGAGTCCATACTCTTAAAACATCGACAAGAAAAAATACTCTTGATTCAATCTGATTTTTGCTTAAGTCAAGAACCAAGCCTCTTAATTTGAGCGGATTTCCTTTTGATTTCAGCAAAAATCCGATTGAATTAAGAGTATTCTTTCTTGTCAATGTTTTCAAAAGTCTGGACTCTAGATCCAATGTGTTTTTTTTTTTCCAGTGCAAGGTGGCAGAAACGAGGGGTATCACTACCGCGGTGGATGACGTCATCAAATGAATTGGTCAGTTGCGCTAGTCACAGAATTGTGTTGTGATGCTAGATTCATGTAGATTAGCTAAAAATATTAAGTTCCGTCCAAACCGCAAATGTCTACGTTCAATATTGATCGAGATACCGCCCTTTGAAAAGTTGGGTTTTTGACGTCATCCACCGCGGTAGTGACATCCTTGGTTTCCACGTAGAGTAACCAGTGCTAATGTGTGTCTCCCCGACTGATAAAACCGAGGTGTAAGAAACCAAGGGTGTCACTACCGCGGTGGATGACGTCAAAAACCCGACTTTTCAAGGGCGATATCTCGGTTAATACTGAACGTAGAAAGTTGCGGTTTGAACAGATCTTAATATTTTTAGCCAATCTAGGTACATGAATCTAGCATCAAAATACAATGGACCACTAGACAAGGTACGAATTCAAGCATTCTGATACATGTTTCTTAACCAGAATTTCACGTAGAACACGATTTGCGCAACGAAAACTAATGAAACAAACTCCAAACGAAAATATTAACGTTTTTATGTCACATTGGTTACGAGGGATTTGAACTGCCCGCTCACAAGAAACTCAAAGCTCTACTTGAGTCAAATCGCGCACTACAACGGTTTCAACAAGCTTCTCAATCGAGTAATGTTCATTTCCCATCATGTGTTGTTCAAACTATAAGCAATTTGCTACAGCTGAACCAAAGCGTCAAGATTGAGGTTGTCAGATTTTTACATCGCAGAGACTGTCATGATAACGTTTAGCGCGCGATGTGAATCACGCAGAGCATTGAGTTTTCATGAGTGGGTGGTTTGAATTCACGCATCAATAATCATTAAATATCTTAGTTAGGAGTTGATTTCGGTAATTTTCGTTATGCGCGTCGTATTCTACGTGAAATTTTGGTTAAGAATCATGTATCAGAATGCTGAAATTCGTACCTTGTCTAGTGGTCCATTCTGCGACCTGCGCAACCGACCCATTCTTCAAAGTGCGATATCTCGTTTAATGTTGAGCGTAGAGAGTTGCTGCTTAGATAGATCTTATGATTTTCTGCTGATCTACAAGATTAAAGCATCAAAACGCGATTCTGCACTGAAAAAAAAATCTCGGTGTATTTACTAAGAAAAAGGGTAAAATTACCAAGAATTCAGGGTTCTATTTGATCCCAGTTTTTTCTTGGTAAAATTACCATTTATGGAATTGGTAATTTTACCGAGAAATCGCGGTAAAATTATTGAACTTTCTCGGTAATTTTACTGAACCCTGGTAAAAACACCAATATTTTTTATCGATTGTGGTAGAATTGCCGAGATAAAATGGCAAAGTTACCGGGAATTGATTAACAATAAAAGTGGTATTCTTATCTGAAAAAAAAACAGTAAAAATACCGGTTTTTAGGTGAGTTTACCAGTTTGTCTTCGTTAAATTACCAATAATTGGTAAAAAAAGTGAGATGGTAAAGGTACCAACGGACCTTGGTAAAAATGCCGAGAATTTTTTTTCACTGTGTGACCAGCGCAACTGGACCCATTAAAACCCAACCTCTTCCCAGACACGGCCATCTGCCGTCAAACTCGACGAAAACTGGTAGATCCGAGCTGCGAACGCTGTTACAAATCGGTAAATCGGAAGGAACTGGAGTGGCGTTGGGGCTAACCGTGTCACGTAAGCGGTAAAATACCGTGGACGCATTTGCGCGGTTACCGCCGCCGCTGTCAAGATGACTTACTTCACGCCGCCAGGTGCTCGCCGGTGCTGATGATCTGGTTAGCATCTTCACGCTCCGATCGAATTAGGAGCACGTCCGATGCTCCGCTAATACCGCCATCCTCGCGAAAAACGGCCGGAATTAATAAACCACGCTACGTGTTGATTTCGACCTGGTTTCCATGCCGGTCTGGGCATGGAAATGTCTGAAGGTAGGAGGAACAGTTAAGTTATCGTCACTGGAAAAAAAGTTACGGGCTACGTAGACGTACCGCCCGTTCCGGGCTCAGAGGCCGAAATTCCCGGGTGCTGGAGCTGTGGCTTTTATTGCTCCGGGTGTTACGCCCGGAAGTTTCGGTCTCTGAGCCCGGAACGCGGACGGTATGTCTGTAAAGCCCGTAATTACGGCTTCCTTGGCCGGTTTTGAGGCAAGCTGCCTCGCCTAGAGTCTCTTTACGGAGAGTTGAGACAACGCGGCTCATGGATGTCACAAACGGGGATAAGAATTCTTTGCAAATTAGGTTAGGATTGCTGAACCACGTGCTTAACCCCTCGGTCATGAGTTTTCATCGGACGAACGAGAACTTTGACTCCCGCAAAAGCAACTTTTACCCATTCATTGGTGGATTTAGCAAATTGGCAAAATTTTTTCCTCCATTTAAACCTATCGAAATGTATCGATTCTTCAAGGGGCCAGACGCTCCAACAAAAATCGATTATTTAACATAGGTTTTCTGGAGGAACCCGGTGTTGCCAAATCGCTGGATCCGCCTCTGCCCATGGAGAAGATAGAAGTCTCTACACGGAGAAAAAAACTTCGTGCGTGAGACCCGAAGTTTAGGTCATATGGATCTCTGAAGTTTTCGGATTGAGCATATGAACACTTTAGGTCTAGCTGTCGAGGTTCGGATCACACATCTGAAACTTCAGTTCTCACATCTGAAGTACTTCAGATGTGAAAACCGAAGTTTTTCGGATGTGAGAACCGAAGTACTTCAGATGTAAGAGCTGAAGTTTCAGATGTGTGATCCAAACCTCAGCAGCTGGACCTTAAGTGTTCAGATGCTCAATCCGAAAACTTCAGAGATCCATATGACCTAAACTTCGGGTCCTACGCACGAAGTTTTTTTCTTTGTGTAAAATATATTGTCTCCAATCTCATAAAGCATCGTAATCCATCCATACGCAGTCATTTTCATTGCAACACCGCAAACACGCGCAAAGCAAGGACCACTCGAACCGCACTTTCTAGCCGCGCTTTTTTTCCGCGTAAGAACGTGAACGTGCAGGCGTGCAGTGTCGAGTGCGCACTCTCCGATCCGTGTTTTTAGTCCTGTGAAGCTTTCAATTTCACCCGCAGATTAAAACTTTTTTCTTGGGAGGGGGGGGGGGATTTCTACTCACGGCGCGGCGCACTATGGATCGAGTCAATAGGAGAGGTCGGACAAAATTTGGAAACTTTAAACGCTTTTAACTCCGTATATCCAAAGCTTTGAAGTTCCAAAAGTGGTTCCATTGGTTTCCTCGTGAAATTTTCTTCAGGAGGCACCCCTTGAAGTTTAAAATGCGGCGATACAAAAATTAAAATTTGCAGTTTCAGTCAAAAATTTCATGTCCGACCGAAATAATTGACTCGATCCACTGTGCGGCGGTGAGAGCGGGAAGTGGCGCTCGAATGGAAACAAAACGGCGGTGGACAAATCCTAGGAGGGAGGATTATGGGGCTAAGAGGCTCCCTCTCCAGTTACGCAGATCCTAGTCGTCGGGTTTCTTGGATTGAATCATTCGGGTGGTCACGTGGCTCCCAGGATTTCATAGATCGAGGAGGATCAGAAGGAGTCAGAAGATGGGTCGCTTAAACTATCAACTCATTTTGACTTGGGAATACATTTTTCCAAAGGTAAATGGCCCGTAAAACACGCGATGTGCAAATTAAAGACGCGGACACCAAGAAATACGAGGTCGAAATGGCGCAACAACTTAGCGCCGAGCTCTGCTCTAACGCTGTAGGTAAAATAGCACCAACTAAAGGCTGCAGTAATGAGCCCTACAGCTTTAGGACCCAGCCTCACAGCTCTAAAGTCTAGCCTTGTACAGGTTGTAGATGTCAGCCCTACAAAATGTACTTGGTACTATTTTACTTAAAGAGCTAGGGCTTTAGATAGACTCCCCAACGAAGGTGACGTCATCTGGCGGCCTTTCCCACTTAAACACACGTATTTTAGCAGATTAGATCATTTTGTCATATCTCCTCCAATATTTGTTCAATTCATGAATCAAAGGTATTCTCGTGTTCAGTTCACTCAGTAGTTTCCACTTAAACACGAAATTCATCAAATTTCAGATTTCTGACACCTGCAAATTCTCTACGGACATGGCCGCATTCTCCCCTCACAAGTAGGTACTCCACACTGGGAAAGAAAACACATTGGATCTTGAGTCTGGACTCTTGAAAACATTGACAAGAAAAAATACTCTTGATTCAATCAGATTTAAGCTTTAATCAAGAACCAAGTCTCTTAATTTGAGCGGATTTCCTTTTGATTTAAGCTTAAATCTGATTGAATCAAGAGTCCTTTTTCTTGTCAATGTTTTCAAGAGACTGGGCTCTAGATCCAATGTGTTTTTTTTTTTCCAGTGCGCGGCTAAAATGACGTCTGGTAGACCAAAGAGCGTGATACAACTATTTCAACTCTTGCGTAGCCCAAATTGCATAGCTCCCGAATTGAAGGAAAACTGAGTTTATCGCTCATTTTACCTTTTATCACTCGGTTTGTCCGTTTGAATTGATAGCGATTTTTCATAGGAGCATACAACGTTTTGAAAACAGAGTGGAGGGAGCCTCTCCAAAGATGAGAGCACGCATATTCTCAGTTTTTTCAAGAAAAAAATACCACGCGTGGACCGGGGTTTATGCGAGAGGACAGACGCAACGCACGCTTGTGACGTTTGCCGTTCACTGAAAAAAAAAACCACATTGGATCTAGAGTCCAGACTCTTAAAAACATCGACAAGAAAAAATACTCTTGATTCGATCAGATTTAAGCTTAAATCAAGAACCAAGCTTCTTAATATGAGCGGATTTCCTTTTGATTTAAGCTTAAATCTGATTGAATAAAGAGTCCCTTTTCTTGTCAATGTTTTCAAGAGTCTGGACTCTAGATCCAATGTGTTTTTTTTCCAGTGTAGAAAATGAAATTCCCTGGCATTTCCCTGATTTCCCTGACACGTTTGATTAAAAATGCCTCCTTTTTTTCTCTTTTGTATGACCTCCTACACTGGGGAAAAAAAAACCACATTGGATCTAGAGTCCAGACTCTTGAAAACATTGAGAAGAAAAAATACTCTTGATTCAATCGGATTTTTGCTTGAATCAATACGAAATCCGCTTAAATTAAGAGGCTTGGTTCTTGATTTAAGCTAGATTTTGATTGAATAAAGAGTACTTTTTCTTGTCGATGTTTTCAAGAGTCTGGACTCTAGATCCAATGTGTTTTTTTTCCGGTGCAGCTGAAATGACGTCTCTTCTTCAGTATGCAGTTGGATAATCGGAACTCTAACACTTAAAAAACCACTCGAAACGAGAGTAGGGACCGAGGCGCTGGACTCGGTTGCATCTCGCGGGCAGACGAAACCGGCTCGACTCCCTGGAGCCAGGCGGCGACGACGGCGACAGCGATTTAACTTAAATTAGCCAATTTCGACTCAGCTCGAAAGCTGCAAATTGAGTTTGTTTACCTCCGCCCCCTCCCCTCCTTTGTGATTGGTCGGTAAATACGTTTACACACGCCGCCGAATCGGCACCGAAGCTGTCGCGACGCGCTCGCAGGGTGCATTTGCAGGGAGAGGGCGGGAATTGCAACCCTCCAACCCCCCTCTCCGCGGGGATGAAAACCGAGGGTTGTTAGGTCTTTCTAGGTTTTACTATAAAGTTAGGAGCTAGTCTCCTAACTAAACACCACCTACTACACCTAGAGTGCCTTTATAGACAGAGTATGGCCATTACTGTGCTGGTTTTTCATTGATCGCGAGAGAATAGGCTGACACGATGTTCTTACGGCCGTAAATAAACAAAAAAGATGGCTCTTGCAAAGCAAGCGAGTTTGAGGTTATGCACATATACATCCTCCTGTGATAAAGGCAAACGGCAATTTAACAGTTTTTTCATGTGTTTTTCAGGTGTTATTCGTAGCTATGCTAGTTTAAATTGTTGCTGCGGTAAAATTGGAATTTTTGTCATATTTTAGCTTCTTATCAATGTTACGGTGAGTCGCCATCTTGTTTTTTTCTTTATTTATTTATTTATTGATTGGATTTTAAATTTTTTTTCGGTTCCTAAGCCGTTTTTGTCAGGGAAATGTAAGATAATATTTTTTCTTGATAATGGCTAGACGCTCTGCAGGCAGTCGTTGGAATGGGGATAGGACTCGCACGCCGATCATCCGATATTAGTCGCGTCCGGGGCCGTTTTGAGATCTCGAGCGGTCGTAGAAAACTTGCAAGTGGCCGCTGCGGATGATCCACCGAGAGATGTGATTTGTCGAGAGCCATCGAGTATTAATGTCGTCGCCGATCGCGGATACCGCTCAATCTAGTCCCATCGCCGAGCTGAGAGCACTCAACCGTGATTGCCTCATGAAAATTACCCGCTGACTGCTGAGTCGGTTTCGTTTTGCTGCATAGTTCAAAACACCGCCTCGGACGGATCCGGAAAATTGGAAACATCGTTTTTCTCCATTTAAACCTATGGCAATATATCGATTCTTGGAGGGGCCAAGTACTCCGGCAATAATCGATTATTAAACATAGGTTTAAATGGAGGGAATCCGGTTTTGCCAAATTGCTAAATACGCTTCTGGCTGCTTGGAAATGCACGAAGTCGCACTATGGAAACACAGTTTAATAGAAGTAGTTTGAAATTCAACTAGTCTTACAGTTTCTCCTACCAAAAATTCAAAGGCGAGTAAAAATATTTCCAACATGAAAAAAGTCGTTTAACTTCGTTCGTAACGTTGAGTCGGACGGGAGGATACAACTTTAAACCTCCTTTCCTCCGCTCATACTTGACTTCATACTTCCCGGAACTACTTCCGAATTCCCGGACGTTAGAGATTTTCCTGAATTTTCCCAGAAACTTTTGGAATTCCCGACATGTTCAGGATCTTTAGCATTTTCCGGAACTTTCTCGGGACTTTTGAAAAAATCTACAAGGAATTCCGGAACTCTTGCCGGACGTGGAGTAGGAAAAATTGGAGCAAAAAAGCTCCGAATCCTGGAAATTTTGACGGACATGGAACGGGAGCACTAGAGTACTTTCATAGACAGAGTATGGCCATTTCTGTGCCGGGTTTTCATCGGTCGCGAGCAAATAGGCTGACACGATGTTCTTACGGCCGTAAATAAACGAAGGAGATGTCTGTTAGGTATCAGCAAGCAAGTTTGAGGCTATGCACACTTTACATCCTCTTGTGATAAAGACGGAAGGCGATTTAACAGTGTTTCCATGTGTTTTTCGTATGTTATTCGTAGATATGCTAGTTTCAATTGTTACTGCCGTGTAATTGAAATTTTTGTCAAATGTAGCTTCTTATCAATGTTACGATGAGTCGCCATCTTGATTGTTTATTCACGGCCGTAAGAGCATCATGAAGCCTAAAAACTCGTTGACCAATCAAAAAGCGGCACAGTTTTCCTGTAGTATAAAGGTACGAATGGCCATACTCTGTCTATAAAGGTACTCAAGGGAGCACTGCTCCCTATGTAGGCAGGGCCGGATTTACCTACTTGCCGCCGATTGGCCGCTAGTATTTTGCCGCCCCCTTCTCATTCGTTTTGAAACATCAATGAAAAACCATCAAATGAACGTGCCAGCGGGGGAGGGGTGCATAAAACGCGTTTACTGGTGTTGAACACATTTTTTGGGAAAGCCTTGTCAACACTACTAGCAAGAGTTCACGGAGCTTTGCGCAAAAGTTAAGTTTCGTAAACCTATCTCTGTGTGGACAAGGCCTTCCATTCATAAGAAATGAACGAAAAAATTATGAAAGAACAAACATAAATGTGGATTAATGATTTTAACTTCCGCCGCGCCGCCGTGCCTCGCAGACCGCACTGTGATTGACGCAATGCGTGAAGTATTCTCTCAGTCTTGTAGGCGCTATGCGTCTCACGCTGATCGCACTGTGTTTGCCGCAATGCGTGAGGTATTCATGCATTCTTGTAGGCGCTATCCGTTTCACGATGTCCGCAATGACCGCACTCTGTTTGATGCAATGCGTGAAGTATTCATGCAGTCTTGTAGGCGCTAATATGTTTTACATGCCGATCGCCGCGACGAGGGCTTCTCCTTTTCATCTCAAGTCCTCGTCATCATCTCTCTCTAGGTAAGTCGCGCCGTTCCAGGCCAAATTGCGTGGTTGGTTTCTCTCTTAACTCGACTAATTAAAGGTGCTGTCTCTTGTGTCACTGAAAGACGACAAAAGTAGAAATTAATATACTCTCAAAAAATTAGAGATTTTGTCGCCTTTTCTCGTTTGTAATTTTTTTTCTAAATCCGAATTTTTTTTATACCTACATTTAAAAAAATTGCAAAATTTGCCGCCCCCTATAGATTTGCCGCCATGGGCCGCGGCCCATGTGGCCACCCCCTTAATCCGGCTCTGTATGTAGGTACTCCATTCGATAGTAAATTACGGTTCACAAATAAGTAAGGCAAATATAAAAACAGACATGTGACAAAAAATTAAATAAACAAATAAAATAAACAAAGAAATAAATATAAAGCTGGAACTATGAGCTCACGTTCGTTCGTTCGTTTGTTTATTCGATCAGACCTGGCACGGCGGGCGGGCGACCCGATCGGAATCGAGCATGAAAGTAGGTGACGCCGCACAATGGAACAAGTCAGTGGGAAAAGTCGGACGGAAAACTTTTAAAGCTGATCTTTTCGAAAATATGAAACAGAGAAGTTTAAAAGTGCGGTTTCATTTGTTTTTTCGTGACATTTACTTCCAGAAGCACCCCTCGAAATTGAAATTTCGATTAAATCGACGTGTTGCTTGTATCAAAAGAACTAAGGATCTCGATGTTACAGGCATTTTTCCGAAGTTTTTTTGAAACCCCCCAAAAATCAACTTAAAACGACCCAATATTCAAATTTTCACCAAAATGAGTCAGAGGAAATCAGAAGATGATTTTCCAAATTCTGTGGCATTCCTGATCACAACTCGAAATTTTTGTCCAAAATGTCGTGTCCGACCTGTTCTAACAGCTCGTTCCACTGCGCGGCGGCTCCCCGCGCGAGCGGGCGAGGGAGATGTCATTCCCCCCGGGAGATCCCTCGGGAGAGCGGGGAAGGGACGTGGAGACTCTTCTTTTGGACGGGTGACAAAACCGGGGTGTTCGGGCGGGGTGCGGGGGTCTCGTATGTTTTGGCGAGCTACTTTTCGCTGCTTTTCGAGGTGAGACCTAATTAGCGCGGCCGCCAACGACGGGTCGCGTGGCATGGCGCGCCGAGTGGGACCGACCACTTGTTAGTCCGGATGATTCTATCGGTTCCGATTAGATCGACATAGTTGCCTCCTTTTGTCAGCCCTCTTCCGGTATTTGTAACGCTCTATTGGTCAGTTACGCGTGGCACAGAATCCTGTTTCGGTGCTAGAGGATTGCAGCTACTTTTGCATCATGAGAAACTTTTTGCTTTTGAAAAGATGCTGATTTGAAGAGGTCGTTCCATAACTTTCATACGTATATAAGTCGCTTTACAGCACTCCCGCGTGCTCTACGATTCCTAACCTCCACTGCTCTCTTTCAAACCACAAATCTTGGGGAATTGAGCACCTTAACATTTCCGCTTCAATCCCCTCCCTCCAACCTTTCATTGGGCGCCCTCTGCGTCTTCTCCCAGGAACCCAATCAAGGACCTTCTTCGGCACTCCATAACTTTCAACTTTTTCAAAACCCTCCCTGGAACAAAAAAATTCCAGAATTCGGAATTTTTTGGTTTGAACTTCTCCTACTCCACGTAGAGCAAGAGTTCCGGAATTCTTTTTAGATTTTGTCAAAAGTCCCAAATAAGTTCCGGAAAAAGATACTAAACATTTCAGGAATTTCAAAAGTTTCAGGAACGATTCAGGAAAATCTCAAACGTTCTGGAATTCGGAATTATTTTCGGGAAGTGGGAGCACTGATAGGGAGATTACGGACATATCAGTAGTTCTGAGGTTAGGTCCAATATGTTGTGCAGATTTGTATACATATGTCGGTGAATTTTTAACATAGTGCAAAGTAAATTCCTTAAAATTTTCAATAGAATCCGCATACAAACTTTCGCGTGTGAAAAATTGAATTGCTCAGCTTTAATTGGCAAAAGCTGATGTGGCTTGGTTCCTTCCTACTAGACGTGGTCCATTTTTCCCCAGAGACAGGAGACCCTTCACTCGTATCTTGGCTATGGTGGAAGCTTTTAATTTCGGGACTTCAACATTAAACTGATGACTTACCTACATGGTTGATGTTTAACAACGTGTTCGTAGGTTCGTTTCGCAAACAAACAGAAGTTTGGGAAACTTGTTTGACTCATAACGTCGCCCGAAGCTCATCATACACCATGCAGGTAGGTCAACAGCCGAAATTAGGATGATGACTGTTGCTCCCTTATAATTGTCCTTAAGGGACTGTTGAATCCCCGAGAGTACACTGGAAAAAAAACCACATTGGATCTAGAGTCCAGACTCTTGAAAACATCGACAAGAAAAAATACTCTTGATTCAATCGGATTTTTGCTTGAATCAAAACGAAATCCGCTTAAATTAAGAGGCTTCTCTCTTGATTTAAGCTAGATTCTGATTGAATCAAGCGTACTTTTTCCTGTCAATGTTTTTAAGAGTCTGGACTCTAGATCCGATGTGTTTTTTTTTTCCAGTGTAAAAGCTTCCACCTGTCGCCAAGAGGCCAGTGGAGGATCTCTTGTCTCTGACTTTTCCATTGCAACCACCGGCTCCCGCCAATAGGATCGCTCCATTTTCTCTTCATCTTCTTTGTCTATAGCTTTGTCTGGCAATTTCAATAATCAGCCCGCGTTGGACGACGTGGCCTCCCGCGGCGAGAGAATCACGAAAAAGAGGAAGGAAAAGGAAACTTGCTTCACGGCACTTCACACATACATGTTTTTACGGGGATCAATTTAACTCGTATAAATTGAAACGTTTGAGGTGGCCGGGGGTGGCCTTAATACTCGTCGTAAAAACACGGTGCCGGCGTGTTCGACCCGAGGCCGCGGCTTGCACGGCGAGTACATCTCTAAAGAACACGGCTCCAGTTGTAAAGGGGGATCCAACCAGACGCTGTTGTCAAACATTTAAAAAAAAAGAAAGTTTACTTCACTGGAAAAGAACACATTGGATCTAGAGTCCAGACTCTTAAAAACATCGACAAGAAACAATACTCTTGATTCAATCAGATTTAAGCTGAAATCAAGAACCAAGCCTCTTAATTGGAGCGGATTTCCTTTTGATTTAAGCTTAAATCTGCCTGAATCAAGAGTCCTTTTTCTTGTCAATGTTTTCAAGAGTCTGGCCTCTAGATCCAAAGTGTTTTTTTTTTTTTTCCAGTGTACATTTCCCAATTAGGAACTAAAATTTCGGGCTCATCCATGAAGACACTTAAGTCCATAGAGAAACTAATGGTACATACGTCGTTTCTAAACTGAGCCAAAAATTATAGTACTTAATTGCTAAATTTGGACCACAAAGAAGTCCCTGCGGAGGCAGAAAATTTGGAAATTCGTGATGCAGGCCAAACTCCTGCGTCCAGGAGCATATTTTTAACAATGTTCATGCGCTTGGCGTATTTTTTGTGAGATGGATTATTATACATTTCAACCCTCAAACACAATCCTGTGAGTAGCAAAACTGACCGAATCGTATCTTCATGCACTGGACGGCAATACTGTACATACGTAGGTGACTCAGAAAGTTGTCAGATTATGAGCAAATCCCTTGATTTCACGGTATATCAAATGGGAGCGTGTGGTGCCATTCCGGCAATAACGGAGGGGGTTAGGTTGAAAAGTTTTACGGCACGGATGTATATATTATACATCCCAGTTTCCAAGGCGGGTTCTCCGCTCTTTGAGCTACTGAACTGTGCAGATTATGTTTACGACCGTTTCAAATGCACCACTGCAAGCATCCTTCTATACTTGGGCTTTTTACAACGACAGAGAAGGAAAAGATACAGTGGCGTGGCGTGAATAATTACGATACATCGATTGTTATTCCATTTAAACCCATGGTAAAGAATCGATTGTTAAGGTGTTCGCTGCGAACACCCTGTTTATCGATCCTTCTCCATAGGTTTAAATGGCATAACAATCGATACATCGCAATTCACGCCACGCCACTGGAAAAGAACCACGGTTGCTTCGCTGATTCGATATTTACTTTTTAACTTTTAGACGCTCCTATTTTCTGCAATTTTCCTTGCTCAATTCTTTTTCAATTTTCCGGATTTTCAAACTTCCAGGATCCTTATGGCGCACAGTTGATCGAATCAATAGGAGAGATCGGACAAAATTTGGAAACTTTAGGAGCTTATAACTCCGTTTATACAAAATTTTGAGGTTCTAAAAGAGGTTCCATTGGTTTCCTCGTGAAATTTTCTTCTAGAAGCACCCCTTGTAATTTGAAATGTGACGAAATAAACATCACAATTTGCAGCTTTAGTAAAAAACATGTGTGACCTCTCTGATTGGCTCGATCCACTGTGTGGCGGAAAGAAAGTTCAAACTAACTATTTGATGCTTAAAAATTGGTATATGGGAGCAAATTTTCCGCAGAATAAGCGATAAGACTAGTTTGACTTAAAACCATATTAATATCTTGAATTTTTCATGCGTCGTGCCCTCCGAGCCCTTCAAAGGTCGTTGAAAAAAACATTTACATGCTATATAGACATACCGTCCGTTCCAGGTTTAGAGGCCGAAACTTCCGGGTGCTGGAACCGTAGCTGTGATTGCTCCTGGTGCGCTACGCCCGGAACTTTCGGCCCCTGAGCCCGGAACGCCGACGGAATGTCAATACGAGAGGATCAGAGAGTGTACTGCCGTACTAAGGAGGAACGCCGTATGAACATTCGAGAGATGCAAAATTTCCCTTGATAAAACATGTATTTTAGACAACATTTATGCATATTTGTTCTTGAAATTCTCAGATACTTTAGATTAAATTGCGCACAAAATTGTCTAAAAATCGTGAAAAACAATTTTCACAATTTTCTTAGTAAATTCGGTTTTTATCGGAGGAAACTTGGCAACGTATGAAGGCTCATACTGCGTTTTTCCTTATCACGGCAGTGTAGTTCTTCGATTAAAACCAGTCAACTCTAGCTAAAATAATGATTTTGGACAGTATGAAAGGGTAGGCAACGGAAACGCATGTAAACACGGATGAATACTATTTTTATCGACCTTGTTTGATACTATTCACCGCGCCGCGCCGCGTCCGAATTTGAGAGAGGCAAGATTTGGAGCGAGTTAATGGGGAGTTGGCGGGATAATTAATGCAATGCAGGATGCAGTGCGATCTCGTCAAGGTTGCCAGGTAATGCCATTAAACGTGGATATTTTGCATGGTTTAAGGGGAAAACTGCTGATTTTTCGGCATGATCTGGCAACGATGGATCTCGTCGCATCGTTTGAACCGTGCGCACTCGAGCGATTATGTTCGCTATCAAACGGGAAACGTTGTTGGAGGAGCGCGGAGGAAATCCTCTCTTTTTTTAGATTATTCGTGCGGTTTCACGATAAATTGAAAACAAATACGTGGATTCGACCGAATCAGCCTATCTGTATACTGCCGTGCTAAGGAAAAACGCCGTATGAACCTTCAGGCGTTGCCGAATTTCCTTTGATAAAACACGAATTTCCTGGTAAACTTATGAATATTTTTCTTCCATTTTTTCAGATAATTTTCTTCGCATTTTCAGCTAAAATCCCTGAAAATTTTAAGGAAAAATATCCGTAACTTTCCTCAAAAATAAACTTTATATCGGAAGAAATTTGGCAACTCCTGAATGTTCATACGGCATTCTTCCTTGGCACGGCAGTATGCTGCTGTGCTAAGGATAAAAACGCCGTAAGAATATTCGAGAGTTGCCAAATCGCCTCCTGCAAAATGTTGATTTTTAAGGAGAGCTACGAATATTTTCTGTTGAAATTTTCAGATAATTTTGATCTGATTGCGAGTAAAAGTCTCTGAGAAATTGGAGGCAAATATTCGAAGATTTTCCTGAAAATTCCCACTTTATCCACGGAAATTTGACAACATCTGAAGGCTTATACGGCGTTCTTCCTCGGCAAGGCAGTATACAAGAGACGCGATCATCCGCGGTGATTGGGATTGGAGCTCCCGCGGTTAAGCAAAATTCGCGGATAAGTGAAATCCGCGGATAAAGTAATTCGCGGATAATCTGAAACTTAGCGATTTGGCCGGGAAGAGGGACCGAAAATACCATATTTCAGAAGAATCTATCTAAGAAACTTGTCAAATATTAGACAGAAATGTATTTATTGGTTAAACATTAATGAATTTCTGCTCAAAGAAGTTATTGTGCCAAACATCGTTTCTGGAAGGAAGTTTTTGCAGAAATTGGCGCCATAAAATAGCAGCGTTTTTGGTTTAAAGCCACCGAAAAAACCGCGGAAGATCCGATAATCAAGACTCCACTGCACTTGAAGTACATTTTGCGATACATTTGCATACATTTTGCAATACAAAGCTACCAGTTCCGAGACGATATGACAGCTGAACTGACACCAATAGTGATGAGGATGACTGAATGCAACTATTATTCGCGTTCTTAGGATGTGCGTGGTGCATATCCGAAAAATTGAAGGGGAACTAGCTTTGGAAACGTCAAATCACAAAGCAAATGGCGCTTCTCGACCGCATCGAGCAGAAAGGGACCAAGTCACATTAGCTGCTGCCAGATTTAATTGGACACCTTAATTTTTTACATGAAAACAGAAGTGCGGATTTTGGCGCAGATTTCAATGAATTTTTTGCACAGTGCAAGGCTAATTTCTTACAATTTTCAAAAGAATCCGTGAAAATGTTCTCACTTAAAAAAATGAATTGCCAAGTTAGATTTGGCAACACCAGGGTGTCTACTAAAAGAGAATGGTCAAAAATCAGTACTTTTACAGTGCTTTTTCAATACTTCCTTAAGAAATTTTGTACCTCCTCAATAGAAAAATTTAGTACTTTTTTAGTGCCTTCATTTGACGAAATTAAAAAAATTTCAAAAATTTGAATTTCTCACTCACAAATGAAAAAAATTCCGGACCTCCTTGCGGAACATCCGCACTTTTTCAGTACTTCTGGACCGCCCTTACAAAAGCAGTACTTTTTCCGGACTTCCCGGAAATTCCGGACTTGTAGACACCCTGAACACCTGATATGGCATTATTCCTTCCTGGTAAACGCGGTCAAAATACTCCGCGAAAACTTTAGCGAACGATCCGACATCAGCGAAAGACTACCGGTATTCTTGGAGCCCAAGTTTCCCTATTGCAAGCCACGCACGTAGAGCGAGTACAGTACAGTTATCTCCATAACACCGGGGAAAAAACCATCGACGAAAAAAAAAGAGAAAAAAATGCAACAAATTGGGGAGCGGGCTCGACTCCCTGCTTTCTCCCCTATTCCGCTTCTGTGACATTGTTGCCGAATCGAACTGAATAATATTCAAACGAATACGGTCTCACATTTTCCGGGCGGCGATCTGTCGACGGGGGTTCCCTGACCTCCTTAACAAGTGTCTCTTTCCGCTTTGTCGTCGCGGAAGGCACACACGGGGGCGAGCTTTCCGGAGTGATAGGACATGAAATTTTGGTACATTTTTTTAAAAAAACTCCGTTCCTCCCTCGTAGTAAAGTTTAAAAAAAATACCGCAAGTGAGAGACGGAATTTTTTAATTTTTTTTCTATTATATTTGACCTGTGGCAATTCGATCCACCCCCTTCCAACGAATTTTCTATGAAATTTTGACTAAAGTTGCATATTTTTGTTTGGTTCGTCACGTTTTGAATTTCAATGGGAGTTATGAGTTCCTATCCTCACGATGTAAAAACCTCGTTCCCCCCGGACGAAGGAACGCAACTCTATTCTAAGATCAGGGTTGCCACAGAATTTAGAAATGAAATTCCCTGACATTTCCCTGATTTCCCTGACACATTTTGGTGAAATTCCCTGAAAATTGAAGATCTGACGGATGGTTAAGAAGCCATAATTGGACTACATTTTGCAATTTGGAACTATAAATTCCGGCCCGGTTTAAAATCAACGCATGTGCCATTAGTTTCCCAATGCACATAAGTGTTTTTCCAGAATAGCCAGAATTTATAGGTACAAATTGCAAAATGCAGTCCAATTGAAAATAGTTTTCAGGCAAAATTTAAAGAATATTCCTGACATTTTCGTCATTTTCCCTGACATTTCCGGGTTTGTCTGACTGTGGCAACCGTGTAAGAGTGCAAAATTGAAGAGAAAAAGTAATTTTTCTACTAGCACCAGAATGCACCTGCGCAAGTTTCGTTGACATTTTTTCTAATTTTTCACAAGATCAGAGGAAAATTCAGTGTGATTTTCAGTTAGAAATTCCCAAATTCTCCTGATGAAAAAGCGACTTACGCCTTTGGAATTTTTTTATCAACATGGCGACGTATTGACTCACCCCACTGTGTGACGTCGCGGGCAGTATGCGCTTCAGATCGATGAACGAGTGTTATGTGGGGTTAAGTCGATGGATGAGTCATTGTACCCGAGCGCGCTATGCCCTCTTAAGTATAAACAGCAGATCTACGTAAGGTTTCCATTGGAATCGTGCTGTTTCTCATTAGGAGGGTAGCGTGAGGGTGGGGACGGTGGGTGCTCGAGGAGTGTATGACGTCACTTTTTTCGACGTCATCACGGTACAACTCACCACGAGTAGCGAAGCGATAGGATGGGGAATGCAGTTCCTGCATCAGCCCGCCATTCTTGGATTAACTGGACTGCATTTTGCAACTTGGAGCTATAAATTCTGGCTCATCTGAAAAAACACTTACGTGCATAGGGAGACCAATGGCACATACGTTGTTTTTAAACCGGGCCAGAATCGATGGTTCCAAATTGCAAATTGCAGTCCAACTGATACTAGGAAAAGCGAATTTTCGCGATCGAATTTAATTCATTTTTAAAATTGGTGAATGATAAGTGTTTTCAATGAATAGTGAATTTCCACCCCAAGCCTATAACATGCACGAGTTACTAATGTTTTCTTTTCTTTGGTTTAGGTTGGGGCTTCTCTCTCTAAATTCCGTTATGTACCCCCTTCCCCCCTCTTTCAGTTATAGCAGTATAGGGTAGCATGATACTGCCGCATCAACAGGAAAACCATTTGAAACGCTTCCAGATCTCCAAAGGTTCACTTAATAATTCCGAAAAAATGAGTAAATTTCAAATTTTGTGAAATTAATTCGAGCTTCTTGAAATTTCACTTTCCATCCCTGGCGATAGGTCATCCGATGTAAACAAGGATGTAATGAATTTTCACCCAATATACATCGCAATTTTGGATCGAAAATGTAAAGAAAATGTGACCGAATCTCGGCGCAAGCCGGGCTCGGAACTCGTCGACCCATCCACATATGCTCACTCCATGCACACGGAGAAAAAAAACTTCGTGCATGGGACCCGAAGTTGAGGTCATATGAATCTCTGAAGTTTTCTGATCACGCATCCGAAAACTAGAGGTCGAGCTGCCGACATTGGATCAGACATCGAGGCACTTCGGTACGTAACGGAGTGCTTCAGATGTCTGACCCGAACTTCAACAGCTGGACCTAAAGTTTTTGGATACGTGGTCCAAAAACTTCAGAGATCCATATGACCTCAACTTCGGGTCCCCCTCACGAAGTTTTTTTCTCCGTGGGATTAAATTAAACTCAATATACTCTATGTAGTATTCACATGGATGAACCTGCAGCAAATCTCGTCTCCGTTTCAACTGCAATTCGGAATCCAACAATGAGCATGGATTCGGAGCTGGGAGTGCGGGAGCTGCCCTACCGTGCTACGGGAAGAACGCCGCATGAGCCTTCAGGGATTGCCAAATTTCCATTCATTAAATACGAAATTCCTGGAAATCTTGTGAGTATTTTCCGAAAATTTTTTTTCAGGATTTCAATCACAATTTAATCCATAGTATCTGAAACTTTCGAGGGAAAACATTCAAAATTCTCCTGAGAAATTAACATTTTACTGGGGGAAATTTGGCAACTTTTGAATGTTCATACGGCGTTTTTCCTTAGCGCGGCAGTGCCGGTGTCGCGCCGTGATTAATTTTTCAGCGCGGCTGGCGCTGACAATGAGTCGTGTTTGCACGAGTTGTCGCCGCGCCCGCCGGCTTTTCTCCGTTCATTGACAGGCTGACCTTCTTCCGCTAGAGCTCTCAGAAATCTCGGAAATACAGGGAACTTAACCAGATTGGAAAAATATAAATACTGGGAATCCGTCCCGAGGAAATTCTAAAAATAAAAGAATATGTATTGAATATTTATGGCAAGAATAGGATTGTCACAGAATTTAGAAAATGCAATTCCCTGACACATTTTGGTCCCATACTAAACACTTCACACGTCAAACCCACACTAAAAAGCAAGCAAAGGTGCCATGATAATTTTTTCGTGACATTTTCGTCATTTTCTTGACATTTGACATTTTTTGTTTGAAACGTCAAACCTGGTCTAAAAAGCAAATAAAGGTGACTTGACAATCTTTTCCTGACATTTTCCTGATTGCCCTGACACATCTTGGTGAAATTCCCTGACAGTTGCATAGATGGCAAAATGTTAAGAAGACATAGTTTAAAATAGTTTTCAGGCAAAATTTGTAGTTCGAAACCTCAAACATATTTTAGAGCGCAAATAAAGGAGATTTAATAAAGTTTCCCTGACATTTCCCTAACCTTTTAAAATTCCCTGACACTTCCCGGTGTTCCAAGTATTCCCTGAATGTATGTGGCAGCCCTGAGTACTATTATAAATTGTTAACATGAGCTCCATTCTTTTTATTTTTTCTTTATTTTTTCATTTCGTTTTCAATAGGAATAGAGGGAGGAGTGCTACGAGAGAAACGGAACAACGTTGAGCTTAGCCTACTCCCACGAAGTGCGTTACCGAGTTTTGAACATCGCGCCTCCTTATCAAGATCTTCCGTCTCGCATGGGGCCCGCTCACCCGTGCGGAACCCTTTCCCCCTATTTCCCACCTCTTTTACCGCGTTGTTGAAAATGTATCGGCCCCTCGTTAAAAAAGTATATCATTATCACAGCGAGATGGGGTTCCGTAGGATATGTGTTACCGGGAAACAACAAAAAATGTTCGAGAACCCAAACCAGGAGGCAAATCAGGGTGCTCCTATTACGGTTGCCTCAGAATTTAGAAAATGAAATTCCCTGGCATTTCCCTGATTTCCCTGACACGTTTGAGTAAAATTCCCAAATAAATGCTTAAATGGAGATGTTGTACACTGGAAAAAAAACACATTGGATCCAGAGTTCAGACTCTTGAAAACATTGACAAGAAAAAGGACTCTTGATTCAAGCAGATTTAAGCTTAAATCAAAAGGAAATCCGCTCGAATTAAGAGGCTTGGTTCTTGATTTAAGCTTAAATCTGATTGAATCAAGAGTATTTTTTCTTGTCGATGTTTATAAGAGTCTGTACTCGAGATCCAACGTGTTTTTTTTCCAGTGCATGTGTAAGGAATTTGCGATTTGACTGTTGATTTTTATGTAAAAGTTCGCGAGAAACACGATGGTGCCACTGGTTTTCTCTGCACTCAACTTCAAAGCTCAAACAAAGCTCTCAAGTTACGGGCAAAATGGAGGGGGTATCCCATCACGCTATCCTGAGAGTCCACCTCTACATCATGACAAATTCTCCATGCAAAGATAGGGAGCAAATGCATTAGCAGGGTTGCCGTGTTTTCAGTTTTAGAGTCCCCAATAAAGTGGCAGCCCTGTCAATGTATTTGCTCCCTATCTTTGCATTTGCATAGAGAGTTTGCTTTGATGTAGAGGTGGACGCTCAGGATAGCGAGGGATATACCCTCCATTTTGGCCTCAACTTGAGAGCTTTTTTAGAGCTTGGGAGTTAATTTCAGAGAAAACCAGTGACACCATCGTGTTTCTCGCGAACTTTTACATAAGAATCAATTGTCAGATCGCAAATCCCTCACTCATGCAACATCTCCATTCCCGCCGAACTTATTTCGCGCCGCGTCCTTGCACTCAGGGTAACCGGTGGTCAAAATAGCAACTGAGGAAGCGTGAATTTCGGGCCGGGATTTTCAAGTGTGGACACCCTGGGTCCTGGGTATGTCACTTACACTGGAAAAAAAATTGGATCTAGAGTCCAGACTCTTAAAAACATCGACAAGAAAAAGTACTCTTGAATAAATCAGAATCTAGCTTAAAGCAAGAACCAAGCCTCTTAATTTAAGCGGATTTCGTTTTGATTCAAGCAAAAATCCGATTGAATCAAGAGTATTTTTTCTTGTCGATGTTTTTAAGAGTCTGGACTCTAGATCCAATGTGTTTTTTTTCCCAGTGCATAAATGCTTCAATTATTCGCTGATATTTTATCTAAAAGAAAGAGGAGAAAAATGACTCATTTGGCAACATCCGTGTTGGTTTTTTACGGTGTTTTGCACCTCGACGTGCCTCGAATTTCACCCGGAAAAATTGCGTCCGGTCGTACGGCCATCCCAGCTGACTCAGTTTCAACGAACGCTGGTCCAGGCTCGTCATCCCTAGCGCAACCCGAGACCAGTGGTGTGGCGTGCTTTGCGATACATCGTTTGATCTGCCATTTAAACCTAAGGAAAAGGATCGATAAACAGAGTGTTCGCAACGAACACCTTAATATTCGATCCTTCGCCACAGCTTCAAATGGGGAAATATCGAAAATCGATCATTAACGCCTCGAAACTGCAATCCGAGACGTCGCGTCGCCGTCGAGCCGGGAGTTAATTAATTTTCCTCCGATTCCCCGTAAAATCGTTTCGCGGAAAAAAGATGCCGACCGCAGTTTATTTTTAGGTCGATTTAAAAATTTAGCGCGGAAGCCCCTCGCGCAGTTCACTATCAGCTATGAAAACTTCCTAGATTGTTCCTTTCATGTTGGTAGAATATTCTGTAAAACGTCAAGCAATAAAGTTGGCTTGTTTTTTTTGAAATTTCTTCGAAAAAAAAGAAGGAGCGAAAATTCACGGGCTTAAGGTGATTCGATGGGCGCCATATTATGTGTCAGAACGGCATGCGATATATCGCATCAATTGGTTCCATTTTTTCAGCTACTCGTCATTTTTCTCCAATTTTAAGATCGCAATTCTGTTGTCAGGAGCCTAAAGCACTCACTTACCAATTTTAACAAGGAAATTCAACGTATTAAATGCGTGGTTTTTTCAGAGAGAAAACATCGCATTCGATACTGATAACGAAACTGCTCTCGAATGCGATATTTTCTCTCTAAAAAAAACCACGCCTTTATGACGTTGAATTTCTTTGTTAAAATTGGTAAGTGAGCGATTTAGCCTCCTGACAACAGAATTGCGATCTCAAAATTGGAGGAAAATGACGAGTAGCAGAAAAAATGGAACCAATTGATGCGATATATCGCATGCCGTTCTGACACAAAACATGGCGTCCATCGAATCACCTTAAGCAGTGCCGATCAATGACGTGGCATGCTTTGTGAGATATCGATCGAACTGCCATTTCAACCTATGAAGTGATCTATGAACATGGCGTTCGCAACGAACGCCCTAATAATCGATTCTTTGCCATAGCTTCAAATGGGGAAATTCCGATGGATAGAGGTTTATTAAAAGTTCATTTTCCATCAGCTGAGACGCGAAAATTTTTCGAGGTACGCGACGATTTCAGCACTGGGGAAAAAAACACATTGGATCTAGAGTCCAGACTCTTGAAAACATTGACAAGAAAAAATACTCTTGATTCAATCAGATTTTTGCTTAAATCAAGAACCAAGCCTCTTAATTTAAGCGGGTTTCCTTTTGATTTAAGCTTAAATCTCATTGAAAAAATACTCTTGATTCAATCAGATTTTTGCAAAAATCAAGAACCAAGCCTCTTACTTTGAGCGGATTTCCTTTTGATTTAAGCTTAAATCTGATTGAATCAAGAGTATTTTTCCTGGTCAATGTATTCAAGAGTCTGGACTCTAGATCCAATGTGTTTTTTTTCCAGTGAGGCGTTTTCTCTCTCTTACTACGCATGAGTGCTCCTCCTTGCTACGTCTCAACACAAGAGCTCGAAAGCAGATCCATATCTCAGCCTCTTTAGATTAGTGGTAGAGCGCTGGTCTTGTAAACCAGAGGTCGTGAGTTCAATCCTCACAGGGGGCAGTCGTTTTGTCACAGAGGCCCCTAATTCAGTTACCACCATAATCGGTACTCATCAATAATAATCCGAATGATTTTGAGTAAATTGAACTTAGAAGAGGGGTTAAATTCCAAACTGTTGTCAACCTGATTTCTGTTTTCTGATCGCCCAGAACACTAATCAGTGGCGTGGCGTGTATTTAGACGTATTGATTGATCAGCCATTTAAACCAATGGGAAAATGGTCTATAAACATGGCGTTCGCAACGAACGCCTTAATAATCAATGGAGATGTTGCATGTGTGAGGAATTTGCGATTTGACTGTTGATTCTTATGTAAACAGTTCGCGAGAAACACGATGGTGCCACTGGTTTTCTCCGAAATCAACTCCCAAGCTCAAAAAAAGCTCTCAAGTTGAGGCCAAAATGGAGGGGATATCCCACGCTATTCTGAGAGTCCACCTCTACATTAAAACAAACTCTCCATGCAAAGATAGGGAGCAAATACATTGACAGGGCTGCCACTTTATTTGGGGACCCCAAAACTGAAAACACGGCATCACTGCTAATGTATTCGCACCCTATCTTTGGCATGGAGAGTTTGTCTTGATGTAGAGGTGGACTCTCAGGATAGCGTGGGATATCCCCTCCATTTTAGCCTCAACTTGAGAGCTTTTTTGAGCTTGGGAGTTGATATCAGAGAAAACCAGAGGCACCATCGTGTTTCTCGCGAACTTCTACGTAAGAATCAACAGTCAAATCGCAAATTCCTCACCTATGCAACATCTCCATTCTCTGGCAGAGCTTTGAATGGGGAAATTTCGATAATCGATCATCCACGATTATTGAAATTGATAGACAAAGCTATAGACAAAGACGACAAAAGGGATTTGGAGGGCTCCTATTGGTGAAAGCAGGTGGTGGCAATGGACATAGGACGTAGGTAATGGACTAACTAACGGCAACCCACTGAAGACCCGGCAGTTAGTCCATCATTTTCTTCACTTCGTCTATAAGAACCAACCATGTGAACCAATAAGATCGCTCCATACTCCCTATGTCTTCTTTGTCTATAGCTTTGTCCATCAATTTCAATAATCGCCCCGCTGGTACCGAACCACCATAGACTCAAATGCGATATTTTTCGGCGCTTAAGTCCTTTTAAGATCAACCGATACAAATATATGCCGCGGAAAGTGAGGCGGGGTCCTGGCATGGCGATGCGCGGCGTGGCGATGACCTGCTCATGCACAATGCGATGGCGCAATTGTTATGTGTTATGACGTGTGGTCATTAGCCGCCGCCGCTGTGGCTGTTGCTGTTGATGGATCGCCGCTTCCAGGATTTTCACTCGGAATCACGCGAGGGCCGTCCTGCCCCCCCCCCCCCCGTCCCTTAAAGAGGGGGCAACACCCCCTCCCCGGGTGCCCTCGTTGAATCCGAACCGAGGAGCTTCGTAACTTCGTGTCGGTGGCGATGCATGATTCCGAGAGGAGGACTATGGGGAATGATTCAAAGTCGAAAACATTCCTGCTGTGTTTTTTTTTTTTTTTTTTTTTTTTTTTTTTTTCAATACCATTTATTTGTGGAGTTTTTTTTTTTCGTGTTGGAAGGTTGGCTGCCCTCTTGGTCCCTTAAAGACACATACTTCGACTAGAGTGCCTTTATAGGGAGAGTATGGACAACTCGAAACTTTGGAGGGTAGGTTTGACCCAAGGTAGATTTACACAGGTATGGACAGAACTAAACAACTGGCCTCTGATTGGCTCTCCAGCGGCCCCTTAACGTCAGCCATTTTGTATGTTTTGATTATTTTGATTTATTATGTTCGGTTTATCGTTTGTCAAAATTTTGTGGGATTTTTTGCACAATTTTGGTTATACGATATTAATTTTAGCGTTTAAACGCACAAACGTTTGAATGTTAATTTGATTGTAATTTAATTAAAAAACGGGCCTCTTAACCTACGTCACGAGGTCATGTGACACGTACTGAGGCTCATGGGAAATTTTCAACTTTTCCATACCTGTGTAAATCTACCTTGGGTTTGACCAGGTCATGTAAGTAGCTCTTGGGGCCCAAAAAGGCAGCCAACCTATGCACTCGAATTATCCAGTGGTACTAATTCAAACTCCGAGAGTAGGTGCACTGATCAAAAATTATAAAAGCACGTATAAAACTTTGATTTTGCATAAAATTTCTCAGTTCCAAAGCCTTAATCCTTAAAAACGCTTGTTTACAACGCGCTATCGGCCATATTGATTAATCTTTCAAATGCATAGGTTGGCAGCAGCACTTTACTAGTGATTTCCGTTTCTCACGTTGTCGCCCTTTTGGGACCTATGAGCTACATAAACCGAGTTGTCCATACTCTCTCTATAAGGTACTCTAACTTCGACGAGTCCATACTCTGCCCATGTAGGTACTTCGTACTCCATTTCAAACAACACCAAAAGCATAATTTCGTTCCGCGAAAAATCCACGAAGAATGGAATGTTGCATGTGTGAGGAATTTGGGATTTGACCATTGATTCATATGTAAAAGTTCGCGAGAAACACGATGGTGCCATTGGTTGTCTCTGAAATCAACTCCCAACCTCAAAAAAAGCTCTCAAGTTGAGGCCGAAATGGAGGGGATGGGGATATCCCACGCTATCCTGAGAGTCCACCTCTACATCCAGACAAACTCTCCATGCAAAGATAGGGAGCAAATAACTTGACAGGGCTGCCACTTTATTTGGGGACTTTAAAACTGAAAACATGGCATCACTGCTAATGTATTTGCTCCCTATCTTCGCATGGAGAGTTTGTCTTGATATAGACGTGGACTCTCAGGATAGCGTGGGATATTCCCTCCATTTTGGCCTCAACTTGAGAGTTCTTTTTGAGCTTGGGAGTTGATTTCAGAGAAAACCAGTGGCCACATCGTGTTTCTTGCGAACTTTGACATAAGAATCAGCAGTCAAATCGCAAATTCCTCACACATGCAACATCTCCATTTCGTTCGGCGAAAAATCCACGAAGAATTGGTCAGTAATATCGCGAATCCCTCACTCTTCCAAGAACCCAATCCAAACACCCGTCAATCTATAAATCAGTAATTAAAGCGCGTAAACTCGTTCCTGCGAGTAGCTTTTGCCAGGCGACGGCGATGGATGTTTCGGCGCGAACTTTCGCGATGATTGGACCGGACGGACGACCGATGAAAATAGCGATAGCGCCGCCGCCGTGCAACGGAAACCAGCAGTAAGTAGCACCCCATGATGAGCCTCGTCAACGCCTCGTCACACGCCAACCGCGACTCAAACCGCGAGGTGCACTTACTGCTGTCTTCCTAAGTAATGTAAATTACGCGACGGGATGGTTGGAAAAGCAACCTAAGATGAACTGGAATCCTAGAGGATATACGTTGTTTTGACTTGGAAGGTGTGTAATTGAAGGGTGGCCGCGTGGCGAGTCGAAAAATCGCGGTCTGGTTTTTGACGGCCGAGCCGAGGATGCAGCTTTCGCGAGCGCACACATACACATGCACGTACGATACAACACGCACTTTCATTGACACCTGCCGCTGTGTGGCGGGGGGTGGGGGGATGCTGGGATGCGCTGACACCTATCATTAGTTCGATTTCCCTCGCTGATTGAGTCATCTCCGCGAAATGGGAGCGCTGGTGCCAGGTGGAAGGATAAAGGCGTCTGGAGACTTATCAGCTTTAAAAAAAAACTTTTTTAGGGGTGTTTACTAAAACAGGCTGGTCAAAAATGAGTACTTTTACAGGACTTTTTCAGTATATTCTCGAGAAATTCAATACCTCCTCCGACAGAAAAATTTCGTACCTTTTCAGTACCTCCATTTGAAGAAATTAGAAAAATTTCAACAATTTGAATTTCTCGCTCAAATTGCGTCAAAAATTGAACGAATTCCGGACCTTTTTGCGGATTTCCGCACTTTTTCAGTACTCCCAGACCGCCCTTGAAAAATCAGTACTATTCCCGGACTTTCCGGAAATTCCGCACTTGTAGACACCCTGAGTGTATTTTCTCGTGAGAATTGTTAAAAACGCTCAACATTTCACAATGTTCCTAGTAGACGAAATGTAAATTTAATATTTATGTAGGATAATTAATGTAAATTCCTCAAGTGACAAGCACCGCAACGAGGCCAAACTGATGCACCTTTGGTTTGTTTTCCGTGCGAAATAACTCAAAATGCGCACAAAAGCGGAGCAGGAAGACACAGAGAACAACATATCCGAGGGGCTCCGAAACAAGTCGTTTCAGGAAGGGAACATCTCCACTTTCAGATGAACCTTGGGCTGCATAGCACTATCTTTTAGGTAAAAATTGTTAAAAAAACTTGACATTTCACAATATTCCCAATTGTCTAGCAGACTAAATGTAAATTTAATATTTATGTAGGATAATTAATGTAAATTCCTCAAGTGACAAGCACCACCTGGAGGACAAAATGATGCACCTTCGGTTTGTTTTCCGTGCGAAATAACTCAAAATGCGCACAAAAGCGGAGCAGGAAGACACAGAGAACAACATATCCGAGGGGCTCCGAAACAAGTCGTTTCAGGAAGGGAACATCTCCACTTTCAGATGAACCTTGGGCTGCATAGCACTATCTTTTAGGTAAAAATTGTTAAAAAAACTTGACATTTCACAATATTCCCAATTGCCTAGCAGACTAAATGTAAATTTAATATTTATGTAGGATAATTAATGTAAATTCCTCAAGTGACAAGCACCGCAACGAGGCCAAACTGATGCACCTTTGGTTTGTTTTCCGTGCGAAATAACTCAAAATGCGCACAAAAGCGGAGCAGGGAGACAGAGAAAACAACAACCCTTAGGGGAAGTCGTTTCTGGAAGGGAACATCTCCACTTTCAGATGAGCCTTGGGCCGCATGATAGCACTATCTCCTAGGGCCCATCTTAAAAAAACATGTTCAACTTGTTGGCGTAGCATCGCGAGGACGACTAGGCCGCAAAATCAAGACGTTCATGCTTCATTTACATACCTTTTCACACTCGAAGGCGAAGGGGGAGAACGAAAAGGGGTCGGGGTTACCTTTCCGCTTCCCTTCGTCGGCGAATTCGCGAAGGGCGAAATTGATTACGCGGTTGGATCCGCGGGTTTGCAAAATAAATGAGAGAGGAAATCCGGTTGAGCCGAGGAAGAAAACACGGTTCCGTTTCCGATTATTTTCTGTTGGATTGATGTAAGGGAAAACGCCGTATGACTTTCCATTGTTGCCATATTTACACGGACGAAGCTCTTGACTAAAATTCAAACAAGCGGGAAAGCTCTAAAAAAAAATTCGTGCGTGGGACCCGAAGTTGAGGTCATATGGATCTCTGAATTTTTTGGATCACGCATCCGAAAACTTGAGGTCCAGCTGCCGAAGTTCGGGCCACACATCTGAAGCACTCCGGTACCAACAGAAGTACTCCAGATGTTTGACCCGAACTTCGGCAGTTGGACCTTAAGTTTTCGGATGCGTAATCCGAAAACTTCGGAGATCCATATGACCTCAACTTCCGATCCCATGCACGAAATTTTTTTCTCCGTGAAATATGTTCGTATTAGAGTAGCTCAGCTCTGCTTGCTGATGTAACAATTCAATTGCTAGAAAAAGTGGCTACAATATTTCAACGTAGATTTCACCCAAAAAAAAAAAAAAAAAAAAAAAAAATTTACTACTTTAACCACTATTGTAAGCTGTAAAACCACGGAGGTGGTTAAAACGGCGTTTTTTTTGTTGCAAAATCTACATTGAAACATTGTAATCACTTTTTTTAGTAATTAAATTTTTAAATCAGCAATTTAATTTTTACGTGTGTGATAGCGAAGAGAGCAGAGAGTGACGAATTTTTGATAGTTAATCTAAAGTTACTCGTATCTAAAAATTTAATGAGTTTTCGAAAAATTAGTATTTTAGGGAGGAGTTTAGCAACGTCCGAGGGTTCATACGACGTTTTCCCACGGCGAGGAGGATCCGCGATTCTGCCGCGTGACTTGACGTCAGAGGTCTAGACGGAAATCGAACGAATCAAAAACTAATCGGGATTGATTTGACACTGACCTTGACGGGGTTGATTGATCGAGGGCCTTAGTAACTCTCGATTTGATTGAAAAACTTCGGGACTCGCGTTGCGGCACGTGAACAGAGCCAGCTAAACCGTGAGATGACGATAGAAATTTCAAAAGAAATCAGAAAGTCTAGTTGTCACTATATTGTAGCATACTGCACAATTTAACCAACACTTTATCGGCACTATGAACACTTTTTTCTACACGAATTAAATTTTTTTCCAAAAACCGATTATACTTAACCGAGTAAAATCGGTTCTTGAAAACATTTTAATTTGTAGAGAAAAAAGTGTAATTTTGTCGCATGTAGCGCAGTGGCGTTGTCAGAATTTTATCTCAGGGGGAAGGGGGGAAGGGATCCGCAGTGAAAAAATCTGGAAAAAGACATTTTTGGGTTTTTTTGGGGGGGAAGGGGGGGTTGTTCCAATTATGGGGTGGACTTGAACAACATTTTGCAATAAAGAATCGCTATTTTTGGCTTGTTTTATAAATAACATACGTAGAGGGGTACTTTGATGAACAATGATTTAATGATTTAATGATTTAATTCAATCTTTCGTACCCCCCTTTCTTACCTGTTTTTATTTTTTATCTCTTTTGATGTAAATCTTTTAATTCTATTGTAACGTTGTTGAATGACAAATAAATAATAATAATAATAAAAAAAAAAAAAAAAAAAAAAAAAAAAAAAAAAAAAAAAAAAAAAAAAAGAGGGGTACTTTTACGGAGAGATGCTCCTTGGTCCTTGCTGCAATATGGAGTCAAATTACAGTATACGATAAAAATGCGCTCAAAAATAGATTTGATAGAGTTAAAAATAAAATAAGGAAAATAGAAAAATATAATAAACCACTGTTCCTCTCAATTAACAGAGATTAAAATCGTGAAATTCCACGAAAAATTTTTCCAAAAATCTCGAAAATTTATGAAATATATGTTTCGGATTTTAAATAATCAGCCCATAACGCTGAATGACTAGTACAATTTATTGAAAGTTCATTTTCCATTAGCTGAGACGCGAGAAATATTTTGAGATAAGCAACGGTTTCAGGCGTTTTCTCTTTCTTACTACGCATGAGTGCTCCTCCTTGCTACGTCTCAACACAAGAGCTCCGAATTCGACCTATATCTAAGCCTCTTTAGCTTAGTGGTAGAGCGCTGGTCTTGTAAACCAGAGGTCGTGAGTTCAATCCTCACAGGGGGCAGTCGTTTTGTCACATTAACACCCCCCCCACATCACCCCTGTGTGTGATAACTTATAATTGGTGCACTCCAAAAATTCGAATCAATAAAATTCGAAGAATTTATAGTATTATTTTTGCGCCTATCAACTAGTAAGAGCCTCTAGATACGCTAGTTTTCTCTGAACTTTTGAAAATGATCCAGGAAGCGTTTTCGGGGGGTTGGGTCGCGTAGCGGCCAGGAGCAAGATCTCCAAGGCCCTAGAGTCAATTTGGTATTGATTAAAATAGGCTTAACAGGATACAAAGGGTTCAAAACTTAAGAATTGGAAGACAAATTTTATTAGTTTTTTAAATTTTTTTTATTCCTGATTTTCCGCCATTATTTTGACTAGCGAAAAATCTACAGCCAAAAAACTGTGAGTGAAAAGTACCTGAGACTACATAAAGCGTTAGGGGCCAAAGGATATGATTTCAAGATGGTTCCTTGATTGAAAAGGCTTAGGAACGTAAAATATTGCCTCCTATGAGGATCGAACTCACGACCCCTGGTTTACAAGACCAGTGCTCTGCCACTGAGCTAAAGAGGCTTCGCTGATTGCTGTTCATGGTTGAAGTTTCATGTCTAGAGGCGCATACGAGGATGCAGGATTACAGGTTAGAGTTTACGAAATGTATTACGGAGATTTTTTGTCTTCTAATAGCGCATCGCCGAGCGGTTTACACTTTCCCGACCGACGAAATTGTATGACCAGCGCAGCGCAAGACACCAAAAATGATTCTTATTAAAAATGCATTTGACATCATTGGAACTGATTTTGATGAAAAATGCTTGTAAAACTGTGTAAGACAACCGCTATGTCCCGAAATTTCTTTTCATTGAAGTGTTGGTAAAAATCGACTCAGAATTTATCAGAATGTTTCGATAATATTCCTATTCGACTCAATAAATTCTAAAGAATTTTCTGCGACAAACTTAATTAACGCTTTTCAATAATTCATCCTTTATCAAATATGAGTTGCACAAGAAAATGCACTGAAAAAACTGGTTACGGGCTGTATAGACCTACCATCCGTTCCGGGCTCAGAGGCCGAAGTTCCGGATGCTAGAGCCGTAGCTTCGATTTCTCCGGGTGCTACGCGCCTGGAACTTTCGGCCTCTGAGCCCGGAACGCGGACGGTATATCTATATAGCCCGTAAGCACGGCTTCCACGGCTGGAGTTTCTTTCTCGGAGTAAAGAATCAATTATGTCTATCGATCTTTTGTCGAAGGATTCAATGACAGATAAATCGATACATCGCAAAGCACGCCACGCCACCGGGATATTCGTAGTATTACATTCACAGACGTGAATCGTAATACCTGGACGTTAGTGAAGGCACTGTTGCAACGGCCGGGAGAAAGGTAAGTTCAGCGAAAAAACTGGGCATGATGCATGAACGATACTAGAATGACAAATTACGGTGATTATACGAGGTGTAGTTACACTGTATATTTGAGCTTGGGTAGACACCGTCATAGCGATACCACAACACACCGTGTCAGTTGCCATATTTCTGGAAAATCATTGACATCCTCGGCGTCGGCGTTAGGGATTAGAAAAAGAAAGATTGGGGAAATTGTAATGTTGTTGAGAAAAGAGTCCGTGAAAATTTTATAATATGTCCTCATCTGCGGGCTGATTGTTGATATTGTTAGACAAAGCAATAGACAAAGAAGACATAAGGACTGTGGAGCGATCCTATTGGTTAATTTGGGTGGCTGTTATGGACTAGGGGAGAAAATGATGGACTAACTAAAGGGTCTCTCGGGAGTTGCTGTTAGTTTGTCTACTACTTATACTTCCTTTATCCCTCGCAACCATCCGCTTCCACCAAAAGGATCCCTCTACATCCTTTTTGTCTCCTTTGTCTATAGCTTTGTCTATCAATGTCAACAATTAGCCCGCTGGAAAGAAAATAATGCTGAAATTTGCACCTTGTCTAGTGGTCCAATCATCGGATCAGCTCAAAGTTCCTTCATTTCGTTGGGTATGCAATTTGATCTCCGCGGAGTTAAAAGAGTTGCTTGTGGTATATCAAACTTCGACAAAGGTTCGGAGCTAGATAATTCGCCTGGATCTACACCGCCAGGGCAAATTAGCCGAATTCTTATTTGACGTTTTAAATCGATGCTCAAAAGAACTAAGTATAAATGGTGCCTGTGAGCACGACACAAGTAACACGGCAGAGCAATTGGATTACATTTTGCGATTCGCAACTTCGATTTCTGGCTTAGTTAAGAAACAACGCCCGTACTATTAGTTAAACCGCGTTCAGCAGAAAAGAACCAAGCCGCGTTAGCAATTGCAAAATTTTACTGGGCAATTTAATATTTTACAAGAAAACGTTTTCATGGATTCCTTTGAAAATTGTAAGGAATTTGCCTCGTACTACGCAGACAATTCACTAAAGTTTGCACAAAAATCCGCACGATCGTTTTCATGTAAACAATTAAATTGCCCAATTAAAGGTAATAAATGATGTAACTTGGTTCCTTTCTGCTTAATGCGGTCCAGTTCCTGTAAGTACGTACGTGTTTATAAAGAACGAGCCGGAATTTCTACTTCCAAACGGCGAAGTTAAGTCCAGTCAAGACTTCAGAAAAGCACTTTTCGACCACGTCGCAACGGGGCGGATAACCGCGGACTTGCAAAGTTCGCATAAGGCGCGCGTTTTCGATCCCAAGTTCGAAGCCTCGGTTGCGCCGATGCCAAACCGTGCACATTTCCGCGCATTATCTCACATATCCCTACCCCCGATTGGCAACCCCGCTTTCACGGGCTCAATTTCCTACCCGCGTATTTTCTACATAATTACTGACTGCTCGCGCCAGGGCAGGCGAGCGCAAGCCGCGCGTTCACCCGAGGAGAGACCCTTCACCCCCTCGACCCCCCCCCCCCCCCGAACTTTTATGATCCTCCGTTGACACAACGCGGAAAGTTCAACGGAGAGCGAGCTTTCAGGCGGCCGGCGCTATATGACTAATTGAGCGAGGGAAGGTCTGTATCACACTTGGAAAGTCTCATAATTGACCCTGGGGGACGGGGGTAGAGGGGGTTGAAGGGCGTTCTTACGGCTTTGTCTCCGAAGTTGGATAATAGAAATGCAAACTTGGTGCAAGAGCAGGAACGAAATTTCAAAGGATGATTCCTTTATGAGTAACCGTTGAGGGTGAATTTAAGAAGATTGATTCGCAACCATGTGGATTTACTGTATGGGTTTGTGAAAATCAAAATTAAGTCCTTGCGCAAAAATGAACAGTATTTACAAGTCTCTTGAATTGATAAATAACACTGAGAAAAAAATCCCGGTGTATTTACCAAGAAAATGGTAAAATTACCAAGAATTCAGGGTTCTATTTGATCCCAGTTTTTTCTTGGTAAAATAACCATTTATGGGATTGGTAATTTTACCGAGAAATCTCGGTAAAATTATTGACTTTCTCGGTAATTTTACTGATCCCCGGTAAAAACGCCAATATTTTTTATCGACTGTGGTAGAATTACCGAGATAAAATGGCAAAGTTACCGGGAATTGATTACCAATAAAAGTGGTATTCTTACCTGAAAAAAACAGTAAAAATACCGGTTTTTAGGTAAGCTTACCAGTCTGTCTTGATTAAATTACCAATAATTGGTAAAAAAATTGAGATGGTAAAGGTACCAACGGACCTTGGTAAAAACGCCGAGAATTTTTTTCAGTGTGTTTTGCTTCTTCTATTTCCATTTGAGTTGCCTGTGCACCTTTGTCTTTCTTTACAGTATTTTGCGCTCCAGTAGATACAAAAAGGGTTTGTGAAAATGAAAATGAAGTCCTTTGGCGAAAATCAACATTATTTACAAGTCTCTTGAATTGATAAAGAACATTGGTGGATCCGGCAAATTGGCAACATTGTCTTTCCTCCATTTAAAATTATGGAAATGTATCGATGCTTGGAGGGGCCAGGTGCTCCGACAAGAATCGATTATTTAGCATAGGTTTAAATGGAGGAAATCCGATGTTGCCAAATTGCTGGATCCGCCTCTGATAAAGAAGATAGATGTCGACGGCGAAATTCCCAAACCACGTATCTCAGTTTGTGACATTGCAACCGGGGGGGGGGGGGGGGGGGGGGGCGCCTACAGAAATTGTATTAATTCTTCCTGGGCCAGAGAACGGATGGGACGGTTTTCTAAAATGCTGTCTTGTCGGTAGATTACATGCGCGAGTCTGTAAAACAACTTTGTAAATCCAAGCTTGTCGGTCCGACAGTTTTGATGTCTTGTAAGCTTGTTCTCCGAGCAAGCAGTATTAACACCGTGTTCATTTGTCAAACATATTTCAGACGCCTCATGAGAAAACAAATCGATTCTCCATTAGCGACCCGAGAACTGGACGATGGCGCACAGTGATCAACACAAACGATTCTGTCTGCATCAATTTTATTCAAGGCACACGAATAAGGTATTTTGTGCAGGTAACTGCAAGTGACGTAATGAATAAACACAATTTTTGTTGAAAAATTTTAGGAGTTGTAGTGAAAGCACGGATGATGGACATCGGTACTTGCTGAATTTTAAAGCTGGGTGTGTATATATAATATATATATATATAGGAAATTTACCTTATTTATTCAGCTTGCAGCCATAAAAAATCGAAACATTAGTTCCTACGCATCCGCACGTTTCGCCCCGCATGGGGGGCATCCTCAGGCAGGCACACATTATAACTTAAAAACTATTCATAAAACTGATCGATTGTCCACGCGAAATGTTAAAATCGTCGAATGTCTACGCGGAAAAATAAAAACTTTTAAAAACACGAGAACTAAAACTACAACGGTGGCCACCACGAAACTCCGACTCGTATAACTGCTTGAAAACTGACTATAAACAATGAGAGCCCGTCACCGCGAGGAGTAAATAGATAGCACACGTAAACAATCAGAAGAAAGCACTGTACGCCGTGCCCAGTACATCGGTGTCAGTTCTGAAATTAATGGAGTTTGAGCACCGTTTAATCTGTATGGCTTCATGATACAGCCTTGCCCTGAAATTGGGTTCCCTGACAAGTACTTCGGGATTTTTGAAGTTAAAACTGTGCTGTTGTTCTTGGCTGTGTTGGTGCAAAGCAGTTTTCTCCTTTTTGTCATACTTGTGTGACCGTATTCGTTCCCCTAGGTAGCGTTTGGTATGACCTATATAGGCAACATTGCAATCCAGACAGTTTATCTTGTAAACAACACCGGAGGTCTTTTCAGTTGGTACTGTACTCTTCATTTCGAGAAAAACCGTTTATTCGAATTTGGGTTACTGAAAACTGGAAAGAAGTTATAGGGCTTCCAGCACTTTTTCAATTTTTCACTGAGTCCCCTTATATACGGCATTTCACGACATTGCCAACATCTACTTTCTCCTTCGAAATTTTATTTTCTTCTTTCTCGCAAATATACTTGCATTTACGCATCATCTTATCCAGTAGAGTAGGTGGATAGCCATTTCCTAAAAGCAACGTACGTGCTCTATCCATGCTTTCCTGGCGGTATTGTTTATCTGATAACTTGTAGGCGCGTTGAAATAAATTGCTCACAACATTTGCTTTCCAATGGAAGGGTACATTTGAAAAATAATTCATGTACCTACCAGACGATGTTGTTTTTGATACCACTTCGTGTTAATTTTTTGACCTTCATGATGGTCTATGGTCATATCCAAGAAATTAAGTGATCCATTTTTTTCCGTCTCTATGGTGAATTGGATTTTAGGATGAAACGAATTGAAGTGCTCTAAAATGTACACATGTAAAATTTTTTGGAAAACATGTGATGCAATCGTCTACAAACCGTTTATAGAAGGTTACACTGCATTTAAGTGAGGCCAATATTTTCCCTTCTATATATTCCATTACCAATATGATGACCGAATGATATCGACCGTTTCATTTTAAAGAAGAATGTTTAATGATATTTTTTGAATGGTGGTTATTTATTTTTAAGCAAATTACAAAAAAAAAAAATCTAAAATTAAAAATGCTTGGGAACGAAGATATGGTTTTCAATAACGATATCTTCTATCTGTAAAATTAAATCTTTAAGATTTTTTTGTCCTCCTTCGATCTCGAAAATTACAAACTTGCAGATTTGCCAGCACCCGTTACTTATTCGAATCGCATGCCCGACGTTGCAAAATTTACCTTAAACTGATAATGACTTGGTTTTGTTTTTGCCGCCAGACGATTTATCCTCCTTCAATCTCGGCAATTTTCGGACCAATTTACACCGTATTTTAGCAAATGAAAACTCATAGTCTCTAAATGAACCACCACCCTCGGTTTTTCGATTTGCGCAACCGACGTTGCAAAATTTACATCGAATTCGTAACAAAATACTTTCGTCTTTGTCGCAAGCCCGCTTATCCTCCTTCAATTTTAGCAATTTTCGAATTAATTTTCCTCGGATTTTTGCAAATGCAAGCTTTAGGTCGCTACATGCACCAACTACCCTCGGTTTTTCGATTTGCGCAACCGACGTTGCGAAATTTACCTCGAATTGAGGACAAAATATGTTCGTCCCACCCGCCACTAAAAGTTTGTCCTCCTTCAATCTCTGCATTTTTCGGAACAATTTACACTAAATTTTTGCAAATGAAAGCTCTAAGTCTCTGAAAGTACGATCAACCCTCGCTATTTCGATTTACGCAATCGACGTTGCAAAATTTACCTCGAATGGGTAACAAAATACTTCCGTCTTTGCCGCCAGACCGTTTCTCCTCCTTCAATCTCGGCAATTTTCGGACCAATTTACACCGAATTTTTGCAAAAGAAAGCTGTTAGTTTCTGAAAGTACGAACACCCCTCGCTATTTCGATTTACGCAACCGACGTTGCAAAATTTTGCTCGAATCGAGGACAAAAGACTTTCGTGTTTGCCGCCAGACCGTTTATTCTCCTTCAATCTCTGTAATTTTCGGAACAATTTACAAAGAATTTTTGCAAATGAAAGCTGTTAGTCTCTGAAAGTACGAACGACCCTCGCTATTTCGATTTACGCAACCGACGTTGCAATATTTACCTCGAATTGGTAACAAAATACTTTCGTCCATGCCGCCAGACCGTTTATTCTCCTTCAATCTCGGCATTAATTGGACCGATTTACCCCATATTCTAGCAAATGAAAGCTCAGTGTCTCTAAATGTACCCACACCCTCGGTTTTTCGATTAGCGAAACGGACGTTGCAAAATTTACCTCGAAATGGTAACAAAATACTTTCGTTTATGCCGCCAGACCGTTTATACTCCTTTCAATCTCGGCAATTTCTGGACGAATTTACCTCGGATTTTTGCAAATGAGATTTACAGGTCTCTAAATGTACGAACACCCCTCGGTTTTTCGATGTGCGAATCCTACGTTGCAAAATTTACCTTGAATTGGTAACAAAATACTTTCTTCGTTGCCGCCAGACCGCGTATCCTCCTTCAATCTCGTTAACTATACGACCGATTTACCTCATATTCTACCAAATGAAAGCTCTGTGTCTTTAAATGTACCAGCACCCCTCGGTTTTTCGATTGTCGCAACCGACGTTGCAAAATTTTCCTCGAATGGGTAACAAAATACTTCCGTCTTTGCCGCCAGACCGTTTATTCTCCTTCAATCTCTGCATTTTTCGGATCAATTTACACTAAATTTTTGCAAATGAAAGCTCTAAGTCCCTGAAAGTACGATCAATCCTCGCTTTTTCGATTTACGCAACCGACGTTGCAAAATTTACCTCGAATGGGTAACAAAATACTTCCATCTTTGCCGCCAGACCGTTTCTCCTCCTTCAATCTCGGCATCTATTGGACCGATTTACCTCATATTCTAACTAATGATAGGTCAGTGTATCTAAATGTACCGACACCCCTCGGTTTTTCGATTAGCGAAACCGACGTTGCAAATTTACCTCGAATTAGTAACAAAATACTTTCGTCCATGCAGCCAGACCGTTTATGCTCCTTCAATCTCGGCAATTTTTGGACTAATTTACCTCGGATTTTTGCAAATGAAAGCTCTAGGTCTCTAAATTTACCAAAAGCCCTAGGTTTTCCGATTTGTGAAACCGACGTTGCAAAATTTACCTTGAATTCGGAACAAAATACTTTTGTCTTTGTCCTCAGACCGTTTAACCTCCTTCAATCTCGGAACCGTTGGACCGATTTACCTCGGATTTTCGCAAATGAAAACTCTAGGCCTCTAAAGGTACCTACACCCCTCGGTTTCTCAATTAGTGAAACGGACGTTGCAAAATTTACCTCGAAATGGTAACAAAATACTTTCGTCTATGCCGCCAGACCGTTTATACTCCTTTCAATCTCGGCAATTTTTGGACAAGGTAATTTACCACGGATTTTTGCAAATGAAAGCTCTAGGTCTCTAAATTTACCAAAAGCCCTAGGTTTTCCGATTTGCGAAACCGACGTTGCAAAATTTACCTGGAATTGGGAACAAAATACTTTTGTCTTTGCCCTCAGACCGTTTAACCTCCTTCAATCTCGGAACTGTTGGACCGATATACCTCGGATTTTCGCAAATGAAAACTCTTGGCCTCTAAAGGTACCTACACCCCTCGGTTTCTCGATTTGTGAAACCGATGTTGCAAAATTTACCTCAAATTTATAACCATAAATTGTTTATTTTGCCACTTTGCAATTCGTCCTCCTTCGATATCAACAACTATTAGACCTATTTACCTCGGATTTTCTTTTGACGAAAGCTCTTAGGATCAGCTGCCTGATTTTTGAAATTTTTTGCTTGTCGGGACTACATAGATGACATAGGTTAAATGGTGGGGCATAATTGGTTGGCTACGTCTTATCGCTGCTTTGTCGTGCCTATGTCGGGTTGAACTCACGACAAGCTAACGGCACCTCTTAAGTTTCCGGCAAAGACGGAAGTATTTTGTTACACATTCGCGGTAAATTTTGCAACGTCGGTTGCGTAAATCGAAATGGCGAGGGGTGTTCGTACTTTCAGAGACTAACAGCTTTCATTTACAAAAATTCAGTGTAAATTGGTCCGAAAATTGCCGAGATTGAAGGAGAATAAACGGTCTGACGGCATTGACGAAAGTATTTTGTTACCAATTCGAGGTAAATTTTGCAACGTCGGTTGCGTCAATCGAAAAACCGAGGGGTGCTGGTACATTTAAAGACACAGAGCTTTCATTTGGTAGAATATGAGGTAAATCGGTCATATAGTTAACGAGATTGAAGGAGGATACGCGGTCTGGCGGCAACGACGAAAGTATTTTGTTACCAATTCAAGGTAAATTTTGCAACGTAGGATTCGCAAATCGAAAAACCGAGGGGTGTTCTTACATTTAGAGACCTGCAGCTCTCATTTGCAAAAATCCGAGGTAAATTCGTCCAAAAATTGCCGAGATTGAAAGGAGTATAAACGGTCTGGCGGCATAAACGAAAGTATTTTGTTACCATTTCGAGGTAAATTTGCAACGTCCGTTTCGCTAATCGAAAAACCGAGGGGTGTGGGTACATTTTGAGACACTGAGCTTTCATTTGCTAGAATATGGGGTAAATCGGTCCAATTAGTGCCGAGATTGAAGGAGAATAAACGGTCTGGCGGCATGGACGAAAGAATTTTGTTACCAATTCGAGGTAAATATTGCAACGTCGGTTGCGTAAATCGAAATAGCGAGGGTCGTTCGTACTTTCAGAGACTAACAGCTTTCATTTGCAAAAATTCAGTGTAAATTGGTCCGAAAATTGCCGAGATTGAAGGAGAATAAACGGTCTGGCGGCATGGACGAAAGTATTTTGTTACCACTCAGCGGGTCATTTGCAAGCGAACATGCTTATTTTCAGCTTGGCGAACATTCGATTTTGACCCTTAAAATCTAGTCCATGTAACCCCTGTCAATTTTTCTTGATTCTCGGTCAGAGAAAAAATTCCGAGATTTCAGTCGGATCCTATGTAGATGAAAGTGCCGCATCGGTGCCGCACAATCCCGCGGCTCTGCGGGGCTTCCTGAGCCGAGAAACAGCGAAAAACTGGTCTGAAGCGAGTGTTTCTTGCACGTTTTTCACCGTTTTTGCCAAGCGTTTTTCGCGGATAGCGCCAAGCAGCGGACTCGAGGAGCTTTTCGAACCGGTAAATCGCACTCAGCGGGTCATTTTCAAGCGAACATGCTTGGTTTCAGCTCGTTTGGCGAACTTTCGATTTTGACCCTTAAACGCTATCGATTTTTAGGGAAAAATTATAAAAAAAAATTTGTAGTGTGAAGAAAACTGCGGAAAAAATTTCTACGATGAGCGCCTTGCTTATCCTTTTTCTTCTAAACCATTGATTAAAGAGGAAAAAGTCTATAAATCTCCTTAAAGAGCGGAAAATTTGGTAGTGACCCCTTACGGAAAAATCTAATTAAAAATACTCTTGTTACCAAAATTGCAGGACTTAAAAAGAGCCGCGACAAAATTGTTATCATCAACGAACTTTCTGATCATTCTTCTTTGAAACCGTTAATTTTAGGGGAGAATGTCGAGTGATTTTTTTCATTGATCTGGAAATTTTGTTGTAGTTACATTCAAAAAAAAAAAGGAAGTATGTAAGGTTGTCTATAAAAAAGCGGGCCCGACGCAAAATCAAAGGCCGTGGCGCGGCAGCATTAGATATTGCATGGATATTTGGACATGCAGGGATATTTTCGGATATTTTCATACCCACATCGAAGGATAGAGCTCCATGAAAAACTTTAAAGATCTCACAAAGAAGAAAGACCCTACCTCGTGGACCGGGATCCGCCGATCAGAATCGAATCGCTTCCGACCGCAGCGCTCTTTGGACCCTTAGTAAAGGTCAAATTAATTGAAGGAGGACAATCTCTTAGCGATCGGAGAGTCGAACATATTTCGTTAACAATTCAAGGTAAATTTTGCAACGTCGCTTCGCAAATCGAAAAACCGAGGGGTGTTGGTACATTTAAAGACCTAGAGCTTTCATTTGCAAAAATCCGAGGTAAATCGGTCCAATAGTTGCCGAGATTGAAGCAGGATAAACGGTCTGGCGGCAAAGACGAAAGTATTTGTTACTAATTCGAGGTAAATTTTGCAACGTCGGTTTCGCAAATCAAAAAACCGAGGGTGTTGGTGCATTTAGAGACCTACAGCTTTCATTTGCGAGAATCCGAGGTAAATCGGTCCAATAGTTGTCGAGATTGAAGGAGGATAAACGGTCTGGCGGCAAAGACGAAAGTATTTTGTTACCAATTCGAGGTAAATTTTGCAACGTCGGTTGCGCAAATTGAAAAAAACCGAGGGGTGTTGCTACATTTAGAGACTAAGTGCTTAATGTTAAAAAGCCTATGCTAAAACTGTGCACTCGGAGTCTTCCGATGCGCCTCATTTACATGTTTGTGAGTTTTTCAATTTTCAAAAATGTTAAGCTCTTAGGCCCCCCCCTCCAATTAGGCATACTGGAGTTCAAAATTTTCAGTAACCATTTTAGCCACGTTAAAGCCGTTGTTTGGCTGAATTTTTTGACATGTCACACTTATGTAGTAGGGTTAGCTGTGATTTTTCAAAATTTTGGGGCATCAAACCGCTCAGGGGCAGTCAATTTTGAAAATCATTTGTAACCATCTTACCTGTGCAACTACGTCCGGTACTTTGAGTCCGTGGACACGCCTCACTTACACGTTTTTGAATTTTTCGATTTTCAAAAATATTGAGCCCTTAGCCCGCCCCCCCCCCCCTCCCATTAGGGACACTGGAGTTCAAAATTTTCAGTATGTACTTTGGCCACGTTAAAGCCGTCGTTGGGAGGAATTTTTAGACATGTCACACTTATATAGTAGGTTTAGCTATGCCTTTTCAAAATTTTTAGCTTTTAAGCCCCTTGGGGTTAATTAATTTCCAAAATTATGTGTAACCTCGTAAACCACTGGAAATCGCTCGGAACTATGAGTTTTGTTTACATACCTCACATTAGCACTTCATTGTATTTCCAATTTCAAAAATTTTTAGATCTTACAGACCCCCCCCCCCCCTCGGTTCACTTTGGGCCGATAAAGGGCCGATGTAAGCATTTGAAAGAACACGAGGGAATTGAATCACGTTACAAAAAATAAAAAAATAAATAAGTAAAAATAGATACATAAAAAAAATAAATAAGTAAAAAAATAAATAAGTAAAAAAAATAAATAAGTAAAAAAATAAATAAGTAAAAAAATAGATAAGTAAAAAAAATAAATAAAATGGATAAATAAAAAAATAAATACCTACCTAAGTAAAAAATAAAAAAATAAAAATAAATAAAAAATAAAATTGCCCACCACTAGAAAATATCGTAATTTAGTCTGCACGCAATTCTGGGACAACTCTGGAACACTTTAAAATTAATATAGAGGGCACTGCAGTACAATCAGCCCCTGGGTGCAAGTTCTCCTACTCTGGGAAGCTAAATGGTGCAACTATTCCCCCATGGTGCAACGACTCCGTCATGGTGCAACGATGCTTACTCCGTATGCGCTCAAGTTGCAATAACTCTTACTTGAGGAAACTATATATATATATATATATATATATATATATATATATATATATATATGTGGTGTGTGTGTGTGTGTGTGTGTGTGTGTGTGTGTGTATATATATAAAAGTCGCTTTATAACGCACTCTGGCGTTCTACGACACCCAAACGCCACATATGCCTGTCTTCCCAGAGGTTATCGGGCAACTGACACCGCAACATCTCTTCGTCAACGCCCTGCCGCCAACCCTTTACGGGACCCTCTCCATTAATAATACCCCTTACTGGGTGTAAAACACAAAAAAAAATCCGATTTTTTTCCGCTTTCAGAAATGGTTGAAATTAGCTTCACGTTTAGAAACAGACCACTAAGTTGGCTGATTATTGATGGACAAAAAGATAGAAAAGGAGGAGGAACGAAAAATGAAACGATCCTATTTGCGGAAGTGGGTTTTTGCAATGGACAAGGCGGAAAAGTAATCGGATAACTCCGGGCAACCCATTCGTGGTCCATCGTTCTCTCCCTTCGTTCATGACAACCATTCTTATAACCAGTAAGATGGCTCTATTTTTTTTACCTTTTTTGTTTATCGCTTTGTCTACCAATTTCATCTATAATCAGCCCAATGTAAGAGCGTTGCTGCTGTGCTGCCACGGATGCGCAAGTCTGTCCACGTGGAAAGGAAACTCAAAACGCCTTCAATTATTAGCTTATGCAACACGGACGACCACAGAGCACGTATAGTTGCATCCAGGCGCGTTGACACGCACGTTGCGTCATGTTCGCCGGCTGAAAGTAGGGTTTGTTCGCTGATTTGTTTGTTCTATGATAAAGCTCTTTTGGATTTATGGTCCCATAAATTCTTAAACAGGGTGACTTGTTTTTTTTTCATTTTGGAAAATCCTGATTTTTCCTGATTTTTGACTGCTAAATCCAGATTCCATAATTTTATCAAATCCTGATTTTTTGCGGAGAAAAATTGGCGAATGTAACTTCACAAAAATAGCTCGATGAAAAAATCCGATCGGACGGCCGACGTTTCCCCAATCGTGATTTTACGACCGAATTTTCCTCAAATTCTGATTGACCTCAAGTCCTGATAGAATTGGGAAAATCCTGATGCTAGACACCCTGTGATAAACCTCTCTTGATTCTTCTCGGGCAAATTAAAAATCCTCCGAAAGCTCGTCATTTTTAAACGATTGACGAATTTCAACGGTCGATATAATTTATCGATTTGATTAATTAAATTGATCGTTGAGATGTCCATCATACTTCGATAGACCCTACAGTTAGTCAATCATTTCCCCCCTCAGTCTACACGAACCATCCATTTCAACAGAAAGGATCGCTCCATACTCCCCACGTCTTTGCCTATCGCTTTGTCTATTGAATCCAATAATCAGCCCGCAGACGATCCACTCGTTTAACCTATCACGATCCCGGCTTACCGAGCGTCGCGTGCGGGTGGACAGGGCGTCGCGTCGCGTCGACGGCGTCGATTGCGGGCGGCGGGCGTCGCGACGCGGCTCCGCGTACAAATATACTTTACACTCCTGACCTGGAAACGCCACTCGACACGAACTTTAAGTCTTCGCCTAATTCCCGCGAGAAACAACAGGGTCGCGTGCGTCTCTTCACTTCGCCGGTGTATCAGGGTTGCCACAAAATTTAGAAAAATAATTCCCCGACATTTCCCTGATTTCCCTGACACTTCTGAGTAAAATTCCCTCACTGAAAAAAAGTATAGTAGATTTTACCATACTCTCACACAGTGATACAAGTATGATAATAAACACCAGACTCTATGATAGTATTTACGATATTATGGCAAGAATCTCCTGAGTTCTGGGGAACACTACTATAATTCTAGGTTATTTTCATTGAATAGTATCACTGTGTAAAAAATCAAGTTTACGCGTAGTAAATTTTACCATACTTTTTTTTAGTGATGACGATAGAGTATTTGCAGGTGTCTGAAATTTCATGAATTTCGTATTTAAGTGGAAACTACTGAGTGACCTGAACACGACGATACTCTTGGTTCATGAATGGAACAATTATTGGAGAAGATATGTTGCCATATCAGAAAAAAAATCATAAAAAATACTGTGACATCAGCTCTTTAAGCACTTGCAGATGAATCAATAACAAATTTGCATGCAAATTCTCCATTGAAATTACGTCATACGGCCAAATGGACATATTTGAAATAGTTTCCAGGCAAAATTTGTTGTTCTAAAAGTCGAATCCACTCTAGAAAGCTATACTACTATACTAGTAAAGGTAAATTAAAAAATTTTCCCTGACTAATTAAAATTCCCTGACATATTTCCGCACGGTTTTCCTGATATTCTCTGACCGAGGCAACCCTGTGTATGCTCTTCCCGCGATGCTAACCCCCTACACAACCCCCCCCCCCCCCCACCTTCCGGGGGGCCTGTAAATTACATAATTTCAGCGGAGCCTGTTTTGGTCGGCTTATCGATGAAGTTCGGCACGAAAATCACTCTAACAGGAGGATCAAGGGATTTTTCAAAATTTGAGGTTGCGTGACGCATTGTTCAGTCTCTCCCCCTCCCATTTCCCCCAAATCACATCCAGGCTTGCCATAGGATTTAGAAAATGAAATTCCCTGACATTTCCTTGAAACATTTTGGTGAAATTCCCTGACAATTGAAGATGTGTCAGATGGTGAAAGAGACATAATTAGAAATAGTTTTCGGGCAAATTTGTTGTTCGAAACGTCAGACCTTTCTAGAAAGCAATAATGACGACTCAATGATTTTCCCAGACATTTTCGTCATTTACCGTGACATTTGCAGGTTTTCCCTTGCTGAAAATTCCCTGGCATTTCCCGTTTTTCCCGGTATTCCGTGACTGTGGCAACCCTGGAAATTCTAAGTGCCTGATAAAGAGGATAAGAATGAAACAAAAATCCAATAAAAAGTTGGTCGTTAATTTATGAACGGTCCTTGTAAATGGACTACTTTTATTTTTGTTCCAATGGAACGTACTTACTTTAAGAAGAACCAATTAAGTTAAAAGGAACTGTGAAGCACACAAATTCTACTGACTTAATTCCTTTAAGGATAAAAACTCCAGTTGCTGTGCAATTACGAACCAAAAAATGGGTGCTTTAATGAGATTCAGATAATTTATTCACGCACATACCGGGAAAATAGACTCTAGTAAGATTGCCTTAAGTTTTCGACGAAAAATATGCAGAACCCTCCCACCTCGGTAAACTCTATTGCTGTCCTTCGTTGAAACCATCGAGCCCGTTTAGCTCAGTGGTAGAGCACTGGTCTCGTAAACCAGGGTCGTGAGTTCAATCCTCACAGTGGGCACGAGATTTTTGCGCGATACGGGAGGCCGCCGTTACATGTGAATCATGGCGATGTTCAAACTGAAAAAGCCGATCATTTGATAAACCTTAGAATCTAGACATCCTTGTGGAACTATAAGGGTTCATCAGGGCAGATGACGCTTCACTTTTTAAAATCAGCCGCTGCATTTACACAGTTAAAATCAGCCGCTGCATTAACGAAGTTATAATCAGTCGCTGCATTTACGAAGTTAAAATCAGCCACTGCATTTACAGAGTTAAATTCAGCCGCTACATTTACCAAGAGATGCATATTCATTCAATTTTTCATTTTTTCCCCTGACGGTCAAGTCAAGTAACACTGAAGTGTTAAAAGATCGTCAGGGCCACTGGATATTCGACAGAAAAGCAGATCGCGGATAATATTCGGCTATAAGAGCCCATTTATGCACGCGATTCGTGTCGCCGTGTCGCCGGCGGCAGTTGTCGCCGCGACGTTTTTTTGAATCGCGCGATCCATATTTTTGTCGCCGCGGTACCTTTTTTCTGCCGCCGCGACACCGTTTTTCTGGAGCGCAAAAGGTCCAAAACACTTGCTCGAGAAGTTCAATTTCAAGCGACGGCCGCCGAAACTTGTCGCGCGCATAAATGCGCTCATATGACTCCGTGTAGTTAGAAACCGCAGGCGGCAGAAAATCGCCGGGCGGTTTCTAACTACAAGCGACATGATCTAGAAATCGCCGCGGCAGTTTTGCCGCCGCGATTTGCTGTCGCTTGCATAAACGGCTCCATAGCCTCCCGTGTAGTTTGAAATCGCGCGATTCGTTGTCGCCGGCGACACGGCGACAAAAATCGCGTGCATAAATGGGCTCTATTAATGTCAGCGAGAAACGGTCGATCCCTGCTTTCGTGCGACTATTCCAACCGATTATGCAAAGTAATATTTACCCAGACGCAAGGGCAAACATTCGCATCCGTCAGAAAAAAAGTTAGATAAAAGTTAACACTGTTCGGTACAAGAGATATCCTTGCTAATTTTGACGTGAAGGAATAGGACTTACATGTAAATGCAGGGAAAATATTATCTTTTCTACAACTTCATGACCTTTGAAATTGAAGTCGAATCTTTGATCCCGGCTGATGAGTGATGACTCAGAATTTCGCAGAGGCGAGGCGTAAATGATCGATATTTCCCCTTTTAAAACTATGGTAAAAGATCGATTATCTTCATAATCGATCTTTTTAGATTATCGATTTTTCCCCATTTGCAGCTATGGTAAAAGATCGATTATTAAGGCCTTCGTTGCGAACGCCCTGTTTATCGATCCTTTTCCATAGGTTTAAATGGCAGATCAATCTATATATCGCGAAGCACGCCACGCCACTGGAATTTGGGATTGCGAGTCTCCCATTATATTGTCCAAGGGACTAAAAGAGGGAAGAGAACCAATAAAAAACTGGCCTGCTTCTGAAATTCACACACCAGAAAATGAATCTCGTCACTTGCTTAACACTGCATGCACTCTCCTAGTCCTCAGCTTGAAAAATACCGGTTCCTTTCAATGCTTCGCAAAATGTAAAAATTGTGACTATCTTACATTTTTGTACGTTTGAGTGCGGGTTGCATACTCTAGCCCCTAAAAAATTTGAAATATTTTACAGCCTCGTGAAATTTCATAGTATATTTCACTGAAATTTCCAATCTTTCATTTCTTTCTTGCGTTTCATGCCACCCTGTTCGTCAAAACTTCGTCTCCCGAATTATTACAAGTGTACAAGCTCCTTGCCCCACAGACGCGGCGGACTGGAACAAGTGCAGCTGTGGGTGGGCAGAAGCTTAGCTTTAACAATGTACAACGTTGCCAGATGCGCCCAAAAATGAGATTTAGGCACAGTTTGTGGTAGGTAAAATGCCGACATTTTCCGTCCTGATGGCAACATTGTACGCGGCTTCCGGTTGTCGCCCATCTTCAACGACCTGCAAAGCAGGAGCGATGTAAACGCATCATTGAGCTTAAAGATCCTGCCAAGAATAATAGGAGCAACGTAGCCGATTTGCCGATTGAATCGACCGAATTAGCCCTTTTAATCGACGTAACTCATACTTGGGGTCAAACCGCGAGTATATATTTTAGGAACTCACTGAGAAAAAAATTCGGTCACGTAAACCGAACTGTTCCATACCATCCCAAATATTCGGTTTGTCAAACTGAACTTTCGGTTCGTGTAACCGAATACGTTCGGTATGTATGACCGAACTTAGTTGACCAGTTCAATTTACCGCACAAGTTCGGTTACACGAACCGAAAGTTCGATTTGACGAGCTGAAAATTCAGTTTGACGAACCGAATTACTTGGGATGATATGGGACATCGAACTTTGGTACACAAGACCGAAATTTTTTCTTTTATGATGGAGAAGAGTTAATCGCCAAACAAGTGAAGGGCTTAAAGTTCAGTCTATAGGCACATTCTGAGCAAAAAATTCCTATCATGACAGAAACTAAGGGTTTTTGGAATCTTTGCTGTGATTCTGTATCAAAATTTTTAAAGATTTTATTTAATGGGCCACTAAGCAATGAACGGATTCTGACTTGGAAATACATTTTTTCAACGGTAACTGACGCGCAAAGCATGATGCGCATTTTACAAACGAGAAAAAGTAACTCGAAAGCCCGAGAAATGCGCAGTTCAAAAAGCTCTATTTTCCCGCAAATTTAAAACGCCCCGGTCTATGACGCCATCCACCGCGGTAGCGACACCCTTGGTTTCTTCCACCTTAGTTTTATCAGTCAGAGAGACGCACATTAGCACTGGTCACTCGACGTGAAACTTGGAAGAAACCCAGGGCGTCACTACCGCGGTCGATGCCGTCTTAAACCAAATTTTTCTGAGCGCGATGTCTGGGCTGATATCAAACGTATAGAATGTTTCTGTTTGCACAGATCTCATTATTTTTAGCTGATCTACTAGAGTACCTTTATAGACAGAGTATGGCCATTTCTGTTCCTGCTTTTCATTGGTCGCGAGCGAATAGGCTGACACGATGCTCTTAGGGCCGTAAATAAACAAACAAGATGGCCGTTATCAGCAAGCAAGATTGAGGTTATGCACATCTTACATCCTCCTGTGATAAAGGTGAAAGGCAATTTAACAATGTTTTCATGTGTTTTTCGTGTGCTATTCGTAGATATGCTCGTTTAAATTGTTACTGCCGCATAATTGAAATTTTTGTCAAATTTAGCTTCTCATCGATGTTACGGTGAGCCGCCATCTTGTTTGTTTATTTACGGCCCTAAGAGCATCATGAAGCCTAAAAACTCGTTGACCAATCAAAAAGCGGAACAGTTTTTCTGTAGTAAAAAGATACGAATGGCCATACTCTGTCTATAAAGGTACTCTATGATCTACAAGAACCACGCATCAAAACACGATTCTGCGACCAGCGCAACTAACTCATTACATCATACTGATCAACCCGTGTGAGAAAGTAACAAGCTCCTGGCGCGGCGCGTCACCCCGCCGACGCAGTTCCCGTTTTTCTCCGTCTCTCGGCAGACCTGACAACAGAACAAGATCCGGGGTGGCCAGACCGGCGACCGAGCGGGCGGGGCCACTTCCCGACCAGACCCGACTCCCAAGGAGCTGGCTCCCAGAACCAGGGCGGGCGTCCCCGCTTCTTCACCGAGACACCGACAGACACCCAGACGCCGCGCCGGCGGGTGTTCCTCCTCGCGACCGTGTCCCGCCGACGCAGACGTCGCGACGGACGCCCGGAGTCGCCGGGACACGCTACGACGCACAGTGGATCGAGTCAATCAGAGAGGTCGGACATGAAATTTCTCTGTAAAACTGCAAATTTTGATACTTAATGGAGATGTTGCATGGGTAACGTTGCATGGTGGCAACGATCATGGTGTCAACAAACCAAAAATCTGATCATGGAATCAACGATTGTTGACGTCGCGATCAGGCAGTAAAACGCAAAAATGGGCCCTGAGCATGGTGTCAACGATCACGGTGTCAACAAACAGAAAAATATCTTCCTTGTGAGTAAAATTAAAAAATTAAGTGTACAGGAGAGGTCTGGGTCACATATAGTTGGATTAGGTTAGTTTAGGTCAGGTTAGGTAAGGTTAGGTTAGGTTAGGTTAGAGTAAATAACACAGGAAAAACAAGACTTGAGATTTTAAAGGTGTTATTGGGGCAAGTTTTAAGTTTCGTTGACGTCGTGATCGTTGACACCGTGATCATTTTTCATAAGGGTCAGAATTTTTTATTTTTGGATGATCATGGTGTCAACAAAAACTTAGAAAAACTGTTTGTTGACACCATGATCGTTGACACCATGCTACGTAATCGTGGCATGTGTGAGGAATTTGCAATTTGACTGTTGATTCTTTTGCAAAAGTTCGCGAGAAACACGATGGTGCCACTCGTTTTCTCTGAAATCAACTCCCAAGCTCAAAAAAAGCTCTCAAGTCGAGGCCAAAATGGAGAGGATATCCCACCCTACCCTGAGAGTCCACCTCTACATCAAGACAAACTCTCCATGCAGAGATAGGGAGCAAATACATTAGCAGGGTTGCCGTGTTTTCAGTTTTGGAGTCCCCAAATCAAGTGGCAGCCCCGTCGATGTATTTGCTCCCTATCTTTGCATGGAGAGTTTGTCTTGATGTAGAGGTGGACTCTCAGGATAGCGTGGAGTATCCCCTCCATTTTGGCCTCAACTTGCGAGCTTTTTTTGAGCTTGGGAGTTGATTTCAGAGGAAACCAGTGGCACCATCGTGTTCCTCGCGAACTCATACATAAGAATCAACAATCAAATCGCAAATTCCTCGCACATGCAACATCTCCATTCGTCACATTTTTTGTAGGTGTACTCCTGCTCGAAAATTTCACGAGGAAACCAATGGAACCATTTTTAAAACCTTGAAAGTTTTGGGTTAAAGTCTCCAAATTTTGTCCGACCTCTCCTCTCGACACGATCCACCGTGCGCCGGAACACGCTACGACAGACGGGACGATGGAGATGGGAATCGCTATTTTTCGATGTATCACACTTCATAGCTCCTCTGGCGTAAGAGAGAGCCTCGATTCCCACATAAGGCCCAAAAAACATGGATTCGAACATAAAATAGGGCTCAGGTGGAAATAGGTCACTGAACACTGTTACGCAACGCTCTACGGAGGGAGGGGGGTGGAGGCGATCGTTACGTCACGTAGTGGATCGAGTAAATAGGAGAGGTCGGACAAAATTTGAAAACTCTAATAGCTGATAACTCCGTTTATACAAAACTTCGAGGTTCTAAAAGTGGTTTCGTTGGTTTTCCGTGAAATTTTCTTCTAGAGACACCTTTTAGAGAAGGAGGAGAATCAGCGAGTTTTCAGTGATAAATGCCAGACGGTTTCCGAGTGAAAATATGAATTGCGAGTGGAAATGGACCACTAGATAAGGTACGAATTTCAGCATTCTGATACATGTTTCTTAACCAAAATTTTACGTAAAACACGATGCTCACAACGAAAATTACCGAAATCAACTCCTTACGAAGATATTTAATGATTCTTAATGCGTGAATTCAAACCACCCGCTCATGAAAACTCAATGCTCTACGTGATTCACATCGCGCGCTAAACGTTATCATGACAGTCTCTGCGATATAAAAATCTGGCAACCTCAATCTTGACGCTTTGGCTCAGTTATAGCAAATTGCTAATAGTTTGAACAACACATGATGGGAAATGAACATTGCTCGATTGAGAGGCTTGCTGAAACCGTTGTAGTGGGCGATTTGACTCACGTAGAGCTTTGAGTTTCTTGTGAGCGGGCAGTTCAAATTCCTCGTAACCAATGTGAAATAAAAACGTGAATATCTTCGTTAGGAGTTGCTTTCCGTAAGTTTCGTTGTGCGAATCGTTTTCTACGTGAAATTCTGGTTAAGAAACGTGTATCAGATCGCTTAAATTCGTACCTTGTCTAGTGCTCCATTGTTGAACGTTTATATGCAGTTACGTTTTTTTTTCGTCGGAAAAACGGTATGTGACCCTACGCGGGGAGGGGATAATCAGTTTTTATCAGCAACAGCCTAATAGCAAGAAAAATTGCAAGTTGCAGGCAGCAGTTTTTTGCACGTAACTTCCACGTGCAAGATAAAAAACAGTGGCGAGAATAATCGATTATCGACGATTCCCCATTTGGAGCTGTGGTAAAGAATCGATTCTTGAAGTGTCCGTTCCGAACACCCTGTTTATCGATCCTTTTCCATAGGTTCAAACGGCAGATCAATCGATACATCGCAAAGCACGGATTTGAAAAACAGCGAAGAAAATCATGATATCGAGACCCGCGTTTTACATTCTCAGGAGCTAAAGCTGAAATCGATAGTCATTGTGGTACAAAACTTCCATCGAGAAAAGAATGTGAGCTCAAGTTTCAGGCTTGATGGATTAGTTACAGTTTTACGGAGTAAAATTGGAAATTTCATTTTGCTGAGAAGCGAGTTCCATTTTCCATGCATTTTAACGATTTTTTCACGGGCTACGCGTATGCAACCCGCAACAATTGTCCAAGGTTTCGTTAAGATACTTGGTAATTTGAATATTGATATTTTTTTTATTTGAATATTACCGTTTTTATGCGTTTCATGACATACTGAGTCCATTGCAGCGGTTCGAAAGATTTTCATTGGACACGAAATTCCATTATTCAGATGGTATGACAGTTCTAATGTGCTAAGGAAAAACGCCGTAAAAAAATTGAGGAGTTGCCAAATTTTTCCAGATATAACACGTATTTTCCAGGAAAGTTATTCTTATTTTCCCTTGAAATTTTCAGATGTGTTGGCTCAAATTGCAATTAAAATTGTCTAAAAATTTTGAAGAAAATTATTCAAGATTCTTCCAGTAAAATCGGTTTTCACTGAAGGAAATCTGGCTGCGTCTAAAAGCTCATACGGCGTTTTCCCTTAGGACGGCAGAGTTGGACTCATGCCAGAAGTGATGAGCTGAATGACCGAATGCAACTATTCGTGCTCTTTGGATGTGCGTGTTGCATACCCGCAAAATTGAAGGGGCCCTCACTTTTGAAACGGGATATCCTTATGTTTCATTTCATGAAATTTAGTGTTCTCTGGATCTAAGTCACTGCCGAAATTCCATTATTCAGATGGTTTGACAGTTGGATTGGCGCCAAAAGTGATGAGAATGACCGAATGCAACTATTCGTGCCCTTTGGATGTGCGTGTTGCATATCCGAAAAATTGAAGGGGAACTCACTTTTGAAACGTAATTTCATTATGTTTCATTCCATGAAATTTAGCGTTCTCTGGGTCTAACAATAAGTCACTGCCGAAATTCTATTGTTCAGATGGTATGACAGTTGGACGGACGCCAAAAGTGATGCGAATATGACCGAATGCATCTATTCGTGCTCTGTGGGTGTATGTGTTGCATATCCGAACAATTGAAGGGGATCTCATTTAAGAGCCGTGATATCCTTACGTTTCATTTCATGAAATTTAGCATCCCTGGGTTTGTCACTGTGGAAATTCCTCGAATCGATTCCAGGGAAGGCGATATTTTTTGCATGAGGGGTCGCAGAGTTCAAACACAAATCGCAGAGGGGAGCATGGGGGGATTTCCAGGGACGAGGAGGCGTGTTGCATATCCGAAAACTTGAAGGGGAACTCACTTTAAAAACATGATTTCATTATGTTTCATTTCATGATTTAGCGTTCTATGGGTCTAACAATAAGTCACTGCCGAAATTCCATTATTCAGATGGTATGACAGTTAGACTGACGCCAAAAGTGATACGAAAATGACAGAATGCATCTATTCGTGCTCTGTGGATGTGCGTGTTGCATATCCGAAAAATTGAAGGGGAACTCACTTTAGTGCCGTGATATCCTTATGTTTCATTTAATGAAATTTAGCATCTCTGGGTTTGTCACTGTGGAAATTCCTTGAATCGATTCCAGGGAAGGCGATATTTTTTGCATGAGGGGTCGCAGAGTTCAAACACAAATCGCGGAGGGGAGCATGGGGGGATTTCCAGGGACGGGGAGGCGCAGAAATGTCAAGGGATTCGGTCATAAAACCGAGGCAGAACGTGACGCTGTCGATAAATTAATTTCTAGAAGGTCGCCCTGCGCCCTGCATCGCTGCGACGGGAAATAGCGTGCTCTCCATGTTAAGAGGAAAATATTCCAGCAGTGGACTCAAAGAGTCAAAAGCTGTCGAAAAAACAAGGTGGTTGTACATAACTATAAGGATTCGTTTGAAAACACTTTCTTAATACTGCCGTGCTACACGTACTGAAAAAAGAAAAAACTTCGGCCGTGGAAGCCGAACTTACGGGCTATATAGAGATACAGTTCGCATTCCGGGTTCAGAGGCCGAAAGTTCCGGGCGTAGCAGCCGAGGTAATCGAAGATATGGCTGCAGCGCCCGTAACTTTCGGCCTTTGGGCCCGGAACGGACGGTACTTGTATATAGCCAGGAATTTTTTTTTTCCAGTAAAAAAAGGAAGAATGCCGTATGAGCCTTCAGACGTTACTAAATTTCCTTTCAAAGATCATGAATTTTAGGGATTTTGTAAATATTTTTCTTCAGATTTTACAGAGAAGTTTGCACGTAATTTAATCTGATGCACCAGAAAGTTTCAAGAAAAGATATTCATGACTTTCTTGAAAAATGTAACTTGACGATCTGCAACGCGATATCGTGACGGGAGATTTGAGGGAATAATTTCCTAAAATCAAAAAATTATCGATTGAACAATCGACCATCGCATCATGCTCCAAAGAGCTGAGGAATAACCACCTTATGAGACAACTCCTCTCTTCGCTCCAGCAAAATTTTGGGACGGACCCATCTACTATCTCGTCATGATTATGCTCATTTCACTCATTGCTGTAAAAAGCACTCATGGGCTTACCCCCATTAGATTCTAGGTCAGCCTAGACCAGGCAAGATTTTCGGCGCTAAGCGTGGCAGCGCACAGTGTAAAGAGTAAATGGGAGAAGTCGGACGAAATTTGGAACCTCAGAAAGTTCGTTGAAACGAAACGTTGAAGTTTAAAAGTGGCTCCGTTAGTTTTCTCGTAAAAATTGAAAATTGAGCTAGGGCGACGTGACAACGATGGATGAAGGTTTCAAAATGGACCAATTTTGTGAATATCACGTTGAAGCTGATGGGTTTTTCTACATGTTGAGACCTCGATCATCTCTATACGACAAACCGTTCGGTTGAAAGTTGATGTGCCAGTTTAAAGTTATAACTTTACGACTCTTAACTTATTAGGAATTAAACGTTAACTTGCATAGGAAAATAAGTAATACCACTGAGGTTGAAAATGGAATCCAAATGAATACGAAAACAAAAATTGAAAAAGACACAAAATAAATGTAAAATTTGGAGTTTTATTAAAAAATTTCAAGTCCGAAACCTCCAGGTGGCTCGATCAGGGCAGGGTGTCTAATAAAACAGGCTGGCCAAAAATCAGTACTTTTACAGTGCTTTTTCAGTGCATTTCTGAGAAACTTAGTACTTCCTGGACAGAAAAATTAGGTGCTTTTTCAGTACCTTTAACTGACGAAATTTGGCAAATTTCAAAAAATTGAATTTTCCGCTCAAATTGCGACAAAAATGACAAAAAAATGAAAAAATTTCGGACCTTCTTGCGGAATTCCGCATTTTTTCAGTACTTCCGGACCGCCCTTAAAAAGTCAGTACAATTTCCGTAATTTCCGGACTTGCAGACACCCTGGAATACGAAAACAAAAATTGAAACACTGAAAAAAAATTCTCGGCGTTTTTACCAAGGTCCGTTGGTACCTTTACCGCATCTCACTTTTTTTTACCAATTATTGGTAATTTTACCAAGACAGACTGGTAAGCTTACCTGAAAACCGGTATTTTTACTATTTTTTCAGGTAAGAATACCACATATATTGGTAATCAATTCCCGGTAACTTTGCCATTTTATCTCGGTAATTCTACCACAGTCAATAAAAAAGGTTGGCGTTTTTACCAAGGTCCAGTAAAATTACCAAGAAAGTTCAATAATTTTACCAAGATTTCTCGGTAAAATTACCAATTCCATAATTGGTAATTTTACCAAGAAAAAACTGGGATCAAATAGAACCCTGAATTCTCGGTAATTTTACCCTTTTCTTAGTAAATACACCGAGATTTTTTTTTTCAGTGAAGAGACAAAATCAACATCAAATTTGGAGTTTTATTAAAAAATATCAAGTCCGGAACTCCGAACTGGCTCGATTTGTCTCTGGGTTCGATCCACCGTGCGACGAGTGGAGGTGTGAGTGCGACACATCCCGGTCAAATACCGCGAAATCGCTCGTTTTCCCCGGCCGCGGCCGCCGTGGTTGTTTTTTCGTCTCGCCGAGCGGGAAATTAGCGGTGGATCCGCGGTTTAATTGCGGATTAATTGGACGTATTTCTACCAAACAGACCTATGTGGAGGTGAGAAATATGGGGTGTGCTCGTCGAAGCTGCATAAGAAGCAATGTAAAAGTGGGCGTGATTCCTTTTGAAGAATTGGAAAAGCAGGATTTTACATTCTATCAAACAGACCTATGTGCCAACTGAATGCGGAACTCATGAGCCACGGGCATGGCAAGAGAGCCTTGTGGACAGGGCTCATGAGTTAAAGACGCGGATCCGCGGCTCGGAGTCTCCATCGTCGCCGCTGACGTCACTGGCGCTTTATTATTCTCATTCACTCTTACGGCCAGAGAACTAACGAGCACACCCCATATTTCTCACCTCCACATAGGTCTGTTTGGTAGAAATACGTCCAATTATTTGAGGAATCTCTCCGGAAGATGCTCTCGCCTTGGGCCGAGGTGTTGTTTTCCCGGCATCCTGGAATGGAGACAGGAGGTCACGCTGAAGCGAAGGGCTCGGGCTTGTGGTCCACGCGTTATTTTACGTCGGTCACGAAAAGACCGGTCGCATCAACTTATTTTCCCCTGCGGATGCAAATATGAAGCGTGGAAATTCAAAACTTAGAAGCAGGGTTGCCACAGTCAGGGAATGCTGGGAAAACTGGAAAATTTCAGGGGAAACCTGGAAATGTCGAAAGTGTCATGAAAAAATTGTGAATTTTCATTTATTCGCTTTCTAGATTGGGTTGGACGTCTAGAGCAACAAATTTTGCCTGGAGACGATATAAAATTATGTCTTTCTGGCCTGATGGCATATCCTCAATTGTCAGGGAATTTTACTCAAATGTGTCCAGGAATTATGGCAGCGTCTAGAGACGGAAATTGTTTTTTGACTTAGGCGGAGTTTCGTCGTAATTCGACTTACAATGGAGATGTTGCATGTGTGACGAATTTGCGATTTGACTACTGATTCTTATGTAAAAGTTCGCGGGAAACACGATGGTGCTACTGGTTTTCTCTGAAATCAACTCCCAAGCTCAAAAAAAGCTCTTAAGTTGAGGCCAAAATGGAGGGGATATCTCACGCTATCCTGAGAGTCCACCTCTACATCAAAACAAACTCTCCATGCAAAGATAGGGAGGTAATACATTGACAGGGCTGCCACTTTATTTGGGGACTCCAAAACTGAAAACACTGTAACCCTGCGCTAATGTATTTGTTCCCTATCTTTGCATGGAGAGTTTGTCTTGATGTAGAGGTGGACTCTCAGGATAGCGTGGGATATCCCCTCAATTTTGGCCTCAACTTGAGAGCTTTTTTGAGCTTGGGAGTTGATTTCAGAGAAAACCAGTAGCACGATCGTGTTTCTCGCGAACTTTTACAGAAAAATCAACAGTCAAATCGCAAATTCCTCACACATGCAACATCTCCATTAGGGAGATTTCGCAGTACTGTGGATGAGAAAAAATTCTCTTAAAAATTGGAAGGAAAATATTCAAAAGTTCCTTTAAAGATCTGCGTTTGATCAAAGGGAACATGGCATCGCCTAAAGACTCATACGGCGTTTTGTCTTAGCACGGCAGCTCTCTTCACGAGACGGCTAATTACCCCCCCCCCCCCTCCCACCCACTTACACGAGGGTGGATACGGGGGGAGGAGGGGAGGAGGGAGTAAATACCATGCTTCGAGCCGGTCGTTCATGGGTTCATGGAGCGATTAAAATGTCAACATGAGTTTATTTCTCGTTTACATCGATTTTGAGCTTGGCTCGAGTTGGTGTACGCTTGCGGAGAGCCTAATGGATTTTTCGCACGTTGCGAGCGGGTGCTGGAGAAAGGATCAGCGAAGGGTCGAATTTGCACCGCTGGCTGATGAAAGAACTGGAAAAGGCTTTCATCGCTGTACTTTTCACTTACATTTTCCTAGGGTGAAAGCGTTCTAATGGAGGGCTCAGCTGTCTTTCTACGCTGCCGGGCAGTTTACGCTATCGCCTAAAATGAAAATTTAGGTGAAAAATTAAAATGTTTCGTTACACTCGTCTCAAAAATTTAGGTAAATTCTGACCGTCGCACGGTGGACAAGGTTGGACATGAAATTTATGGCTAAAATTTCAAATTTTTATGTTTATTTCGTGACAAATTCCATTTCAAGGGATATTTCTGCGAAGAGATTTCACGGAAAAACCAATGGACTGTTAAACATTTTCGTTTCATACTTTCGAAAATATAAGCTTTCAAAGTTGCCAGAGAGTCCGACTCTTCCTATTGACTCGGTCCAATATGCGTCGATGGAAAAATAGGCCTTGGTGCCAGAAAACTTCAAATTGAGTTAGTAAGACCGCCATTATAAAGGAGTGTTCTACGAACATTTAATGCATACTATTTTGTCTCGGATTCCTAGCATTAGGTACTACAAGCTCTCTGGCTCCCTCTTTCATTATTTGTCACGGTTCGTTTTACCTTTTTACTGGGCCAATTTCCATTATTTTCACGGTTATCGACGGGTAATGATCCCTAGATAAGCCCGCTTCATTAAGATATTGGAGAAATTACCCAGGTTTTTATATATTACGCGATCAGTTGAGACTTGTGCCATTCAGACAATTTCAATTTCAATTTTTTGCCACGGTTCGTTCTAAAGATTTGGAGGGTCAATATTCATGAATTTTGCGGCTAGTGATAGGAGCTAGTTCAGATGAACCGGTTCTCTTTAGACTTATAACTCGCGGGGGCTCGCGAAGCGCCCTTTGAGGGTTGGGCCGCGTAGAAACCGGGGGCCCTTTGGTATTAAATGCCAGAGACAGTTATACAATGTTTGCAACACCTGATGGCGCTTGTATGTTTTTATTACCACTTTTCATGTAATTTTTAGGATGCGAGGTGAGATCTCCACCAAATCCCACCTCACGCCACGACGATGCTCCATTCTGCCGTGTTGAGTAAAAACGTCCTATGAGCATTTGAATGTTGCCAAATTTCCACTCAGAAAATATGTATTTGTGAGGCAATTCAAAAATATTTTCCCTTGCAATTTTCAGACACTTCAGATGAAATTACAGACGAATATCTCTGAAAAATCGGAAGAAAAATAAATACAGATTTTCCCGAAAATGTTTGATTTGCCAAAGGAAATTTGGCAACGTCTGAAGGCTCATACGGCGTTTTTCCTTAGCACGGCAGCCTTGCTCTTGCCTCGTCGAGGATATTAATGGCGCTCATCCGACGTGCGGGCGCTAAGTCAGCTGACGTTATCTGCGAACGTGACGGGATGGGTACCAGCGCCCTTTCGCCCCCCCCCCCCCAACACAAGGCGTCCGTGTGGGGGGGGGGGGGGCAATAAAGCGCTGCGCTCAACGAGGCACTCGACAGGTAAACAACGATTAAGCAACCGAAGAGACGTGCCAACGGATTTACGGACTCGAGAAGTCTAGATGAGACGCCCCCTGAGTGGGCGTCAGGGCGCCCTCAATCAGTGGCGTGGCGTCCTTTGCGATGTATCGATTGATATGCCATTCAAACCTATGAAGATAGATCGATTATCAGGGCGTTCGCGACGGACACCTTAATGATCGATTCTTTACCATAGCTTCGAATGGGATAGTATCGATAGTCGATAACGCTTCTGGAACCGGGGAGCCGGAGGAAATTAATCGGAGCACGATGTATCGATTGATATGCCATTCAAACCTATGAAGAGAGATCGATTATCAGGGCGTTCGCAACGAACAGCAGAATAATCGATTCTTTACTGTAGCTTCGAATGGGATAGTATCGATAGTCCATAACGCTTCTGGAATCGGAGAGCCGGAGGAAATTAATCAGAGCACGATGTATCGATTGATATGCCATTCAAACCTATGAAGATAGATCGATTATCAGGGCGTTCGCAACGAACAGCAGAATAATCGATTCTTTACCATAGCCTCAAATGGGATGATATCGATAGTCGATTATGCTTTTGGAAGCCGGAGGGAATCAATCGGAGCATCGGACCAGACACCGCGGACATCGCTTGGATCTGGTGCTCTCGAATTCGATCTCGGCCTGCTCCTCTGGGTAAAAGAGCGGTAGACTTACACATTGCACGATCAAAAGTCTCCGTGTTTGCGGTTACTATTTCTGGCTTGGTTCAATCAAAAAGATGTTACTTTTCATACCAGCGAGGCGATTATTGAAATGACATCGACTCTTTGTCGCCGCTTTGTCGTGTCGCGCCATCGACTGCTTGTGAGCTTGTCTCTTTTGAGCTTGAGAAAAATGAGAGCTTTTTTTGCCTTTTCTCGTTTGTAATTTTTTTTCCGAATCAGATTTTTTTTTTGATACCTACATTTGAATAAATTACAACATTTGCCGCCCCCCTAAATTTGCTGCCATGGGCCGCGGCCCATGTGGCCACCCCCTTAATCCGGCCCTGATAGTGCAAGACATTTCCGCGGGGCAGGTTGTCTGGTATGGGCATGTGCAAAGGATATCAGAAGATAGGTTGCCTCAGAAGGTTCTGGTTTGGGTCCCTCCAGCGGGCTGCTTGTTGAAATTGATAGACAAGGCGAGAGACAAAGAAGGCATAGGGAGCATGGAGCAATTCCACTGGTTGAAATTGGTGGCTCTTATAGACTAAGGGGGTCAATGATGGAGAAACTGTCGGGTCTCTCAAGGATTGCCGACAGTTAGTCTATTGCATACCTCCTTTGTCGATTGCAACCACCAGCCTCCTCCGATAGGATCCCTCCGTATCCCTTTTGTCTCCTTTGTATTTAGCTTTGTCTATGGATTTCAGTAATCAGCCCGCTGGTGGAAACTAGAGAACGCCCTGCTAAATCGTGGATTGATGGAATACAGCAGGAAATGAGGAGGTGCGCTTTGGGAGGGGAGGATGCGAAATTTTCAAACCAAAGATTCCGTCAATGTAACCCGAAGGAAAACGAATCAGGGTGTCTACAGTCTAAGTCCTTTTACAGTGTTTTTTCGGTACATTCTCGAGAAATTCAGTACCTCCTCCGACAGAATAACACTGAGAAAAAACTATGGTTTATAAACCTATTAGAGGTAAATATGGAACACCTATAATAGTCGTAAATAAACTAATGATTCTCGGTCTGTGAACCATACTAAGGTCTCTGTACCTAATTAAGATACCCCGTACCATAACTAAGGTATATGTGCTATTATTATATGTAGAGGTACTACTATTAGTGGTGTTCCATATTTACCTCTAATAGGTTTATAAGCCATAGTTTTTTCTCAGTGAATTACGTACTTTTTCAGTATCTCCATTTGAAGAAATTAGAAAAATTTCACCAATTTGAAATTGCGACAAAAATGACAAAAATTTTCGAAAAATTCCGGACCTTTATGCGGAATTCCCGCATTTTTTCAGTACTTCCGGACCGCCCTTGAAAAATCAGTACTATTTCCGGACTTGTAGACACCCTACGACTACAAAAATATTGACCGCATGTCCCCTGCAATATTCCCCGTGTTCTACTTCCTATATTAAGAAAAAAAAGCTTACTTTTTCTGACTGTGCACGGTTTGCAATCCGCGGTTTCCTGAGCCGCTTTGGCACATCCGCGGAGGGGAAGGTGCAGGCAGGCCCACCGTGGCGTAGCCTGCTCTTGCGCCTTACCGTAACTTCCTTTGTGCAGTAATCATGCAACGCTGCCAAGTCACCTGGTTTCCACTTCCAGGCGTAGGGGAAGCAACCAGTTTCCACACGAAACTGCCGAGACTTTGCGGAGCGAACGATGTAATCCGAAAAGGACGGCATTTTGCAAGGAGAAATCTATGGTTCCTGGTTCCTTAATTACCGGCGCTTCGAATATCCGCGATTCAGATTATCAACGGTGTTTTCGGTGCATTCGGTGCATGGCTGTAGCCCCAAAACACTGCAATTTTACGGCGCCAACTTCTGTAAAAAAGTTCCTCCAGAGATGATGTTTGGCAAAATAGCTTCTTTGAGGTAAAATTTATTCAGTTTCAGGGGTGCAGAAACTTCCCAATCACGCGACCGGCCGTTCGCGTGAAATGGGGGAACCCATAAGAGGACGAGAAAAATGGGGGAACCCATGTGAGGAAGAAAAAATTGGGGGAACCTTGGGAGGTTTTTTAGGGTTTAGGGGGAATTTGACTGTTGAAAGCGCTACTTTGGGGGAACCTACTGTCAAGCGCGCTGTTTTTGAGGGTTTTTGAGGGAACAAAACATTCAAGCGCCTTGTTTTTGGGGGAACCTAAATTTAGAGGGGAACCCTTGGAAGATTCTGCACCCCTGTTCAGTTTTACCCAATGATAACACACTGAGAAAATACTCCGGTGTGAAAACCGTACTTATGGGCTACATAGACATACCGTCCGCGTTCCGGGCGTAGCACCCGGAGCAACCAAAATGGAGATGTTGCATGTGTGAGGGATTGGCGATTTGACCATTGATTCTTATGTAAAAGTTGGGAAGAAACACGATGGTGCCACTGGTTTTCTCTGAAATCAACTCCCAAGCTCAAAAAAAGCTCTTAAGTTGAGGCCAAAATGGAGGGGATATCCCACCCTACCCTGAGAGTCCACCTCAACATCAAAACCAACTCTCAATGCAAAGATAGGGAGCAAATACATTGACAGGGTTGCAGTGTTTTCAGTTTTGGAGTCCCCAAATAAAGTGGCAGCCCTGTCAATGTATTTGCTCCCTATCTTTGCATGGAGAGTTTGTCTTGATGTAGAGGTGGACTCTCAGGATAGCGTGGGATATCCGCTCCATTTTGGCCTCAACTTGAGAGCTTTTTTTGAGCTTGGGAGTTGATTTCAGAGAAAACCAGAGGCACCATCGTGTTTCTCGCGAACTTTGACATAAGAATCAATGGTCAAATCGCAAATCCCTCACGCATGCAACATCTCCATTACGTCTCCAGCACCCGCATCTTTCGGCGTCTGAGCCCGGAACGGACGGTACGTCTATATAGCCCGGAGCTTCTTTTTTCGGTGCTAGGACCCATTCGGCAGCTCTGCTTTTGCAGACTCATCTGAGTCTAGGCTAGGACTCTGTGCGGGAGACGGTGGAGTGGATGAGCGGCCGTGGTTGCATGTCAATTGGAAGTAACGGAGTGCTCACAGCTGAGTGCGCCCCGCTCGGAGCTCCCGTTGCCCCGCGGTCGGGCCCCGGGCCCCCGCCGCACACTGGACCCGGTCGATAGGAGGAGTCGGACAAAATCTCGAAACTTCGAAAGCTTATTCCTTCGAAAATATGAGACGAAAAAGTTAAAGAGGGGTTCCATTGAGTTTTTCGTAGATTTTTCTCTTTAAAGCTAGAGTCCCTTTATACCCAGAGTTAAGACAACCAACTTTTGGTTGGGCCAGGGTTGGGCTGAAAGTGGCCTAAAAAAAAATCCAATTCTGATTGGTTCTCGCTCATGGAGGCCGAAACGAGTGCACCAAGATGGCGGTACCTCGAATGTCAACAAGAATAATGAAAATATTACCTAATTGTGGTTTATCAAGAGTAAATTGTTATTGCCGTCGGTCCAAAATGAAAATAGATTAAGAAATTATTCACGAACCAATCTCATTTTCTTTTTAATTGATCAATTTGTTGATGTTGTTTTTGTGTGACAGACATCGCAGGATTCCTGATCCTTATCCCTCAATATCGTTCGTTTGGGTGCACTCGTTTCGGCCTCCATGGCCCAACGAACTACACCTCTAGAATGGCCGCGAGATAGCAAACCTGCGGAACGCGCAAGGGCCGATTTTTGAAGGCAGGAGGGGGGTGGGAGCCCAAGTATAGCTAACCTCAATCTCCATTTCTGCTGCATCTTGCCCATAAGGATTACATGTAAAAATTTCAACCTATGTAAACTTTCACTATGTCACACGTCTGAAGTACTCCGGTACATAACGAAGTGCCTAAAGGTGTCTTACCCGAACTTCGGCAGCTCAAACTCAAGTTTTCGGATGCGTAATCAGAAAACTTCAGAGATCCATACGACCTCAACTTCGGGTCCCAAGCACGAAGTTTTTTCCTCAGTGCAAAGTTCCGAGAAAAATTTCGGGGGAAAATTCCGAAATACGCCCGGATTTAGTTCCGAAGATCGTTACATTTGATCAAATATATGGTCAAACTGGCGAAAGACCGCATATTTCGAGGAAATTCCAAAAATAGCTGAAAATTCTAGGAATTCAAAAGATTCCGGAAAAGTTCCGAATTTCGGAATTAATTCCGGGAAATGGCACGCAGCACTGTGAGGGAGGAGAGTATAAGACGTTCCAAAGGTCGAATTCCAGAGAAGTCGTCAAAATTCAGAGTAAGGAGAAAGTCATTAAGAATATTGTTTCGAGGGAAATATATCTTTGAAACATTGTTTTATTATTCCATTAAAGTTATTCGCTCATGAACCGCCAACAGGCGATTTCGACGATTTCGCTGGCCGCGAAGCGACCTTCAGAGGCCCGCTAAGCAGACCTTTTGGGACGCGCAGCGTCCCTGGGGTACGGACGCGTAGCGGCCAGGGGGCGGAACCCCCTAGTAAATATCTAAATTTGAAGTTTTAGCCAAAAATGTCATATCCGATCTCTTCTATCAGCTCGTTCTACTGTGCGACGTCGCTCGGTCGAAGCACGAAACTGAGAAGAAGTCCGAGCAGATCTGCCCGCGGCCAGGACGATCGGAGCGCAGGATTCTGATACAACTTCCGACAACACCGGAAACCTCGCTGTGTGGCGTCGTAAGCTTCAACTTTACGTCAGAAGAAAGCTTACGGTGGATCTCCAGTTACTGCGCAATGGACCACCAGACAAGGTGCGAAGTTAAGCACTTTCATACTTATTCCTCAGCCAAAATATCACGTTGCTACATAGAATGTACTTAAGTAAATTCTGCGCATCAACGAATTTTGATTTTTCTTTTGAAAACTCTTAAATATTAAAAAGAAAACTCTTAAAAAACTATTAAAATGTTCGTTATAGGAAACTCTTTTTGGATATTTTCTATAGTGATATTTACGAGCGGTAAAATTTGAGAAAAAGGGTTTTTTTTTAAAACAATTTTTCCTTAAATTTTACTTTGAAAAAATAACCAAGAAGGGTTTAACCTTCTATGCCAAGAATGAATTTTGGATTTCGGATTCTGAGGGACACTAATCTATCTTGTAGCTTGCATAAAAAATATCGAAAATGGATTTTTTTTCAAAATTTAAAATGTTTGGGAATCAGTTATTCACAAAAAGAAAAAAACCAATGAAAATTTCCAAAACGTTGCTACAGAGAAAATATTTAATCTTTAAAAAACCCAAAAATACGTTGTTACGAATTCGTAACGCTATGCCGTAGAGGGTTAATAATACGGATATTTTGACAGTTTTTTAAGATTTTTTAAAAAAGTTTTTCAAAGGTCTACGCTACATTTTGAACACTTATACAAAATTGTTTCAACCCCTCCCCCTCCCCCCAAGAAGAGCCCCTATTCGTCTAAGTTTAAACCTACAAACTTTATTCCAAAGTGTGAGAGTCTACGACGATTTTCTCCAATCTACCTATGACCAATCCCCTTGGTACTCCACCAGAGCACCTGCACTGAAAAAGAAATTCTCGGCGTTTTTACCAAGGTCCGTTGGTAACTTTACCATCTCACTTTTTTTACCAATTATTGGTAATTTTACCAAAACAAACTGGTAAGCTTACCTAAAAACCGGTATTTTTACTGTTTTTTTCAGGTAAGAATACCACTCTTATTTGTAATCAATTCCCGGTAACTCTGCCATTTTATCTCGGTAATTCTACCACAGTCGATAAAAAAATATTGGCGTTTTTACCAAGGTCTAGTAAAATTACCGAGAAAGTTCAATAATTTTACCGAGATTTCTCAGTAAAATTGCCAATTCCATAAATGGTAATTTTACCAAGAAAAAACCGGGATTAAATAGAACCCTGAATTCTTGGTAATTTTACCCTTTCCTTAGTAAATACATCGAGATTTTTTTTCAGTGTACGTTCATTACGTTCATTACGTTACGAGATTTCTCGGTAAAAGTATCAATTCTATAAATGGTAATTTTACCAAGAAAAAACTGGGATCAAATAGAACCCTGAATTCTTGGTAATTTTACCCTTTTCTTAGTAAATACACCGAGATTTTTTTTCAGTGTACGTTCATTACGTTCATTGCGTTCATTACGTTCGTTACGTTACGAGATTTCTCGGTAAAAGTACCAATTCTATAAATGGTAATTTTACCAAGAAAAAACTGGGATCAAATAGAACCCTGAATTCTTGGTAATATTACCCTTTTCTTAGTAAATACACCGAGAATTTTTTTTCAGTGTGAGCTGATTTCCAGTCCGGCTCAACCCGGGATCGCGGACATGGTTATTCTCGGCGATTGGCACGGAGCGACGACGCGAACACGAGACGTGCTGAAAACAATGCCCAAGCCACTTCTTTCGAAACGCAATTATGATAGCTTCAAGCTCAAAGCTCCAAGCTCCAAGCTCCGACCTGCGTCGCCGCTGTTCCTGGTCCCATTACACGAGAGGACAACCTCACTGAGTCGCTGGCTGGAGGAAGGATTCTCTCTCGCCTCGAGGGCCAAAACGCTCAGCTGGGTCGCAGCCAGGGATGCGAAAACGCCCTAGGCGGGATCATCATATTTCCGACTTCGGACAGGGCTGCCACAGAATTTAGAGAATGAAATCTCTTGAAATTTTCCTGATTTCCCTGACACATTTTGGTGCGATTCCCTGACGAATGAAGATACGCCAAAAGGTTAATAAGACATTATAAGGAAGAGTTTTCGGACAAAATGTGTTGTTCGAAACGTCAACACCATCAACCGTCACGATAACGTGACCCACCAATTTTCCCTGATATTTTCGTCATTTTTCCTGACATTTCCCGGTATTCCCTGGCTGTGGCAACCCTGTTCAAAATAGTTGCCACCCTGGCAAATAGTTTGAAGAATTTGCCACATTAAAACAATGTTTGCTCATTTTTAAACAAATTTCAGAGCTAGTAAAGTAAGCACATCGACGGTGAAACTACCAAACCACGTATCTCGTTTGCGGTGTTTAAAAATCTACGCTTAAATTTTATTTTTTTGAAGTAAACCAAATCAATATCATTCCTTGAAATTTTCATGGAATTTTCTCCGCACAAAGAGGAAAAATCACAGAAATTTTCAAGATTGGATGTTAAGTAGTTTTTCATTTAAAAAATAAAGTATGACAGGAAGTCTGCGACGTCGCAAACCGAGATACGTGGTTTGATAGTTTCACCGTCGACATGTGTTTTTCAAGAAAACGATTCTTATAAAGTTGAGTCGAAACATCGGATTTCGACTTTCCGGCAAAAAGCAGCGACAGACAGGTCGTTTAGTTCATTAGCATACCAATAGGGGGCGTGAAGTTAGATTTAACAATTTTCAGCCCCTAGTGGCAAATTTAAAATGTGCAAGGTGTTTGAGCTTCAATTGTACTTTGATGGTATTTTTAGAAACACCGCGATTTCGGTAATCAAACCCCATGCTAAGGAAAGTGTTTTTCAATGAGGTTTTCGCTTGAATTCGAAGCAAGTATGAGCCAACGCAACGTAGCAAGCATTATGTAGAAAATGATTTCGTCAGACATCTATCCTGGTTTCAATCAAAAATT